>NC_081420.1:93058985-93358985 GCF_949786415.1 Peromyscus eremicus | reverse complement strand
AGCAGTTGCTAGCTAAAAAGTGAGAAAGAGTGTGTTCTGTACTGAGAAGACAGTGGCATAGGAAGGATCTCTGGTTGAAACTTCACATTGGAGAATAAGGGAGATAACAAAAGCCTTAGCTCACTTCTCCCAGCTTGATCCACAGTGACAATCCACCATTTCTAAAGTATGCATTTATACACATTTTCAATTTTACAAAGACATAGGAAAATTCAGCATCTCATAGAATCAAAGTTGTATTTCCTCAGTTTTCTTTCCACTATTTCTGACTATTTCCATGTAGAATTTACCTAGGTAAGTTATATTTTGGATCAGTAAAGCAAATTGGAATACCAAGTGAGGCCAAGGCTTCTTTATATCTGAGTGGGCCTTTAAGAAATCAAGAAATGGGAAGTGCTTATCCCCCACCTTCTGTAGGCTAAGTAGGGCCAATGTTTTGTGAGTTTGGAAGATCTTTTTCCTGTGGTGGACATCTGCCTTGTCTTTTTTCTTCCAATATTTGGGCCCCCTATTATTGTGTTTCTTGAGCTCTAGCTGGAATAGTCAGAGTTCTGGAAAATAAGCTTTGTTCTCAAGACTCTGTAGTCTGTTTGAGAATTTCTGATTCAGGACCAACTGTATGACATTGTATTGTGTGACACTATTCCTGAGGAGACATAAACAAATATCTACCCACCCTAGATAGGGAACTGACAACTGACCAAAGTAACAGTACCACCAATATGTCTAACTTGGTGAACCAATTAATTTGTTGGGTTACTTAGAGGAGTATAAGTTAGAAGTTACTTCTGGGAACATAGACACCTCAAAGGCAGCTGCATAACAGATAGCCCACAGCAACATGAGTGACAGATCATGAAAGATGAAACCCTGGAGCTCCTTGGGCAATTTGGAAGCAGTTAGACAGGTCAGAGAGTCTCCTCACCTCAGCAGTTCTTAACTCCTTATATAGCCTTTGTAGGAGAGGCCTTGCACCGCTGGTAAGTTTCAGGAACTTCCTAAAACCTTCGCATTGTTTATTTCATGAGTCTTAAGGAGATTCCTTTTAGAACCTCCTGAGTCTTAATGAGCTTCCATCAAGGATGGATTGTTTCAATATGAAGGTAATTGCTACTCAGAACATATTCTAGCTTATGTGCTAAGTATTCAAGATGATTGATCATGGATGTGGAGTCAGCCATCCCATGATCTGGATACCACTTAAGACCTGGGCAGGTAAGGCTTGCATGCCCCTTAACATACAGTGCCAGTTCAGTAAAGTGACCTAAGGGCTAGGCAGAGGGGAAGGGACAGGAACCCAGGAGGGGTGATGCTTGGAGTCAAAGGCACCCTGTGCATAAGGTCCCAAATGTTCTGTGATAACAGCTTCTGGGACTGTGATGTCTTAGGCCTTTAAAGAGAAATTAACATCGAATGTGGGGCAACGAGAGGTTGAGGAAAAGCTGTTCTAACATGTTGTCACTCCACTCTTCATCAGGTCCCAAGAGCACAGTAAAACTGTGAAATAAGAACTGTAAGGAACAGCCTGTTTCCCTGTTGCAGCTGGATTGACTCTTTCCCCAGGCCTGAGCCTGTCCCATTCTCTTAGCGTTCATGTTCTCACATGGGCCTTTGTTGGGGCATCCATCTCTTACCGTACAGCAGACCAGTAATGCAGTTTACTTTTCTGTTCTCTGTGCTTAGGTCTATGCCTAGAGCACTTCTTCCTAATTGTTTCATTTGCTGATGCTCCAGGTTTTATTCCTGTTTGTCCAACCTGAGTCACATAGTCATTTCTGAGCCCATCACTGGTGGTAGGAGCTCACTCTGGTCCAGCTGTGGTCATGTGATAATTTCTTGACTCAGCAAGGGTCAGGCTTCTTGGAAATGCAGTGGGGTACAGGCTTTACCTGAGGAACCTGTCACTGGAACAAGGGAGTATGGATAGAAGGAGAGGAAAAACAACTGGCATCCCCTGTGGCTTTGTGGCAATTAAATGCCTCTTAATGAGTCCCCGTTGGCTCCAGCCATCGTCTTCCTTAAGGTGAAATTGTCATAGCTTTGTGGAACATTGTGGAGGGAGATGGGGCCAGAAAGAGTGCTAGAGAGAACAAGTTAATTTTGTTCCTCTCCAGTATAGATCATGACTTTTAGCTTTAGAATCGCTGATGAGTGGAATGGCCGCACCCAACCTTTCCAGAGGTTTATCTGGGCATCAGTGTCTTCTAGACACCCACTTCTAGTGAGGCCAGCTGTCGGACAGTGTAAGGCCAGTCTCTGGGACAGACTCTTCAGCATGCTCCTCAGGCCCATGTAAAAAGAGGCTGCATTTTATCCTTTGAAAGCCTAGTCCTTTGGCCTGTGACTTTTCCCTTAATGTGTTTGGCTGTGATCCTTCTGCTGTGCAGTGCTGAGACATGCCTCCTCCCAGGGTGGCTTGTTTCTGGCCACCTGCCCTGAGTATGTGCATGTGATGCTGGAATGGTGAGTCCTTGCACCTCAATCATGATGAAATGGCTTTTGCCGTGAATTTGTTTGTCACCACAGAAGGCCCTAGGGAATCACTTGGGCAAAGGTGAGTTGTAGCTCACAAGATTGCACTGGTCCTGGTGATCTGGTTGCAGAACTGTTCTGGGCCCATCAGCACAGTGCAAGAGGGATTGAGGAGTTTTATTCTTGGACACATGGAGGAATTCTCCCTTCCTCAGCTAGGAGACAACAGAGGTCACTTATACTCGGGCAATCTCCCTACCTACCCCAGACATGATTCTTATGTTTAGGACAGGAAGAATTCATGCTGGTGCATAGGGACTGAGGCTGTTCTGAGGCGTTGGAAGCAGCAGGATGCTTTCAGCCAAGAACACAGGTCATGTGCATGGTACTACTCTGGTTAACCATGTGGTTTGGCTCTGAAGTTTCTTCTTGTCACTTTGCCATTTCATTGCTCTTGCTCATATACCCAGAATCAAAAGTGAGCATAGCTATTGATGCATTCCACAAGACAGTCTAGGGCCTCTGACATTCTCATGGGATCACCTGTGCGTTTCACACAGATGAGCTTCCCCTCACTGGACTGCAGAGAGTTTTGAGGAAACCTTGATACCCAAGCAACCACCCAGCTTCTTGGCTCATTTATTCTTCAGGGAGCATCCATGCATTCATGTACTTTGTGCACATTTGTGTCTTCCTGCAGACATCAGTCAGTGTGAGAGGAGAAAGAAATGGGGCTTTGAGGGAGTCATGAGGGGCCCAACCCCAGGAATAGATTAATACCCTTATCAAAGGTGCTTGTGGGATAGAGATCCACAGCCAAGTGCTGGGCTGAGCTCCAGAATCTTGCTGAAGAAAAGGAGGAGGAATTGTATGAGCCAGGCGGGCCATGACAGGGGAACCCACAGAGACAGCTGACCTGAGCTCATGGGAGCTCTTGGCCTCTGGACCAACAGTTACGGAGCCTTCATGGGACCAATCTTGGCCCTCTACATGCATGTGACAGTTGTGTGGCTTGGTCTCTTTGTAAGGCCCCTAGCAGTGAGATCAGACAGGACCTGTCCCTGGTGCTTAGCTGGCTTTTGGGAACCTCTACCCCATGCTGGATTACCTTGCCCAGCCTTGACACAACGGGAGGAGCTCTGTCCTGTCTCAGCTTGATGTGCCCTGCTTTGTTCGAGCCCATGGGAGGCCTGCCTCTTTCTGAATGGAGGTAGAGGAGTAGATGGAAAGGGGATGGGGGTAGATGGGAGGGGAAACTGTGGACAGTATATTAAATAAATGGAAAAAATTATGTTATTTACATAAAATAAAATAAACTGTAAAAAAAAAAAAAGATGCCTGTGGGAGCTTCTTTGCCCCTCTGTGTAGCTAGAGTTTTCCTGCCTTGCCCACAGTCAGGACAAATCTTTGTCACCCGCCAGTCCTACAGCCATCAAACCCAACCAAGTCAACACAGAGACTTATATTGCTTACAAACTGTATGGCCGTGGCAGGCTTCTTGCTAACTGTTCTTATAGCTTAAATTAATCCATTTCCACAAATCTATACCTTGCCACGTGGCTCGTGGCTTACCGGCATCTTCACATGCTGCTTGTCCTGGCAGCAGCTGGCAGTGACTCCTTCTGCCTTCCTGTTCTTTCTTTTCTCCTCTCTGTTAGTCCCTCCTATACTTCCTGCCTTGGCCAATCAGTGTTTTATTTATTGACCAATCAGGACAACACATTTGCCATACAGAACATCCCACAGCACCTCTGCCATGAGAGGACTCAGTTAGAAGGCATCATCTATAAAGCAGACATCCAGATTTTACAACACACTCAACCTTGATCTTAGATTCATATTTAGAATGTGTTTCTATGTTTGGGGTTTTAATCCAGTCTACAGAGTGGATTTAGCAGCCCACATGGATGAGGACAGCGTGGCCGGAGCTGCAGTGCTCCCACACAGGGAATCCTGCTCCTGGAGCACCCACATTGGGCTCTCCAAGCTATATCTGCTCTTCTCACTGCTGCTTCCTCAAGTCTCCAAGTGACTTGCCACCTAAGTAGTCTGTCACCTGTCCAGTACTATGCTGGGCCCAATACAAACATAGTTTCTTTAATTTTCAAAATGAATTGATGAGATAGTTGTGATGATTCCCATTGTACGATGTGGAAACGGAGATATGCTCACTGAAGTGTCAGAACTTACTCATTGTTATAGGTTTTCAGAAAATGAGTCCTGTGTGACCCTTTAGGGCAAACAAATTCCTCTCTCTTGAAGGGCTCCATAGACTATGATTTAAGGAACAACTGTCATCTGCCCTAAGTTGTCAGACATCTTGGGGTCTAAGAAGGATCTTCACATTTTAAAAAGAGGGTTAAGTCAAGAGAAACATGGTTTGTGATGTGTGGTCATTATATGAAAGTCTCATCTTCGTGTTCACTTGTCGAGTGTTTCTTGATTATAGCCTACTCTCCTCCAGCCCCGTGGTTGTTATCTGTGGCAACTTTTGCTTGACAACCAAAGAGATGAGTAGTGGGGCCCCAAAAGCCTAAGTTAGTGGGGACCCTACTTCCATACTTTCTGCCTTTGCTGTTCTGTTTTCCTGCTCTTTCAGCTAAAGGAAGGACATGACCACAATACTGGAGCAGGAGTACAGGGTCTGGTCTCGGCTCATTCACATGAGCTTTTGTGACCCAGGAGGCTCACACATCAAGTTTCAGTACTGTGTTGGTTTCCTGTAACTTCAGATTCCTCTTTAGTTAGGTGAAGGGAGAAAATCACACCTACTGCATGGGCCATCTGCAGTTAGCTGAGCAATGGTGCTGAGAGCATCACCCAGTATATAATAAGCACTTGACACGTGTGTGGTTCATTCTCTCTCTTTTACATACACACACACACACACACACACACACACACACACACACCAAAACAAAAACAAAACAAAAACAAAAACCAGTTTTGTATATCCAAGAAAGAGGAGACAATACCTTTTCCATTATTCTTTCTGTGTCATTGAAGTGTAGAGTGCTTAATGTAGCCACACAAAAATTAATTGCTTGTTTTGTTGTTCTATAATTAAGAACTTAATTAAAAATGAACAACTCTTGCTTTTCAATTTTCTCCACTTGTACGACTTGGATATTTTATTTTGGAGCCCATTAAAATTACAAAGTGAATGTTAAGTGTCAGTGACTTTCTGGATATTTCTACCTGAGGGTGATGAAATGTGAGCCCACACCAAGATGGCTTGTTCTGAGTTTCCTGTCGCCATGGCCTGTAGCAGCATTGGTTGTCAAGGAAAAACCAACACCCAAGGAGCCCACAGGCTTTGGTAGAGTTGAAAGGAAGCATAGGTGACTGTGGTCACCTGATGCTGGTTCCTTTCAGGGGCCCAGGAGATCCTTGTCCTCACTAAAGGATAGAGTCTGCTCTGGGATTTTCCATTTTCCTCATGATGGTGCCAACACAATACTATTACACAAAGCCTTAACAAAAAAAACCTGCATGATGGCAGTATAGAGATGAACCACTGCATAATTGGTTCCTGTAATGCAGTTCTTGTGGCTCAGCCTGGCCTACTGATGTAGGATAGTCACTCAGGAAAGTACTTGCCTTGAAAGCACAAGGACCTGGGTTTGACCCCAAGGACACATATCAAAAACTTGGACTGATCTTGGGAGATGCCTGTAATCTTAGTACAGGGAAGTCAGAGGTGAAAATTTTCTTGGGGTTTGCTGACCAGTCAGTCTGGCTAGCTTAATTGTGCAGACCTAGGTCCTAGTGAGAGACCCTGTCTCAGAGAGTTACACACACACACACACACACACACACACACACACACACACACACTGGCTTCAGAATCAAGACTGAATACATGATATTTCTTAAAAAACATCTTTTTAACTCCATTAACACTTAGTAAAGTGTAAAGTTGAATTCCTTTGTAATCAGTTCCCTGTTGTATTTTGAAACTTGGTCTCACTCTGTGGTCCAGCTGACATTGAACTCATGGCTGTCCTTCTGCCTCAATTGCCTTAGTGCTGACAATATGGGAACAAACCACTGTACCAAGCATAATCAGACTCCTGTAATGCTGTGGGATGTTTTTCTGTATGCTGTGAATATGTGTTGCTGCCATTGGCTAATAAATAAAGCTGTTTTGGCCTATGGCAAGGCAGCTTAGAAGCAGGCAGGAAAAATCCAAGCAGAGATTCGGAGGGAGGAAAGGTGAGTGAGATGCCTAGCCACCCCGCCCAAGAAGCAGCAAGATGCCAGAAGACCAGTAATGCCACAGCCATATGGCAAAGCATAGATTAATAGAAATGGATTAATTTAAGATGAAAAGCTAGGGCTGGAGAGATGGCTCAGAGGTTAAGAGCACTGCTTGCTCTTCCAAAGGTCCTGAGTTCAATTCCCAGCAACTACATGGTGGCTCACAACCATCTGCAATGAGGTCTGGTGCCCTCTTCTGGCCTGCAGGGATACATGCAGACAGAACACTGTATACATAATAAATAAATAAATCTTAAAAAAAAAAAAAAACCCAACAAGATGAAAAGCTAACTAGCAAGAAGCTTGCCATAGTCCATACAGTTTGTAAATAATATCAAGCCTCTGAGTGATTATTTTATAAGCAGCTGCAGGGGGCAGGGCAGAACTGGAGAAACTTACCACTACACTGTCATGCACTTCTGTGTGCGCAGCCTGGCTTACTGATGTAGCCAAGCAGGGTTTATTCTACCTAGAATGGTCACCCTGAGTTCCTTATGCCAAGAAAGAGCTGGGTTTTCCACTCTTACAAATTAACATATTATTCAGATTAGTGGTTTTCAAGATGTATGCACAGATCATGGTACCCTGTTTCCTACCCACTTTTCTTATTTCTCCCCTTCCACCAGACCTTCCTCCTGTTCCCCAGGATTCTTGGTTCCCATTCTAATTTTCATCCTTTTTTTCTTTTTCCTTCATAGGAAAAAAACCCTGCCCTTCTGTGTTTGATCCATTTTCGTTCAGCATAGTGCCCTCCAGCTCCATTCAGTTTTTTGCATGGTGCAGGCTACATTCTTTATGGCTGAATAATGCTCCATTCTCAGCCTGTACTTTCTTGGTCCTTTCGTCTCTGACACATGCCCAGACTGATATCTTAGTCTAGCTCTTGTGAGCAGTACTGGAACCAACAGGCTGTGCACATGTCTCTTTTGTATGAGGGCTTTTGTTGAGATGGCTTGTGTGGATGCACAATCACTGCAGTTCTTTGCAAGCCTTCTACATTCAGAAGACCCTGAGGCACTGCTGATCCCAGCAGAGATCCCTATTAGTTTGTATTACTTTGCTGTTGCTGTGATAGAGCACCATATCCAAAGCAACTTAAGGAAGAAAGGGTTTATTTTGGATTATGGTTCCAGAGGGACACAGTTGATCATGGTGGGGAAGCATGGCATGGTGGCAGGGGTGTTACTCTAGCTGATTTCATTTTCATCCTCACACAGGAAGAAAGGGGGAAGAGAGAGAGAGAGAGAGAGAGAGAGAGAGAGAGAGAGAGAGAGAGAGAGAGAGAGAACAAACAGGAATCTGGGCAAAGCTATAAACTCTCCAAGCCCACCCCCAGTGAGGCATTTCCTGCAGTAAGACCCCACCTCCTAAGGGTTCCATAATCTCCCCAAATAGTGCAACCAATTGGGGAATAAGTGTTGAAATATCTGAGCCTATGGGGGACATTTCTCATCAAAGCCACAGCTGGGTTAATGGTTAGATTTGTGTAAGTGGGAAGTGGGGGGGGGGTAGATAGATAGTCTAGAGCTTGACTGATACTTCAGTTAGGGTTTCTATTGCTGTGAAGAGACACCATGACCACAGCAACTCTTATAAAGGAAGACGTTTAATTGAGTGGCTTACAGTTTCAGTTTAGTCCATTATCATCGTGGCAGGACATCGAGGCATACAGGCAGACATGGTGCCGAAGAAGGAGCTAAGAGTTCTACATCTTGATCCACAGACAACAAGAAGTGAACTGTGTCATAGGAGACCTCAGAGCCCATCCCCACAGTGACACACTTCTTCCAACAAGGCCATACCACTCCAACAAAGTCACACCTCCTAATAGTGCCACTCCCTATGGGGGCCATTTCTTTCAAACCACCATAACTGACTTCCCCAAACTTACCAGGACAAATAGATAACTTGCTAGTTTTACAGTTTTTGTACAAGCCATACAAGCCTTTGTGTTGTTTGTTATTTGTTGTTATAATCTTTTTAATTACAAAAGAAATACATGCTTAATTGAATATTTTTAAAACTACAGAAATGGTAGACCTCTATATAGGAATCATTGAGAGTCTTTCTCCTTCCTTTTCAGTTCTCATACTCTTGGTGAAGCAGGAATAACAGTTCCTTGCACATCTGTCTTCATCACACACACACACACACACACACACACACACACACACACACCCCACAGATTTGTGCTTTTTCTAAACAGGGGGATGGATGCTCTCCCATTTATAGATAGTATGAAGTATCTGTGCATCCAGACCAGTAAGTATGGATTGAATTCATTTTTAATGGCTGCATAGTATTCCATAGCTTATATGGGTGAGTTGCAGCCACAAAATCATGTCCATATAAATGGAATTGAGCTTGGTGTATTTCTATTTCTAGGTTCTGATTAAGAAGTTTTCTTAAATGATACCATATTCTGGGTAGAAGCACATCTCACAAGTGGGCCTAATGACCCTTGATTAATGGACTGTAGGTCCCGATGGACTTGCAACTCAGCAAGGGCCAGCAAAGTAAGGTTGTTGTCAGCCTGGGAGCAGCCACCCCATATCATGCCGGTGGCATTCTGATCTGATGCCTGAGCTGTGCTGTGACACACATTGTTTAACATCGTGAGTTATGAGACAGGGAGAAACCCAGACAGTAGCCACCGATTTTAACAAGCTGGTGACTCAGAGACCAGCGTGCTCACATCGGCTTCCTCATCAAAGACTAAATCTTTATCTAAAATTTATTAGCCAACTTCAGACCTGTTTGCCAACGTGCTAATGGGAGCCTTTTTGAATCAATTTGCTCTCATAATTTAAACAGCATTCCAATGTATATGGTTGAAGCAGAAAAGAAGCCTCTGCTTCCAGCCAGTCAAATTAATTATTTATTACCCTTTTCACGAATACTTTCCTAGGCCAACAGGAGTGAAAAATGCTTAGGCTGTTTAAAAAAACCACATGCACCCACATACACACTTCCACATGTATACACTTGCATATGCACACTCATGTAACCATCTGTTGACGTGCACACGTCTCCCATGTCCTCACACACACACTGTTTTCGAGCAGTTAATTTGAAAAAATGTCACTGTATTAGCTTTCGTTTACATCTGTCAGGAAACATTTACATCTACATGTAAGGATTTTTTTCCTTCTTTCTTTCACCAGGTAGGGGTGTGTGTGGGTATAATGTGCACTTAATCCACATTTACAAATTGGTCTCTGTTTTTAAGGGAAGTCACTTTCTCAGCAGAACCAGGAATGACATTACAGTCTTCTCTCGTCATCTCAGTGTTATCTGATCTTAAGCATTAAAATCATCAACTTCATTTTGTTAACGAGCAATTTTGAGGAATATCAGTATATTTTATTAGTTCATAGGGAGACCCTCAGATCAAAGGCATGCCAGCATGGACATTTCTTTTACTTGTCCTGGGGCCTCTGATGCTCCAGAGATGCTGTGAACAGAGGCCTCGTGGGTTGGTTTGCAGCTCTCCTTCCAAGAATTTTTGTCTAGCAGTTGATGTTGGAACATTGTGTCACTGTCTCCCTGTAGGGCAGGTGACAGGGTTCTTGGGTCCTCTGTCACTGAGATGTTGTCTCCCTCTAAGTACAAGTGTGTCCAATTTGTTACCCTTGGGCTGCATGTGCCCCTGCACAGCTTCAAGTGCAACCCAACACAAAATGGTAAAGTATGTAGAACAGCATGAAATTTTTTTTGAGGGGGGCGGTGTTTGTTGTTGTTGTTGTTATTGTTTGTTTGGCAATTTGATTGCATGGTTCTTGAGCATGAACTTTGTAGATGATGCTGTGTCCCAATGTAAAAAGGTTGGATATGCCTGCAGAACAGTTCTTAGAGTGGATGTCCCCAATGAAGGCTGGGATTCCTAAGGACGGTTTACTTCGACCATGAATCAAACCAACAGTGCTCAGATCCCAGACTCAAGCTGTTCCACATCCTTCCTGTGGGACTCATGGCAGGGCACGGGGAAACTGCTGGCCTCAAGTATGGAGGATCTCTGACTTTGGATTCTCTAGTCCTCTAGAGAGACTTGACACAAGGAGGGTGGAGTAAGAAACCCTTTGTATGGTGAAAATCTACTAATCGATAACTGAGAATAGGAGTTGGAAATGAACAGATTTCAGCCCATGGGCCAAAGCAGTTTGTTTGTTTACTGTTTTTTTTTTTTTTAAATGATACTTAAAAAGAAGAATGTGGAGGGCTTTGTATATAGCTTAGCTGAGAGGGCCTTAGTTCAATCCCAGAAATAAAAAAAAAAAAAATTGGGGCATTACAGTGCACACTTGTAACCCCAGTGTCAGAGAGACAGGGGCAAGTGGGTCCCTACTTGTTGAGATCCACCAAGAGACTCTGCCTCAAATAAAAAACAGTGGATGGTGTCTCAGGAATGATACTTGAGGTTTACTTACAAATGAGTACATGACTGTACACATACATGCACGTAGATAGGTATGCACACCCAACTGTAAACACACATATGTAAACACACACACACACACACACACACACACACACACACGTATACCAACATGCACCTATTCACACACAAATTAAAAACACATACACACACATAGATAGGTATGCACACCCAACTGTAAACACACATATGTAAATGCACACTCACACAAACACACACAGACACACACAGACACACACAGACACACACACACACACACACACACACACACACATATACCGACATGCACCTATTCACAGACAAATTAAAAACACATATACACACAGAAGAGTGATTAGGCCCTTATGTGTCTACAAACTTAGATATTTACTGTCTGGCCCTTCACAGAAAAAAAAAATGCCAACTTAATTTAGAAAAGGTGTTTTTACAGTGCCTACTTGTAATGTGCAACATTAATAACAGCAAATAAATATGTTAATCATATGCTATTTATACAATATGAGTTCCTTCCACCCTCCTAGCTGCCCTGTGAATTGAGTGCTACCATCATTCCTATATAGGCAACAACTGGGATATCTTCCCTACTTCCATATGAAAAAGTGGGTACAAGGAGACTGGTTAGCTTACCCAAGTCACACAGCTTGTAAGTGATGGATGAACCCAGACCCCTAGGGCCTATATTCATAACCATCTGCTGCCTCACTATAATAAACAGAAAAATTGAGTTTTGGTTGTGCACCTGCTAGGAATTCAACACACCCTTTGGAGTTTAGGTAGATGATGTCTCTACTCTTCACATGTGGAGAGATGGAGCCTCTAAGGTGTGTGATGCACCCACGATCTCACAGTACACACTGGCTCTGGGATTCCAACCCAAGGATCCCCAGCCCCAGAGCTGGTCTTCTATTGCAGCTCATTTTCTACTGAGTGCAGCTAATATTTTGGCTCATTTTCAAAGTAACTAGCTGTATTATTTTTACAACTCTCTTAAATTAGTACGTCACATCAGTTATGAATCACTTCCTTTAAGCTGATGGTCTTGGCATTTTCAGGGGTTTTGGTCTGGTCTGTGAGCAGTTTGGCTCTCCTGAGGAAGACATCTTCTGGCATTCTAGTCAAACAAGTGATTCTTGAAGTTGCCCATACTGTTCCATGGTGAAAAAGCAGAAACAAAATTGGGTAAAATGTCTTTGATCCCAGAAATGAAACAGACTCTAGGTCACATTGCTCGGTGTTGCTGAGGGAGAAAGGTGATAGTAAAAAATACCTCATGTTTTAAATGTAGCAATATTTAGGGGTTTGAGAATGTTTTGTTGAATTTGGGGCAATGCAGCATGAAATTAAGAATTATCTAATCAACATCAAGCTGATTTCCTGGACCTCTCTTTGAGGTCACCAGGGGTAGGTCTGCTGATGCTGTTGTGTGTCTTCTGGAGTTGTATTTTTAAGTCATTTCTTTTGATGACTCCCAGCATTGTCTCACCCACAGATGGTTTCCTTACCCACCTGCCTTTCAAATCCATTTCAGTCCTGAGGATTTTGCTTAGGTTGAAGGAATGAGTGCATGTATCTTGTCAACAGAAATCACAGCCCATGTAAAGTCGCTCTGGCTTCCAGCATCTCATCCATCTAAACATCACCACAATGTGCTGAAGTTTCAAGTTGTTCCATCCTACAGGCAGCCCTGCCATGCTGTCACCTGCCCAGGTTCTTTGAGCATTTGGATCCTGAGAACCAACCAGGAGAGATTCACAGTTTTTAATTCCTCAAAATCTGTATTTTGTAAGGGGGCCTGGGTGGTATTTCAGCTGAACAACCTCTTTCTTGTTTTCCTTGCAGGATGGCAGAAGTTTTGTGTCTGTTTGAGGACAGTCCTCCATCAGGAGGTTACCACTTGACCTTGCCATTTCTTTTACTTCTTGTTCATATGGAAATTATTATTTTCAGCATTGAAAGTAGTCACAGGAGACTCTGGCTCAAGAGAAAGGGAGTGTGGTACATAGATAGTTTCTGTATAATTTAGTCATAATTATGCCTAACCAGTAAGTCATGTAAGCTAAGGGGGGGCATTTCTGTTGATGCTTACATAATCCAAGGGGTGTGAAGTTGGTGAGGACTGGCCTAGTCCTCTCCTGCCTTAGTTTTTCCAGGGGTTACTTGTATTGCATGCAGCTGGATCAGACCAACCAAGGTTCAAATCCTTATCAATCGGGAGACTGGGTAAATCAGCCAATTTTTAGCTCAGAATGATAGCATTTCAATTTATTTATTGCTTCATGAGAAAGGGTCCTAAAACTTGGAAGACAAAACAATAACCACTTCATTTATCTTGAGACTGTTGTGAGTTGTAGGTTCAGGCAGGGCTCAGCAGGTTGGGTCTTCTGCCCCAGTGGTATTCTGCTGGTAGATGAACTGGAAGGGTGTTCAACTGATCCAGGATGGTCACCCACCTGTCTAATACCTTCACAGGGGTGACTAGAATGTTGAACTTACTTAGACCATTGTCCAGGAACCTACCTATGGCCTTTCCAAATGGCAGGACTTAGAAGAATGCTTTCTGATAGAGTGGTGGTTATCAACCTGTGGGTCATGAGGTCAAAGACCACCTGAAAACACTGATATTTACTTTACAGTTCATAACAGTAGCAAAATACACTTATGAGATAGCAATTAAATAATTTTATGGTTGTGGTCACCACAACATGAGGGACTGTATTAAAGGGTTGCAGCATTAGGAAGATTGAAAACTACTGTGATAGAGCATCTCACTGCTCCAGGAAGTGTTCCAAAACTCAGGAAATAAAAGCAGCTAGTTTTTAAGGTCTGGCTTAGAAGCTGGAACAGCAGCAGTTCTGAGGTCAGAGCAATCACAGAGCCCACTCAGATTCCAAGGAAACAAACACACACCCTGCTTTCCCATTGGAAGAAGTATCAAGGAGTGTGCAAGTACCTTTCATTTGCCGTAGCAGATAGTAATATCATTGACCTTTTTGCCTGAAAATGAGTCCAAACTTTTTGAACATTAAATGATGAGATCAGGCCTAGCACCAGGCGCCTTGTATGCCTGATAGGAAGTGTTGAGAGCATTGCAGTTCTTAGCAAGAGTACCAGTGATGATTATGGTGAGGATGTTGATGATGATTCCACTTTACTTGTCTGTGCATTAGCTGTCTAAAGCTGTGAGTATGTTAGCAGCGTTTTTTGGTTAACTACCACCTCAATAGCACTGCCCTAGACAGGCATGTTGACCATTTAGTACTGTTTGTTAATGGGGGTTTCATCTTTGCATCCATGGCTATTACAACAAATGGTTGTTGATAAACTGGATAGTTTTCTCTTGGAAAACTCTTTCCTTCACCTCTTCTTCATCTCTGTTCTTTTACATCATGGTTTTGTTTTTGTTTATTTATTTATTTGTTTGTTTGTTTAGTTTTTCAAGACAAGGTTTTTCTGTGTAGCTTTAGAGCTTGTCCTGGAACTCACTCTATAGACCAGGCTGGCCTCAAACTCACAGAGATCCACCTGTCTCTGCATTCCAAGTGCTGTGATTAAAGGCATATACCACCACTACCCGGTGCATTCTGTTTTTGTATCTTACCTTTGCTATTATGATATTTGAACTGATTCTCCACCCCTAGGGCCTTTGTCTCCCTGATGTCCATAGCCTTCCTATAGCAGAACTCTTCTGATTACACCATCCTTAAGGACCTTTGGTGACCTGACAGTCAGGTCTAAAATTCCCACCTATAGCTTCAAACTGGCCTGGCATACTTTCCCAACCTTACTCCCCATATAGATGCACTTACCAAGTTTCTCCGGGTTGATCAAGGTTTTGGGATGTGTATGGAATTCAGAAATAACCACTTCATTCACTCTTATACTCAGAAACCCATGTTAAAGGAAGCCTGAACTGGACTGTGTCTGCTAGAGAATGGTATGCATTCAAAAAGCTTATTCACTCAAAACATATTTTCAAGCCACAGGGATCCATGGAAGGAATCTGGTGCAGAGCAGTGAATGATCAGATTTGCCATTTTGGAATCTGCTCTGGCAGTTGCGTGAGTCAGGGTGGGAGTCTAGTCACCTAGGTAAGAATTGATGAGCTCCTGAGCATGTGTGTGTGTGTGTGTGTGTGTGTGTGTGTGTGTGTGTGTGTGTGTGTGTGTAGGTAGAAAGCAGGGGAGGATATAGGTATGAGTGGTGTTAGGGTGAAGCCAGATTTGATCAACAATGGTAGGGGAGCTGATGGGTACAGAGAAGAAAGGATTAAGAGATGTGAGTTCTGTCTTGAGCAGTGAAGTGCCTGGTAAAACCATCCTTGAAGATGGATGCGGTAGGAAGAGAATGTGGTAGGAAGATGTGGTTGGATTTAGCCATGCTCAGGTCAAGACGCTGTGGGAGATCTAGACATCCAAGTGGACACTGGGTTTGGCAATCAAGCAAGGATGGATTGGCATTTGACCAGGCACAATTATATGATCGAATCTGGAGTACAAAAAAACAGTCTCAGGCCCAGGAGAATTTACTTGTCTTTAAAATTGCTTAGTCATTTTCAAACCACCAATTTCCACTCCGAATCCCCCAAGAAGCTCTCTACTGCAGTCGGTATTTCAGCTAAGCTGGACTCCTCTCAACGTCCGCTAATCACTGTGTCTTGTTGCCATTTGTTTTCTACAAACCCTATTCCACCCCCTGTCCTTCCCCACCCAACTCCCGTTCAGACTTTAAAACCCTTGGGTTTCAAGGTTCCATCTGCTGAGAGTTTCCATTACTTCTTCCAACACTCAAAACACTTCAAAAAATATTCTGTGGATTTATAGCTGAAGATAAGAAAAAGATTATGTAGCACACTTTGATTTTCCCTTTGCAGGTTTATAACTCCTTGAGGCTGGAATTTGCCCCCACCTCTTGTGTTTTTGAAGCATTTGCTCTGTACCAGGCTCGCGTCCTGCCTTTGATTCGGAGCGCCAGGTTTACGGATGAGTTCTCACTGCTCATGCTTTGCTCCCCCTCTTTTGACACACAATAATTTATGAAAAGTATGAGCAGAGTGTAAGCAGCCCAGGGCTGTGCCAAGTCAGTATCTACCCTGTCCGTTTCCCGTGTCTAGCTGTTGTATACGACTTTGCCATGAGTGAGTCTCCCACACAGATGGAGAGGACAGTGTGCAGTGATTAGTGTGGCTTAGGCTGAGTACCTCTTTGGTTCTTTGGTGTCCATATGTGTTAGACACCAAGAGTTGGTAATTTTCTGACCTCTCCCACTATTTGCTGCTTCTGTTGCCTGGACTGGCCTCAAAAGTTACACTTTGGATTCTGCTTCATCTTGGGGTTCCTTTTGAGAACACACACACACACACACACACACACACACACACACACACACACACCTCCCGCTTCTTGCCTGGTAAAGTACAGGCAGCCATTTAGGGAAGTACTCCTTGTCCCTGCCACTGGCAGGATTAAATACAGCTCAATGGTATCAGGGATTTCCCCTTCCTTTTCACCTGTCTTTGGCTTCATTAATTCCCCCTGGTTGGGTGTATAGTTGTCAAGTCATGGTATGAGTCAGGCTAGTTGAGCGACTCTTAAGGCATGACCTTCTGGAGGCAGGTACCACGAAGGGGTCACTCAGACCCTCCTTTTGCTCTTGGAAGTCTCTAGCATCAAAGGACCAAGGGGTATAAGATCTGAACTGTCACTCAGTTTGCACTGCAGTTGTGCTGTAGCTGGCCTTTGTGTTTTGTCTTTCTTTCTTTTTTTCTTTCTGTTTTTCTTTCTTTCTTTTTTTCTTTCTTTCTTCCTTCCTTCCTTCTTCCCTCCTTCCCTCCTTCCTTCCTTCCTTCCTTCCTTCCTTCCTTCCTTCCTTCCTTCCTTCCTTCCTTCCTTCCTTTCTTTCTTTCTTTCTTTCTTTCTTTCTTTCTTTCTTTCTTTCTTTCTTTCTTTCTTTCTTTCTTTTCTGGTAGAGAGAACATTTCAAACTTGGATTCTTGGTTCCTTTCCAAACTTTGATGGCCTTATCATATTGTCTCCTTGTCCCCCTTTATTTCCCAGCAGCAGCTCCTGATTTCCTGACAGTGTCAGCCCCAGGTCCTCTCACACCCACCTGTCCTTATTGTTTTACACCTGCCCCCCTTTTGGCTGAATCTTAATCCTCCCTGACCCCTGAAGCCACAGTTGGGAAAGGTAGAGGTCTTGGGGCTACTTAGCCACTTGTTTTTGACTCCTAGACTTGGGGATATCCCAGTTACCTCCTCCCCACTTTGGTTCCAAATGGAATGATAGTGGCTAAGAGAATTGGCATCTACCGGGACAGCGCTCAGTCCAGCTGGCAGAGAGAAGGCACTCAGCAAGAGGTATTGATCATGTTACTAATTATAGCAGAAGGCACATGGGTAATTTTGTCACATGCCTTCTGCCCAGAGTGAAGGAAAAGTGGGCAAAAAGCAGGAGTTTCCATCTTCTAAAGTTTTATCCCAAAAGGCAGCTCCCTCCTCCCACTGTTCTCAGCACAGCTGAGCACATCCTCAACTGGTTATGAGTTCTAAATAATCAAATAAATCAAAACCAGCTCCTGCTCTGCTCTCAGGCTGGTGCCACTTTAACGCTCTGTCATGGAAGTCTGGGTAGTGGTGATCTCTCTGTGGCCTATTTGAACTTTAAGATGGGCAGCGAATCTTAGCACATTAAAAATACAGCCTGTCATTTCCCACCCTCACCTGGCAGTAGGGTGAGGGGCGGGGGCGAGGATATTTACCATCTGAAAGTTAAGGGATGCTTTTATGAACTGGGCCATCTCTCCTCAGTCCCCATTTTTCCTCCAGTCTCTGAACTCTCATTAATTTTTCACAGGCCTGTGATGGATAGTTTTTATTTATTCACGTCTGAGGTTCCGTTGTGTGTGAAAAGGACTCATTTTCTAACATTACATATTCATGGCTTGGGATAGATGGGATAAGGAACTTATTATTAATGTGTCACTGTGGGAAACTTACTCTAGTTTCATTTGCGAACCTTGTTAAATTTGGTGTGGTCAGCACACAGGGGTGAAGTTGTGGGTACAGTATCCTAACAGAGGATGGAGAGAGAGCTTCCTGGACTCAGTAAAACAAGTGTGAGCCTTGTTAGGCTCTTGTGAAGTTGTAATTTTAAAGAGAAGGGGTTTTTAAAAGATGGTGGAGATTATATAGAGACAGAAACCCCGATCTCATCCTTTCTTAGTTTTGATTTCCCAGTTTTCTGAGAGTGAGAGAGAGAGAGAGAGAGAGAGAGAGAGAGAGAGAGAGAGAGAGAGAGAGAGAGAGAGACTGTTCACTCAAGAGACCTTCTGAGTCTCTTTTCTTTCTTTCCCAGTGCTTGAGATGCTCTTTTGGGTCCAGTTTTGATTTTCTCTGCCCATTTCTCTTCATATCTCTAACCTGTGCCCTGAAGTGTCGGAAGTCCTTAATTTGAAGTTCCTATGGACATCGCAGAACTCCTTGCCTGGGACAAACACGGGGAATATTAATGCACCATCTTGTAAATCCAGGCTTCGGGGAGAATAGCCAGCAGGGAATCTGGCGGCAATCTGCTTCCGTGTGAGCTCAGCAGAAGGAAGCATATGCTGCACACAGCTCTCTGCAAAGACAGGCGCTGCACTCTGGCAGGGACAGTGTGTGGGTTTGGCGAGATTCATGGGACCTTGCTATGTTTCCTTAGTTTGCCTTGGCCATGCCATAGCAAGTGGTCAATGAAGATGAACCAAATCCCCTCTGTGAAAAGAAAGCAAATGAAGTTCATGGGAAAGGGTGTCCTTTCAAAATCTGGAAATCCTCTGTCAGGCATCAGACTCGAGGAGCACCAAATTATCACCGAGGGCCATGCCGCTGCCTTCACCTCCCATCAGGGGGAATTCTCAAGCATGGACTGTTGGAAATAACTTTGCTTTCCCTGGAGGTGACAAAAAGGACAATTCTTCATGGTCACCAAAGCAATTGGCTCATGAGACTGAGGCTGGGGTCTCAGAAGTGCAAGTGAGGGGTAAAGGAACGAAATAGCCCTTAAAAAGCATCCTCCAGCGATGCTCTCCATAATGCAAAACATTTGTTTCTTGCCAGGATCCCATTGGCGGTTCGCTTTTATTATATTGCCATTTATATTGGAAAGGCAGGCAGTGCGAAACTGTAGTCTATTAAGAGTTTGTGAGTGTGTGCATGTGTATACAGTGAAATAATATCTAGTGTAATGTGAAGTGACAGTCAAAATTACAGCTTTTCTCTTGCCGCAAGGGTACTTCTCTGCCAAGTATAGTAATATTGTAGTGCTGTTCAAGGTTGTCAGCAATTCTGGCTCGCTCTGCAGAGAGTCATAACATCTCGTGCAAAGAAGGAGCTTCCTGTCAGGGGAAATACTATAATTTTGATATATATTTGTTGGTGCCAAACTGCAATTAAATAGGAGGTGTTGGAAGGAGGTTTTATTTAACCAGCTTGAATTTGTTAATTAATTAGCGAAAACTTATATTTTGAATGCTTCAAGAAACAGCTCCATGTTCTTCTTATAACCAGATTTTTGCACCACATTTTTTTTTGTCTCTTAAAAAACAAAAAACAAAAAACAAAACGTTACCCTTCAGGAAAACAAGGATACAGTTTTGTACAGGATTTTTCACAGGGTAAATGGCTCAGAAAAAAAAAAAATAGATGCAGAATAAAATTTTTGCACAGAATAAATTGTATAAGAAAATTTTGTGTCAAGGGGAAAAGGATTTCCAGCCACTAACAGAAGGGGAAAAATAAAACACCTTGAATAATCTTACCTCTTGTCTTTTTGGGGCAGTTCCTGGTATGTTCATATTTGGAGTTCTACTTCAGTGACAGCAGCTGGAGCAATCCCTCCTAAATGACTGAACTTGAATTTCAGTTAGTTTGCAGTTATGATAAAGAAGTTTTCAGAAAGTGTGTGTGTGTGTGTGTGTGTGTGTGTGTGTGTGTGTGTGTGTTATTAGATGACGGTGTATGTGATTGTCTGTAAGCCACTAGTCCTTCTCTGTAGAATCGTCTGTCCTAGGTGTTTTACTTGGAATAGTTACATGTTTCTTGGAGGCAATTGCTTTTTTCTGTTCTTCCAAAACAGAATGAGCATGTCCTCAGAGTGCACTGTACACTGTTATTCAGATGAAAAGTACATTCTTTTTTGAGTAAGTAGAAAAACCATGGGAGACCGAAATAGCAACAATATATTAAAAGCTCTGAGACAGTTATGTGTGAAAAAGAAAGAAAAGAAGGACCGTGTGGTTTCAAAAAGAACTACTTAGGAGCCTTAAAAAAGCAGTGTAGAGTGGTGATTGGGGAGGTACCAACTCCTCCTATTGAACATTTTGCAAATTAAATGAGTTTCATTCTTCTATAAAATGTGAATCCAATAACATTTTATATGATCATAAAATGTGTCTGCTTTTGTCTCTTTCATGAAAAGAAGAAATATCCCAAAGTATATTACCAAAAATAATTAATAAGCAACCTCTCATAGTTATTTTCTGAGGTTAATTATTACTCTAAGAAATCAATTTCAATTTCTTCTCCTTGCAAGACTCACTGAGGCTCATTTGTGAGTCCACTCCTGCACGAAAGTGCCTGTGCTGCAGGCTGTGAGGGATCCTGACAGTCTTGCTGTTTCCACCCCTGCCAGCAGGGACCATGGAAGAGGTAACAGAGCCATTCAGATCCACCTCAGTCACCTGGTTATCGGAAGGAGCATCAGCCGCCTTCATGTTGTTAAAGTAAAAGCCGGATACCCTCGAGTGCTGATGAAGTCAAGTAGCTTGGCTCTTCTTTCTAACCTTCCCAACTAGCCTGGGCTGATGGGGAAGCAGCATGCATCTGCTCTGCTCAGGATTGCCTCTCCTGTCCCCAGACCCAAGTGATGAAGGGGGAAAGGGAAGAGAAATCTAAATCTGGAAGTGTCTCCTGATGAAAAACAGAAAATCATTGCCTTTTTTCCCCATCCTCTGCAAAAGTCATCAAAAATACACTGACCTCTCACCGGGCTTTAGAATTTTCTGAACCCAACTAGAAAGTTCTGCTCTCGTCTGACTCATCACAGCAGAATCTACCGAAAGGGTGGGGACAGTGTGGCAGTGTTAGGAATTTCTCTTAGGTTAAGAATGTTCTTAAATGAAGCTTTGTATTTAGACTCTCTCTCCCATTTTTAATCTACTTTATCTTCCATTGCTAGGCCTAGACTGACAGTATCAGTTGCCATGATGGGAGATATATATCTGGTATGGAGGGCTAGAATTGTCACTGAGTGGTAGAGTGCCTACAGCATATATACAAGGCACTGGGCTAGAGCATCCCAAGTGTGCCAGTTTCTTTTCTGTCGCTGTGATGCAGTCCTCTGACTAAAGCAACTCAAAGAAGAAAAGATTTGTAGAGTCATCGTTCAAGGGTACAGTCTGTCATCATGGGGAAGTTGAGACAGCTAGAGAGTGTTGAAGCTGGTCACACTGTGTCCTCAGTCAGGAAGCAGAAAGGAAGGAGTGAATGCTAGTGCTTGCTGTCTGTGTAGTCCAGAATTCTCTGCTTAGCCAATAGTCCCACCCGTGGTTTAGATGGGTCTTCCCACATCAATTAACCTAATCAAGATACACGCCCCCCCCCCCCAGCAGTGTAGCTCAATGTTAGTGTGGTTGCCTAGAATGTATAAAGACAAGTTCATTCTGAAGCTCTGAAGAAAACCTAGACTCGTAGTTGGAATGATAGCTATCATGTATCTCACTCATTTTAAGATTAACTTACCCACTAAAGATTAATGTAATAACTTCACGGAAACAAGTAAGAGAAGCCATCCATTAGTCCATCTGGATGTTGCTTTCTTATCTATGGGGTCCTGGTACATTGAGTGGGTGGAGGTGGAAAGGAGGTGAATAGTTTTTGTTCCTGTACACAAAAGGTCTCAATTCAAATGATGCGAGTTGACAGGGTCATTCCTGGTGCCCATCCTGCAGAGTGGGGCACAAGAATGAGACAGATCCTGGAGATGGAAATGGAGATGGAGACAGTTGTCTCTGAGCCATGGGGATGCTGTAGCCACTCCTCATTTTGCCCTTACACTGCATGAGGAGACTTATCAGTAGGTAAATGATCCAGTGATGCCATGTACAGGAAAATGTTACTTGTTGCTTGTGGATGCTGGAATTTGGATTTCATGGATCTTTTCGTGTGTCCGTCTTCTTTCTCAACTGTTAAAAACATTTGTTTTTGCTGATGGTCTGTACATGAACAGGTAGGTTGCTGTGTTCCAGGATTGGCTCAGGTGTTATCTGTCACCAGTACTTTCACTGTATTATCAGCCTCTCTCTCTCTATCTGGAGACTGAACCCAGGGCCTCACAGATGCAAGTGTTCCTACCTTTGAGCTACAACTCCAGGCCTTTGTTATTCATTTTGATTCATGGTCTTACTAAGTTGCTCAGGTTGTCCTTGAACTCCTGCTGGGATTGAAAGTATGTGCCTGAAAGAATGCTCTCCTAGTGGAAATCAGGATGGCTACTGACATCAGCCCTTTCCCAGCTTAGCAACTTTTATGGTTTACATAGGACATAAGCTGCTTCCCCTGTGCTATTGAGCAGTGATTGGATCATGGAATGCTAACCTCATCAGTGTTTTAATCTATTGATGAATTCATCACTGAGCTAGATCATCAGGAGGTAAGGCCTGGCTGGAGGAAGTAGGCTGTGCTGGCACAGTCCGTGGAGGTTCTTTCTGATACCTGGCCCTTTCCTGTGTCTTTTTCTCTCTGCTTCCTTCCATCATGAAGTGAGCCAGTTTGCCCTGTTGCATGTTCCCTGCCAACATGCTGTGCCACACCACACACAGGTCCAGTAGCATCAACAGAGCCACGTGGCCATGGACCATGACCTCTGAAACTGTGAGCCAAAATCAGTCTTCCTTGCTTGCATTCTTTGCTTAGTTATTTGTCACAGCAGTGGAAGGTGACTAACACAGCAATCTCTGCAACAACAGGCTCTTTGCTCTGTGGTTCCTGGTACAAAAGGCTCAGGGAGAACCAAGTTTGGCCTTTTTAGTGGGCAGGACCTCCCCTGAACCACCAGCTATGACCCAGATAATAGAGTTCCATGTGTAGGCTTGAGTTAATGCCCTCTCTGTACACAGACCTAGGAGTCTTTGTGCCCTACTGGAACAATGTGTTGTCACCACTGAGCACCTTGGGAAACACCATCTTGGACAGACAAACCTTTGGCTTCCACCGTCCACAGTGTTCTTCCTTGCAGCTCACACCACTCTGTCTCTTTTGAGGTGGTTCTAAGGACAGAAGGAAACGTGGGTGTGCCTGTCCGTAGCCTGATGAATGGGCTCTCACATGCAAAGAGTTACAGTGCAAAAGAGCCTTACCATTTCTATGCTTATGATACCTGCTCTGAGTTCTGTTCCTAGAAACAGGACTCCAGGACTCCTTCTAGTGGTTTTCTGGGTGGAGTTACATTCATAAGGGGGGGTTAGAGAGAGCACAGAACAGGGAAATTCTCGACAAGAATGTGGCTTCCACTGAAGGTTAGCAGCAGACTGACCCTATGAAGAGCTCTGGAGGGCTAGTGGTGCTGCAGAATTGACTCTGCCTGAGATAGGGATTAGCTGATGGCAGTCAGTGATTGGTGAACATCTGCCAGGAAAGGGGTTGTCATGGGAGAAGTCTCTGGGGGATAGGAGGTGGCGGCAGGTAGAGGCACTTATTCATAATTCATTAATAGCTAGTGTGTATTGGGCTGGGTAGCTCTGCTCAGAGAAAGCGTCTGGGGGTGAGGAGACACTACTACAATGTACCTATCTTCACCAAGAAGCTTCTCTCAAACAGTTCTTGCATGCAAAGAGGAACAGAGCATTCATGAGAACACTTTACAGTCAGGTCTTGCACCTAAGTATTCTGCAACACCTCCTTGACCCCAGTGCACGTGTGCAAGCTGACATCAGGCATTTCCTCCTGTCCTTGGCCTCCTCAGGCTCACTTCCTGCCCTCTGACCTCTTTCCTTCCATGGTGATCCTTGAGTAAGTTTTGTTTAATGAAACTCAAGGCTATCTGGGATGCTGCGCTAACATCTTCCTTTTGTAATTGAGTAAATATATTATACACAGCTGGGTAGGTGGTTTCCTTGCTGGCCTTGCTGTTATGGTTTCAAAATGGATACCATTTTCTTTAACACAGAAGCAACTGTTATGGCATTTATTCCTGGTTTCCTGTGGCGCTCCTCCTTTAGAAAATGCAGTTACCTGGACATTTTTTGAAGCACTTTTTATGATGCTGAAAAATTAAAAATGAAAAGCCCCTTTCCCCTCCCCAAACAATGGTTACGCAGTGACAACAGAGGGTTGAGCTAAATCCAGCCACGTCAAGGAAGTGCAATAAAAGGAGATGGATTGTTCTCCAAGCTTCACTTTATTGGATATTGTAATTGACATATAGTTGTCATTTATAATCATCTGTCCATTCCTGTGAGTTGGGAGCAGTAAAGTTAATTGTGGCGGCTCATTTGCATTAATCTCACCTCTGAAGGGTACAGTAACCCATTAATATCACGTCATGATGAATTATCACAAATAACATTGAGCATATTGATTAATGATCTCTGAGATTTGTATCTCGTTAAAACATTTTGTTAGCTCTTTAAACTTTTAAGCCAATAACCCTTGTGTGTAGGAGGAGTTTGGAGATCATCAGAGGGGTGCTGTGTGTGTGGAAGTGTATATTCTAGGGTCACTGGTTTCCAGAGTCAGCTGAGTCAGCTGACCCACTTCCCATTGATTATTTTCTTTTTCTTGCTTTTAGGAGCCAGGGACTTTTTTTCAGGATAACTTCCTTCCACATTTCCCCTGGCTGGTGGTTTCTTTAGAGTGGTGTCTTCTTTGATTATAAAGTGACTCTGATTGTTAAAGGATTATAATAAGATTTTCATTTTATTATTATTTGGTATGTGTGTGTTGTGTTGTGTACATGTCCAGTTGAATGTGCTCATGTGCTCATGTGGGGGCATGCCTGTGGAGGCTAGAGATTCGTATCAAGTGTCTTTCCGAATCTTTCGCCACTTTTAAAAAACAAAAACAGCAACAACAACAAAAGATCTTTCATGACCTGGAACTCATCTATTTGGCTGGACTAGCTGGCCATCAAGCCCCAGGATCCTCCTGTTTCCATCCTTTCCTGCCCTTCACACTGGGGTTATAGATGTGCGCCACCTTGCCTGGCTTTTGTGGAGGTGCTGGGGGCCCAATTCAGGTCCTCAGGCTTGTGCAGCAGCCACTGCACCCACTGTGCCATGAGCGTCATCCTTCGTGTGCCTTACACACTGGCTTTTACTTCTCTTAGCCACCTAGATGTGCCTGCTACCTTGAAGTTCGCTATTGTTCCTTTTCTTCTATGACAGTACTTCCAAAGGTCAGTGTTAACATAAACACACACCCTGTATGGGATGAGTTGCTTGAATGAAATACCATGATTTTAAATACTGCTTGTAAGTGACATTCTCTAAAGTGTTACTACTCTTCTTGGGCACCCAGAGACTTTAGATGATTCAAGATTTCATCTCTCAACCAAGCAACCATCAACCAACACAAAGACTAGCAAAGAAATCTTATTGGCCATGTATATACCGTGTATGTATTAATTAAACAATAATGAATTGTCACTAAAAGCCATTTGCAGGTGTTGGGAAGGTAGATCAGAATGTAAACCGTACGCCATGCCAGCATTTGGATCTGAGTTAGATCCCTGGGATCCTCATAAAAAGTGCTGGGTGAGATGGTATGTGTTTGTAATTCCACAGCTGGGGAGATGGAAACAGAAGGATCACTGGTGCTCACTGCTCAGCCAATCTAGCCTCACTGGTGAGCTCCAGGCCAGTAAGAGATCCTATGTTAACAGAGGTAGGTGGCATTCTGGAGGACAACACCTGAGATTGTCCCCTGCCTCCCACACATGAGTACCTGCACATACTTGAACAAACACACACATTTGTAACACAATAAAATAAAAGTCCTTCACATGAATCCCTAGTAAATTCTTAAATGTGCGAGTCACTGTAGAGAAGGTCAGCCTGGAACTTGAATTGCTAAGCTTTATTCTAATGTTTTTTTTTTCCTCATTGTTGCAAATGTAATACAGTTCTTAATCTTTCAAATATGCATATTTCTGTTAAAATTAGTGTTTGGTTTATTTTCTCAAGGCAGTATTTTTTGGAATGTTGAATCTAGTACTCCTTGCTAACTCCTTAAAGAATATGGAACTGATCCTCCTGGGCCAAGGATGCTGGAAAGACAAGGTCACAAATGTCTGCCCTGGTTGGGTGTTCTGCAGAAAGGGAGCAGTTTGGAAAGAGACAAAGGACCACTGCTCCTGCATGCTTCTAGACCTCCAGCCTGGGGCCCATCACTCCTCCATGAGGGAGGGACTGTGACCTCAGTGCATATTAGCAATCACTCTTTGAAGGCTCATGGATCAGACTGCCCAGTTCACAGTCTAAATACCATGGGGAGAGGGTTACATTCAAGCTGTGTTTGTACCTTGTGTTGGTATGGAAGGGCAGTGCTAACACACTCCAGGACACCTGTTTTTATGGCGCGGTCCTAAAACCATAATCGGCCCAGCTGTGCAGCAGTCTCTGGCCCTAACTAGCTAAGAACGGAGTGTAGTGCTTGCTTTAAGAGCTCATTTCACTGCTTTCTTTGTCAGGGCTGTCCTGTTCCTCACCCACTGAGTATTTAATATCTGTGTTTTCAAATCAAAGAACAAGCTTTTTGTCTCCCAGGATAGTATCTTGTAAAGCCAACCTCTTTATTACTTCACCAGTTTAAGGCTTTATTACTTGCGATCCAAAGCCTGCTAGTGAATTATGCATGTCAGAGCTCTGAGTACCATCTCAGCCCACTCTTGCTCCACCTTTTGGGGGGTCCAAAAAAAAATCCCACAGTGAGCTTGATGTGGGCTCCTTTCCATCCACAGTATTAATCCTTATTCGTTTTTAAAAATCTGCTAACGGAAATATTTCCATTCCTCTCATTAATCAATTGAGATTTTCATTCCCTTGTTTTGTAAAAGCTGTTACAATAAATACTTTTTTTTTCACAAGGCGAAAATCCAAGAGATGGATGCAGCCAGCGTAATTAATTGCACCCGGTTACAGGAGATCAGCAAGTTTGTGAGATTCACATGCTGCTGTGCCATATGGTTGCCCAGTAGGCGAAAAATTTGATTAATGTTTTGAAGTAGATTTTTTTCAGCAAATATTACGGCCCCAGATGAGGTGTTTTCCCCCCTCCTTTTACTTTCTAGTATTGTTAGACTTAGCGGAAGGAACCAGTCCTCTGATTTAAAGCTTAATAATGTTGTGATTCACCGAAACCTTAACAGGCAATCAGAACCACAATCCTTCAGTCTCTTGTGGGTACAGAAAAATAGTACATTATGTCTTTGTTGGTAATTAAGTAAAATGTGAGTGTTGCTGTCTAGAACTTGGTTTTCCCCCAAATGAAATAATATATGCGTTTCTGGCATGATTTATAAGGACTGCATTTTGGCGGACTTTTAAAACTAAAAGCAAACAACAGAAGAGAATATAAATATACAAATAAATAAATAAATAAATAAATAAATAAATAAATAAATAAATAAATAAATAAATAAATAATAGACCAGGGAACAATTCCACCAAGAAGACCATCTCGTTATTAGCAGGCAGATATCAAAGGCAAGCCCAATCTAGCTGCAGTCTGCTGCCCTAAAGTATGTTACTTTTGTAAGTGCTTCTGTTTTTGTTTATTTGTTTATTATTTTTGAAGCTAAGACGTCTGTGTATCTCACTGTTCCTTGTCATATCAGATTCCTGAACTCTGTCACTTCCATGTGGGGTCATGATCAATCCTTTGATAATGTAATAGGACAAGATGTGGCCGGCCTGACCTTGGCATTCATTCAAAAAGAAAAAAAAAAAAAGAAAAGAAAAGAAACAAAAACATGGAATTTCAAAAACATGTGGGACTTGCCTGGGTCTCTCTAAGGAAAATAAAATGTGTCCCCACTGAAGTGAGTGTGACTTGATCCTGCAGACTTTCCTAGTGAAGTTGGTAAAGTTTGTTTCTTCAAGGTTTTTCCTTTGTTTCTTGAAACAATGTCTTACCATGCAGCCCCAGCTGACTCGAACTCACAGCAGTCTCCTGCTTTAGCCTCCAGAGTGTTGTGATCACAGGCATCTTCACTGGTGGAGCACTCAGGGCTGAGCTACCTTCCACCTTCAAGTCCCTCGACAGGAACTACTAGTGTCAGGGTTCGAGCCTGCCTGCCCTCTGACAAGGCGTCAGCCTCGCTCAGAATCTTTTAAGTCCAGCAGATATTTCTCTCTTCAGCAGCCGCAAGCATTGTAACTTCTCCCGTTTGTAATTTAGAGAGAGTTCACAGGGACAACCCTGTCACTGTCGGACAAAATAGCAGTCTCTGCTCCTTCCTTGTGGGTGTCCTTTGAGCCTCACTCAGATTTCTGTTTTTCATGGGACTCTGAACATGCTCTATCCTCACATGGCCTGGCAGAGGCACCCAAGCAGCCACAGGGGCAAGGACAGGGCCATGAGAAAGCACCGCCACCGCAACCCACTTTGGACTTGTCTCTTCAGACCTTCAAGCAAGAAGGCTTGCTTTTGATAATTTTTAAAATAATTTTATAAAATTATAAAATTTTAGGTGTTGGATATGTTCTCTAATTTTTAAAAAACAGTTAAGGTCAGTGGAGTCACATTTACCCACAAAGGTATGGAAAGAAGCATTTTAGTGCTGGTCAGTTTTAATATGCCAGCAGGAAAGACTCAAGGCAGCCTGCTTTCTGTCTCACTTTCCATTATACTACCTACGATAGAGCAATTTGGAAATATTTATAATAATAGTTTCCCGAGGATTTAACTAAATTTCCTCTTTGAGAAAACTCTTCCTAATGACTATTTTAATGCTGCAATTTAACATATATGATACATATTATATATAGATATTACTTTCTGCTACATTCTGTATGCTTTGTGTGGTCACCTCTAATTACTGCCTGGGTATTTTTTAATGAAAAGAGTAAACAGTTTTTAATTTTTATTTAATATGGCAGGTGAAACATGGACAATATATGATCAGTTGGCAGGAGACAGTGTGTTGAATTATTTATGAGTTCACTTTTTTTTTTTTCAACAGCAGGTACATATAGGAAATTCATTATAAAGTCTGGGCCGGATACTGCAGAGGATTTGACGAGAGTCATGCTTTATAAGTAATGGAAATGATGTCCTAGTTTGATCTAGGAGGTTCTGGTTTTGTTGTGGTCCCGGCTATGACTTTTGTTTTAATTCAGTTTATGTGAAATGAGCAAGCCAAGCTACAGGGCAGTTTCCTCTGCAACGAAGAGTGTGTTCTTTGCCGTCTTTTGTTAGTATTGTGTTGCGTCTGCCACATGGTGAGTTTTGCCCTGATGGTATACAGACCCTTTATATTCTAGAGGGGCCCAGTATAAATATTAACACTTCCCTTGACGTTTGTCAACCCTTTTAGAATGAGCTAATACCTAGAATGTTAAATAAAAATTATATGTTATTAAAAATGTTAATAAAAATTCCTTTTTATGTTCCCTCCTTTTATATGAACTGACCATTTGGAATCATGATGTATTGAATCCCAATGGTACACCCTTGCCCAAATTGACTCATTTATATTTAAGTATCTGTCAGGTAGGTGAGGGCTACTGCATTCTCCAAACTAGGGGTAAAAATTCAGGCAAATTTAGGGAAAAGTAAAGTAAGCAGAAAAAAAATTATCATCTCAAGAATCAAAAGAACAAAGAGAAAATTATCCTTGGGCAAGGCCGGGGGAACCTCCAGATTTGAGATTATTGATTGTTTCTGTGCAAAAGTAGTGTCTGGCAGGAAGGCTTTGCTTTTCTCAAAAATTCTAAAGAAAGACAAGGCCTGCCTGCAGCTGGCCAGGAGAGGCAGGCAGGGCACAGGCTGCATGCAGCAGAGTGGGAGGCTGGGGCTGTGCTGGGAACCTGGAGTGCTGCTAGGGAGAGCTGCACTGCAGCAGAACTTACACCACTCTGTGTCTTCCCAGCTTCGGGATGAGCTCCTGTTTGAATGCTGGAAAGTTAAAACTTTTCCCGTTTTAAATGGGTGTAGTGTGTGTGTGTGTGTGTGTGTGTGTGTGTGTGTGTGTGTGAGAGAGAGAGAGAGAGAGAGAGAGAGAGAGAGAGAGAGAGAGAGAGAGAGAGATTGTGTGTGTGTGTGTGTGTGTGTGTGTGTGTGTGTGTGAGAGAGAGAGAGAGAGAGAGAGAGAGAGAGAGAGAGAGAGAGAGAGAGAGAGAGAGAGAGATATTTGTTTTCAGGATGCTACCTTGGCAAATAAAAACTTGGCCGAGAAAGTTGATCTTTGAGGCCCCTGAGAGTTGGTAAAGGGGAGGGTGTAAGAGCTTCCACTGCACGGGATCTGCATGGTTATTTTAGTGAGTTACTACTGAGGAAAAGGAAGCAAAAGATGAGTAGACTGTGGGGCAGAGGGAAGGAGCAGGGTAGTGGCTTATATGCTCCATCTGAGAAACTTTCCTCTTTGGGGTTTGTGGAAATGTTTTCCCTAAGAAACAAGTTACCTCGTGAGCAAAGGTTAGAAGAGGCCCGGGTTTAAACATGCAGCTTGTAGTTCTGAAACAAAGTCTACAATGCTGTTTTATTAATAACAGTACTTGATAGGGCAGTGTCGCACGAACTCACTTTCTCTTACACTAGCTAGAATCATGTGATACTTTTGACAAAGCCCTGAGAAAAATGTTATGGGCTGTATGTAGAGAGAGATGACTTCTACTTGGCAGGTGTTTTTAAAAATTCTCCCATCCAGAGTGTGAGTCACTCCATCACAGATTTGAGAAAACTCAGTGACATTTCCAATCGTCACTTTATTTTTCTTCCCCCGTAGAATGAGGTCAGTTGTGTTTCATTTATAATCCCCAAGACAGCAGCTCACGGATTCAGTACAAGGTTATAAACGTCGCTTTATTAAATTTGTAACAGGGAATCGCTACACTGGCCCATTTATACATTTTCATTTCTCTGTGTTCTTTCCCCTGGTGTGTGTTGTACTAACTGAAGAATCTTTCCAGCACATTACTCTTGGGCGTCTACACCTGAAGTTTTCTCAAAAGGCCTCAGATTTGGTCAAACAAAGCCCAATTGGCCTTGTGGACCCAGCGCACTTATGGAGCAGACATGTCGATATCTGCCCTCGTGTTTATTTGTAATTAAAGCCCAGACACTCCAGAACGGCTTTCTCATTAATCTGGAAATGCAGCGCCGTTTCCTGGTGAGTGATGTATGTCAGCCTGCTTTGTGGTGCCTCTGAGAGACAATTGTTCGTGCTGCATTGTGGCCCATGCAGCTTTCCTGTAGGACTCTTGTCTCGGCCCGCTCGCTCTAACTTCTGTTGTTCAGTAAATCTGTCAGAAGGGTCTGAGGGCCCATATTTATGAAGAGCGCAGAGTGGTCAGTCTAAAAAGCTCCTTAGCGCAGTACTTTGAATTTTAAATTACGCACATAATTCAAAGGTAATGTAACTTGCCGTGTCGGACTTTAGTCCATTCCGTTAAATGGAGAAAAATGACTGACATGAAGGATGACTTATTGATTCTTGGTGGGAAAATGACTTCTGTAATATAGGAAGTATGGTAAAAGGAATAGCTTAATTATTTAGGGAGCACTTTTCAAAATATGCTTCTACAGCAACACAAATTGTATATATAGAAATCATATGATGTTTTCTTTTTTTAATTCTTTAGATGGGAAAGTTATGTGAATTGTTACTCTAGTTAGTGAGGCAAAGTTTAATTTTTCCCCAACTCTTAAAGACCTTTAAAGATACAAAGAATATGGAGAGTCTTATAAACCATAGAGAAGATTCTGAACCACACAACTAGTTCTGTCCACTTCAAACTTATGCTTAGGCTATGTTATGGGATCTGAAAGATAGCAAATCTCTCTCTCTCTCTCTCTCTCTCTCTCTCTCTCTCTCTCTCTCTCTCTCGATGATGTTTTTCAACAATTGTAATGAACTCAGTATTTATTCATCAGGGAAATGTATGGGGAACTAAGGTAGCAAATTTTAATCCAATATCTTCAGAAATACCAGATAAAATATTTATTTCGGCTTTACTCCTGTTCCTCTTTTGATTCTGTGTGTATCCTTTGCTTAAGAACAAGAGCCCAGTGTGGTTTTGACTGTACTTCACGGTGTTGGCCTCCTTTCAGATAAACAGCATATTTGCAGTTATTTGGCTGAACATGCTCCATTATTATATTAGAACCTTAGTGTGCTCGAACAGTTGCCCACCAGAGGCCACTGGCATGGACTAAGTTATGTTTCTCTCATTCTAACAGAGATGGTTGGTGGCTGTCATTGAGCAATGGAGTCAGGATAAGGAACCTGGGACTAATAGGGATTTCTTGTCACTTCCATCTGAGACTGCCACCTGAGAGTTTTAGAAGCTGACCATGAGAACTGCCTTCTGGTTGGATTCTCCACGTTTCGAACTCTGGCCTAATGCTTCTTCTCATTTTCAGAGAGCATTGGTTTAGCTTTTCATCAAAGCTATACAGCTGATTTTAACAACAACAACAAAGAAAAAAAATTAGTACTTTGTGAAGGTGGAAGTGAGTTTCCAGGCACAGTCACCAAAGAAATGGGTGAGAAGATGAGCCAAGACTTTCGATAGCCAGCAGCTAAGGGAGCAAGTCCCTCTGCTTTGCGTTCCAGTGTGTTAGACAAAGCCCCAGGGACTGAGTCCTATGCTCCTTGTCTCCTCATCGTCCTGTCTGGATCTTGGTCAGCCAGGAGAAGGTACATTTTCCCCTGTAGAACAACCTAAATCAGGTTCTAGGGACCCCTTTATTTAAATTTAAATTTTTGGTATGACCTGTAAGATGAGGATGGCTTTTACATTTTTATTATTTGAGACAAGGTATCTGTCATATAACTCAGGCTGGCCTCAGAAATCCCTGTGTAGCTGAAGATGGTTTCAAACTCTTGACCCTCCTGCCTCTATCTCCCTACTGCTGGGATTTGGGGTGTGCACCCCCATACCCAGTTTATGCAGTGCTGGAGAGCTAACCCAAGAGTTCACGTGTGCTGGGCAAGCACTTTACTAACTTTATACCCCAAGCCCTGCTTTTTTTTTTTTTTTTTTTTAATTTACACTTTTCAATAGTTGGAAAAAAAATCTCAAAGCAGAAAACTATTTCATGTCACATGATAACATGTGAATTTCAAGGTTGATTGTCCGGAAGGAAAGTATGCTTGGTGCACAGCTCTGCTTGTCTGTTTCTGTGTGGCTTAGCTAGCTGCTTTCAGACCGCAGTAGCAGAGTCCAGGAGTTATGCTGAGGCATTGTGCCTTTCCAGGTTGAAGATACTGTCTAATCTTCTATAGAAAATCTTCACCACCCACTGATATAACTGATGCCCCTCAGTTTCTGTCCATCATCGTGCTGAGGATGGCATGAGGTTGGGGACTTTTCCTGCCTCAGTGCTTGACCTACAGAGGGGAATATTGACAGGCTGGATGAGGAATGAGTAAATGAATGAATGAATGAATGAATGAATGGTAGCACTAAAGCCATAAGAATGGAGACATCTGTCATTTTATCTTTGGCCTAACAAGTGAAGATAGTTGTCACGAAATTTGGAAATCTGTTTGCAAACATATTTGAATTGATTTTTATGGTCTTTTAATGAACTCAATAAAAATGGTAACAACACAGCAATTTTTAGAAAATAACAGATCCAAGTACTTTTTATCGCTATGCATGCAATCCCTGTTCCACCCACACACAGTATTTATGTGGTCCAAATAATTATCTTTTGGATCTGGAATGCTTTAAATTAGGATTTACTTGAAAGATTATGTTTTATTTATTTTCTTTAAGAGAAAGGAAAAGGAAGAAAAAGGACAGTCTTTCCAAATGTATTTACATGATGGAGCCCTTGTGGCTCTTCTCAGAAAGACAGGAAATTCCGTGCAGTGTAAGTCTTCTGGCCTTGCCCTAAGGTGTTTAGAGCCCCTAGCATTGCCAGATTGATCGGGGATGTGGGGGATGGGGGGGTTGGGGGATGGGGAGTGGGTTCTGAGTTGTAGAGTTAAATGTGCATGCCATTAAAAGGTCTTCAAGGATGGGTTAGAGAGGTGAGAATTCCAATTCAGAGCCTCCTTGCCTGTGATCTAGGCCAAAGGTATCCATTCTGTCAGGATACCAGGGAGTTTTAGAGCCTGGTGGATAACTCCCTTGTTGGGTGTGCTGAGTCAGAACCTGCCTGACAGCCATCTCAGCCTCTGAGGTCTAAACCTTTCTTCTTATTGATCCTGTCCTCATCATTCTGTGCCTTTGGAATCAGACTAGAGATGCATACTCTCACCATCTTGACCTGTTCTGGCTGTGTGGCTCCCAAAATGTATCCTCCCCTCTGAGCCACCACTCAACACAGCTAGGCAATAGGGATCTCACGCCCACCTCCCAGCTTTGTTACCAAAAATGAAGGAGGGAGACATTTGACTCTCTCCCAGCAAGCTGTGCAGTGCAGACTGGGGCAGTGAGATTTCGTTATCCTTGCTCTCTCTCCTGGCACCTTTTGTAACTGTGGCCAAGTGTCATCTATCCAAAAGTCTGGAGCAATGGTGGTGACCCACGGCTTGAGAACCACTGGTCTAGAGCAATGGTCCCCTCTCCTGTGCCTCTTCCCTCTGATCTCCTGGCACTGCTTGTCTGGGTTTTGTGTGATCCCTCTTTCCTTCATCTCTTCTTTCTTCCATCCCATGGTTTTAAGCTGCATGGGTCTGACGTGTCCTCCAAGTAAGCAGGAGTGGGCAGTTGGCTGTTGCCCATCCTTGCTCGTGGAGGTTCCTAATCTTTGTTTCTGGGCTCCAGCCTACCCTCCTCAATCCTTGCAGGACCTCATCCTAGCTGTGTTCCTTCAAGACTTTCTGGTTCAGCCTGTTTTCTGTCGCTATTGACACCATACTGCAGACCTGGTAAATGATAAAGAGAAAAAGGCTTCTGTTGGCTCATGTTTCTAGTTCAGGACTGAGGAGCAGCATCAGACAGTGGCCTCCCTCTTTGCTGACAGAGTTTCAAAGTGGCATAGTCTCACATCGTCAGGGCTGGGGGAGCACCCCCCTTTCCTTATAAATCCACCAATATTCAACAAAGGGAACTCTACCCTGATGACTTATCTATTCATTATCCCCACCCAAATCTCTACTTCTGTAGATCACAGTTGAGTGAAATTTCCACTTCTTATTATCTCATAATGGGAATTCAACCCCAACATTAGTTGTGGAGGGGACAAACCATAATCAAGTCCTAGCACCTTCCTAGCATATGATTCACAGCCTTCACTTCCCATATAGCTCTGTCCGTCCATTTTCCTTAGCCTTCCCTCTGCCACTGATTTCCTGGAGTGCCAGCTTGATTTCTTCTTGTACTCAAATGGAGCCATAAGTACACTACTGCACTGAGAACTGACTTCCTCCAATAAGCTACTGACTGCCTGTCCAGTATAATCTTCGCTGGACCTGACTCAGCACCTCTAGCCAAGTCCGGAGTTGAGTTAGAGACACAGAGGCACCAATATGTACATCTTTGTGGAGTGGAGAGAACCTGCAGTTGAGGAAACAGTACACTCAAAAAGTCATGCTTCATGGTTTGCCCCTGCCTGGATCCCACCTACTTTCTTCTTATGCTGGTGTGTGTGTGTGTGTGTGTGTGTGTGTGTGTGTGTGTGTGTGTATTGTATGTATAAGTATATGTGTATACTTTTATGTGTTTGGAGAGGAACATATGTGTGCACATGTGTATGGAGGCTGCAGGTCAACCTCAGGTATCTTCCTAAATTTTTGTCTACCTTGTTGTGTGAAACTGGGTTCCTCCTTGGAACTGTGGATCCAACCAGTTTAGCTAGGGTGGCTAGCCAGTGAGTCCCAAGGATCCATCTGCTACCACCTTCCCAGTGCTGGGATAACAACAGTGTGTCACTATGCCCAACCTTTTTGATGTGAATTATAGGGATCAAATGCAGGTCCTGATGCTTGTACAAACAGTAGACACTTTACACTGAGCTGTCCCTGGAGTCCTGCCTTCCCTTTCGGAATGGTTCCCACTTGTTCTCTAGGGCTTGGATTTATTATGCGTATGACTTCTTCCCACTAAGGATGTAAGAAAATAAGTTCCATAGTCATCTTTAGTCTTCCTAATGTAGAACTCTATTTTATACTGAACCCAGTGAATTATGATGATTTCTTTGTGTATATGTCTCTCACTAGATGGTGAACCCCATAAAATAATGGTGAAATACAGCAATCTAGTACACAACATAATACTAACAGTAATAATATTTTGCTATGCGAGAACAATGTGTTGCAGCATTATGGTTCCAAGATGGGGGCCAGAGTGAAGCAGACAGGAAGGAGAGAAGAAAATGAAGGCGGGAGAAGAGAGAACTCAGTCAGTGTTTGTTATTACATGAATGACTCACTAAATGAGCAGACATACAAACGAGGAATGGATGAAAGCATAAAGGAGGTACCAACAAGATCTGGCCCAAGGAGACAGGTAGCCTTCTACTGAGGACCCACACAGGAAGGCTTAGCAGTTGTATTTGTCTGTCCTCAATGATGCCAATGTTGGCTGAGCTTGTACAGTTGAAAGCTTTACAGTTCATACATGTTAGAGCAGAAAGCATGGCGAGGCTAAATCTGAGCAGATGTGCACAAAGCCACAGCATCTGCAGTTTTTGCATTGGGAGAAAGGGGATCAGTGACTTTTGAAGTGGGAAAAGGAACCTGTGGAGGTTCCTCAGGGTCTCGGGGGAGAGAGCATCATTATCCTCAAACCTAATGTCTGTGTGTTGGCACATGTTCTCAAGAGAGAGCATATACCAGCTTCCCATGAGAACCTTTTAGAAGATACATCACAGGACACCACCTCAGCGCCTTTTATTTCAAGACTTCTGTATTGGGACCCAATGCTCTACATTCTTAGATTCCCAGATGGTATTGATGATGCTTGTCTGGGTACCACCGTGCACAAAGGGCTTTGTTAATTTCAGCTTGAGCATGCTGAATTGTAGGGTAAGATCCCTGCTGTCCACAACACCCCCTGGCTATCACTGTGGTAGGATCTTATTTTCCGAGTATGAAAATCATCAAACTTACTTTAGTGAACTGTTTTTGCTGTCATTGCCTTTGAGCTGGCTCTCTGGACTGAGAAAACCAAAAGTAAATTTCTTTTATTGGGATAATTTGTTGTAAATGTGAGTTCTGTATCCCATTTGGAAAACATGTAGACCCCTCACTTTGAACTTACATTCTCAGCCTGTTATCGTTTGATATTTCCTGTATAAATTGGATATACCTGCCCCAGATGTTGGTTTTGTGGTAATAATGCTTTTTTATATTAAAAACAATTCTGAAATGAAAATGTAACTTAGTCTTATTGTAATCTCCCCTTTGCCTTTCTGCATGGATCATTTGTTTGTGAACTGGTTATTTCAGGAAGGGCTCAAAGGTAATTTCATGGTTTATAGCATTTATATTGGCGCCTTTAATGAGCAAAACATATTGTTTTCTAATACATGAACCACGGAGTTCATATATGTGTGTGCATATATATGTATATACATAATTTTCATTTCCTAATATTGCATGTATATCAAGTTCAAAACATTGAGAACAACCATGTAAAGGCATTATACTTCCATACACTGGGGAAATATGAAAGTTGTATAATGCAAAAATAAAATAAAATAAAATAAAAATCAACATTTGCAGGCTTATGAGATGGTTTTATTTTTAATGAATCCAAATGATAGCGGGAGCTGCTGTTGTGTTTACGCCTCATGCAGCAATTCATATCTACAAACACAGTAACATATGGCTTTGTTATTATTGAGTTTAGGGATTTATGTATCTACAGGAGTTTTGAGAGCTCTGGGTCTCACTTGGGCTGCCATACACAGCAACTCAACACAATGAGCTGGAGTGGGGAGTTTCTCACCCTCAGATTATTAAGATTCAACCAATACCCTTTTCTATGGTTCATGTTATGAAGCTCCACAACTTTCTTACATACCAGTTAATGACCGTCTTTCTTATTTTGTTGGCAGAAGGCTGAATTAGTACAAATTTTTTGGTTCTATAAAAATAAGTTCTCGACTGGGAAAAAAGCACCAGCTTCCCTTTTCAGTCCTGCAGTGAGGTGGCCTCCAGCCCCTGGGGTCATCTGATGTCCTGGGGATTCATTGACACCCACATACTCCTAATCACGAGATGTCTCCCTCCAGGGCCTGCTTGTGTTTTTCTAGAGCTCCTGCATGGAGTGTGCAGCTGTGTAAACCCAGGAATGGTTTCTGCCCAGCTTTGATCTTCTCATGGATCAACAGTTGCCCTCAGTCCCTGAACCCTGTTTCATGGCCCCATATTTCTTGGATTTTTCCATTTTCTGCTAATTATGGCTTCTCGTAGGGAGTCTGCCAGCAGCAGCCCCCATGACTTTGAGTAGATAATTTGGAAAAAATGTTGTAAGCCTGTCAGTTTAGAACCATATTAAGGAGTGATTTCCATTCAATGCCACAAAAATATGTCTTTTAGTTTCCTCTTAAGAGACAGTATGAAAATTTCAAGTAGACTGCTGGAGTCAGATCAACATGCACACATTATAGGCTGAATGCATACTCTTTTCTTCTGTGTTTGTTTTTAACCAGTACAACGTATCTTTCTTAACTCCTAAGAGACTCAATCCTTCTACCAAATATATCTGATTCCACTGTGGACACCGTCTGTTGGGCTGGCTCAGGACGACTTATTTTTCCATCAATAGGCAGGGTGTCTGTAGAGAACTGTGCAGCAAAACTACAAAAATCATGATGATTATTCTTACAGCCTAGTAGAAAACTAAACCCAATGCTTTGAAAGGCCCAGATATCATAAGGAGAAGCCCTACAGAGTTCCAGGGAAGACGGCATCTTTCCATATGGGCTGGTCATGAGTGGCTTATAGGACTGGCCTGTAGTGCCTATTAGATCTGGAATTAGCTATGACAAGAAGTGTTTTGCCAGAAGGGATGATGTGGAAAACTACATTTCCCAGTGTAGATGGGACATCAGAAGTACAGTCTCAGGCAGACCTGGGCTTGTTTTCTGGTTCTTCCTCTTGTTATTTGTGAGATCTGGACAGTTCGCTCCATCCTTAGGACCCTGGAATTGCTCACCAAGAAAATGGAATTAATACTAATTCCTGCCTCAGAATCTATAAGGACCAACTGATAAAACACATTTAAACTGCTAAACACTGTCCCTGTGACAGGTAAGTGGTCAAGAAATGTTAGCTTCTGTCTTTGCTTTTCTTACTTCCTCCTCCTTAGGCTTTTTCCCCTCCTGGTTTTTTTGTTTGTTTGTTTGTTTGTTTGTTTGTTTGTTTGTTTTTTACTTTTGGTGTGTGTGTGTGTGTGTGTGTGTGTGTGTGTGTGTGTGTGTGTGTGTGTGGTGGGTGCATCTGTGTATGCACATGGGCAGGGAGTCTTCAGCTGTCACTCCCCACCTTAATTTTTGAGAAAGTACCTCTCTTACAGAACCTGGATCTCATCATTTCAGCTCTCAAATTCCTCCTTTCTCTGACCCTACCCTCCAGAGCTAGGGTTCCAAGGCTTTCCCCATCTGAAGCATCTCCCCATCCCCTCTCTCCATTACTTTTTATTAGTATTACAGCATTAAAGAAAGGTAAACTGAGTTTTCACCAATGTTCTGGTTTAACAGGAACCTAAGTGCATGTGAGAGGAGTCTCTAAGATTTGTCCAAATCTGGGAAAGTGTCCTATCTTACCTGTGTTGGAAGAGCCCAACCGCTAGAGTGACTCTCAGTAAGGCCCTTGGCTGGAGTACATTGACCATGCAACTGAGTCTATGAGTTACTTAGTGTTCCCCAAAGATTGTGCCATGTAGTACATTTGTTTATAGGAGAGAGACACTTTAGTACGTTGTAGTCCCAGGGATAAGCTCTTCCCCAGGATGAGACTATGTGTGAGCTTCAGAACTGTAGTACACAGATGTTCTGTACTGATGGAGTTTAGGGACCCCTGTTTATCTAGATTTATCAATAAAGCAGCCAAGAAGAATAAGTAGAACCTGAAATACCAACTGACACCCCAAATCAGTTTATAGCATCACCCCAGTTTCATCCACATTTCCTGTTTATTTTCAGACAGGCCATCAAGTTGGACCTTAGACAAAGATTTGGGTCAAGTTGTCTCTGCTGTTGTGCCTTGAGATAGGAAAGTAGGGCAGTTTCTATCTCAGCAGCATGTTAAAGCCTGGAGAGCTGGGCCACCCCCAACAGTCCCTATAAAGAAAATGTCTAGCAATGTAGATTTTGGTGGTACTTATAGAAGAATTACTTCAAGTGCAACTGAGGAGAAATTAGCAGAAGATTTACTATTCTCTCATAATATTCTTTCTTTTTTAATGATTTATTTATTTTTATTCTATGCATATGAGTGTTTTGTTTGCACATATGTGTATGTACCACATGCATATCCAGAGCTCATGGAGGTCAGAAAAGAGTATTGGATCCCCTGGAACTGGGATTACAGATAGTTGTGAGTTGTCATGTGGGTGTTAGGAATCGAACTCAAGTCACCTGGAAGAGCAACAGCTGCTCTTAAGTTCTAGCCCATCTCTCCAGCCCTTCTCACAGTGTTCTTAAAGTATGACCAGCTTTCTTTTCTCGTTTGAAAGTAGATTTATTGTCTTCTTCAAAGTATCTACATTTAGATATAATTTTCCAGACAGTAGTCCCCACCCTTTCTTTCTACTCCCCCTCTTTCCTTCTGACATCTCTAAGTAGTTCGTCATACAGTGGCATTACTAATGGCCTGACTTTTTCAGGAAATGATTCATTACTTTATAATTTCAATTCAGTAACCGGTTTCAGCTATGCAATCAATTTAAATCCTTTACTATCAAGATAACATTTTTTCCTCCCGTCACCGAAATAGAACGATTGAAAACCATCTTTAGAAGCTGGCCCTGTTGGAGACAGTGCTTATGGATTTGTCTTTCACACCAGCATGCACCTTGTCCATTATCACTGCCAATCTCATAGACTCTCTGTTATCAGTGTACACAGGCAGATGACACAGACACACTGCTTCATGGTAGTCCTTTGCAGAGCTGTCCAAGAATTTGTTTAAGTATTCCCTGCTGATGTACCATTGGATGTGTCCATTGTTTTGCAATTACAAACAATGACATAATGGGCAGTCTTCTCCAGATTTCAGGTCAGCCATGTATCATCAGTGGCTGAAGGGTCAGTGGGAATGGGGTCAACAGATCAGTTCCTTGGAATTGGGATCAAAGGATTTTGATGAATATCTCCAAGTCTCGTTCTACTGAGATGGAACCAACAGTCATGTCCAACAGCACTGGAAAAAACCCTATTTTCTTAACTTCCATTTTCCTTGCTCCCTCTCTGTCCTCCCCTCTTGTTTTCATACCCCTTTCCCTTTCCTTTTCTTTCTTGTCAATTTAAACATGCAGGTAACTCAGCAGCACAGGGTAGTGAGACCCAGCTACTTGTCCCACCTACTTGGGATTCTAAATTCCTGCCCCTTGACTTAATGGATTCTCAGGTCTTGACTTCCAGGCTAATCTCTGTTAGGACAGGGTTTGAAGTCTGTTTCTAACCATCTGCTCATTCTTTGGTCCTCTGCTTCCCTCATCCGTGGAAGTAAGTTATCCTATGGCAAGTAGAACCCTCCAACTATGATGCTGAGCCTGGTTGACCAGGGAGAGACTGTTAATAGCAAATGAGAAGTGCACTGGCATCGTCTTGCTCCCTTTCATATCAACCAGTAGGAAACAAGCCACCAGCCTCTGAAGCACAAATCTTAAAAATGATCTCATTAATAAGAGCAAACCCAGAGCCAGATATTGGGGTGAACACTGGAAGATCAGAGAAGCAGAACAAGCTACAGCCACCTCGCCTTGCCAGTTCCTCAGCTGATCCTGTTTCCTCAGACTGGAAGCCTCTAAGTCCTCATCTGAATGAATCTCAGCTGAACTGCTGCTAAAAGCCTAAAAGCTTAACCAGCTGTAGTTCCTGGTCCTCACACCTTCTATACCTTTCTGCTTTCTGCCATCACTTCCTGGGATTAAAGGCGTGTGTCACCATGCCTGGCTGTTTCTAGTGTGGCTTTGAACTCACAGAGATCCAGATAGATCTCTGCCTCTGAAATGCTAGGATTCAAGGTGTGAATGCCACGATTTTCTGGCCTCTATGTCTGTCTAGTGGCTGTTGTGTTCTCTGACCCCATATAAGTTTATTAGTGTTCACAATATATTGAGGAACATAATATCACCACAAGCCTCCAGGTGAGTTCTGGGAGTATTTAGAAGGGAAATAAACATGCAAGAAAAGCTATGGACAGTGTGGGAAAGATACTGGTTTTCTAACAACAGTAGGGATATTTCAAAATTCCCCACTAAGTTCTAAAAATAAAAATAATAACGATAATGACAATAAAAAATAAATTCCAATTCCCTGAACTAATTCAAAGTCACCAGCCCATCGAGGTTCCCGTGTCTGTACAGTGTTCTTGGATCTTGAATTCAGAAGCTATTATACATTTTTACCTTTTTTGTATTTTCTTTTTAATTTTTTTTTAAAGGACGGCAAACCCTATCTTGTTTTCAGTAATGATCCAAGGACAGAATGGCACCCACCCACCACTTGGGTGTCCATGGAGCACTGTGGGTACTGCATAGCCCACATTAAACAATCCATGCTGGAGGGTTGATGGTTCAAGTTAGTTTTAAATGAGAAATTGCCAGTGACCTAAAACCCATCATAATTAACCTTGTGGCACAACATTGCCGTAACCAGTAGCCAACTCTCATTTTTTTAATTTTCTTTTTTCTTTGGTTGGAAGAAAGACTCATTGATAGAAGTTGGCTCAAGCCTTTTTGTTTAAGTTAAGTGGTCAGACCACCAAGAAGAATTGCTTGCCTTTGATTGGGAACAGGTCCCAATGCAGATGTCCCTCACATGGGCCCTCCACTGTGGCTTACACACCCACAATTGGTTCGAGCTGTGTTTATATATAGACTGTGTAAAGCATCTATGTGTTACCATTTAACTCTTCAAAAGCAATTATCTTTTAGTAATTCATATTTGTGTTGCTTAAGTGCATTTATAATTAATAAAAAGTTTATTTTTCCTTCTTTCCTCCAAAAATAGGGTAAGTGACAAAAAAGAAAACTTGAGATTAGAAGGATTTGGGGATGTTTTGTGGGTAATAATATTCACGCTATCCCCTGAGTATTTTACAGTAGAAGATTCTGGCAGGCTTTGTCCAGTTCATTCCAAAAGTAGTTTCATAGGTTGTTATGTTGGCTAGTCAGGGGGTTGGGGTTCTCATGAACATTTGCTTTCCCATGTGGCAGTAACTATTTCAGAATCCTGTCTGTGGCATCCACAGAGGTCCCCTGAGTTACAAGAGAGTTCAATTTGGCACCCTTCCCAAAGACAGCTCCCTGCATGGCCTCCGCTATTTGCTCTGTTTATTATGCTGTTCCAGTATGTTGGGCTTGCTTCAGTTTGTGGCCAGAAGGGGACATTCTTAGTCCAGATCAAAGCATTGAGAAATTGTCTTTCCACAGTTCCCAGTAATCCCTGCTTCTTCCCACATGTCACAGTAAACCTCACTCCTGCCCACAATTCCCACCATAGTCCTGCCCACAATTCCCACCACAGTCCTGCCCACAATTCCCACCACAGCCCTGCCTACAATTCCCACCACAGTCCTTCCCACAGTTCCCACCCTATTTCTTCCCATAGGTCTCAGCAAACCTCACTACTTCCCACAATCCTGTATGTCTCCTCCTTCCCACAATTCTCAGGGAACCCCACTTGTGTGATATGTTTGTGAGTCTCCCATATTCTTCCTCATTGTGAGCTTCCAGGTTTTCTCTTACTCATGTCTTACCACGTGGTGAATTTCTTCAGCATTCCCTGTGACAGCTGTCCTTCATGTCTTTGTGAGGCAATAGTTAGAATTCATCAATAACACTTACTTTTAGATGCTGCACTCTTTCTTTTGTTGTTGTTATTTGTATGTGAAGAATACTGGATAAGGTCCAGCTTGCCAGCAGTCTTCTCAGTGTTATTAAAGGCATCTTGCATATGAAGCAAGGAGGAAACATTGTTTATCTGCTGCCCCTTTATTGATGGCATAATGCCTGTTTTTTAGTGAACACTTGTGGGGCAAATGCACAGAGTAATCAACTAGGGGACTCATGGCTCCTATGTCCAGGTCCTAATGCTGGGAACTCAGGAATGTCACTTTGCAATAGAGACTTTGCAGCTGCAGTCACCTTAGGGACTGGGGGTTAGGGAGATGATCCTGACAATCTGTTTGCTCTCTAAGTGCTTCTAAAAGTTTCATATTAAAGCGAGGCATATCAGAGTGTGCCTCTGTGAAGAGAAAGAAGGCCTTGTGATGGCAGAGGCACCAGGAAGAGGTGCAATGCAGCCTTCAATCAAGATGTCAGTGGCTTCTAGAAGCTGCAAGAGGCAAGGAATGCATTTCCTTCTAGAGCAGCAGGGAAGGAGTAGCTCTATTGCCATATTGATTTCAGTCCAGTGACGCTAATTTTGTACTTCTGATTTCCAGAACCAGGAGAGAATAGATTTGTGTTGTTTTAAGCCCTGTAAGTCTGGCTGTTATAGCAGTCATTAGAAACTAATAAAAATACTAAAAATAAAGACTTAGAAAGAGCCTTACACCTATATGTTGCCTATATTCCTTTTCATGGAAATTACTTTGCTGATTGTTTCTTTTCTTGCTTTTTTGGACTTTTAACTGTTTTAACTGAAATAGTTACTTGAATGCCTATATTATTAGGAAAAAAAGAAGAAAAAGAAGTAGAAGTAGTAGTAGAAGAAGGAGAAGAAAAAGAAGAGGAGGAGGAGGAGGAGGAGGAGGAGGAGGAGGAGGAGGAGGAGGAGAAAGAGCAACAATAACAATTTGCTCAAGTTATCCAAATTTTGATGCTGATCCTGTAGCTGAATCATGAAGCTTTAAGACCAAGACCTGGTCCTCCATCTGACATTTTGGCTTGCAGCAGCTGATAGAAGAAGAAAGTTCTTATTTACATCAGCAAGTACTTGACTCTGACTCCCACTTGTCCAGTCAGGCCTTGATTCTTCTCTTATTACAAAGGCTTTGCAAGTAGGCAGCTCAGGTTGTGAGCAAAACATGACTGCTGCAGTTCTTCCCCAGAGCCTTAGTTTGTGACTGCTATACCTCCAGGCAGTTGTTCCTGGCAGGTAAGATAGGAGAGAGGCAGGAATTTCTGTAGCGTTGTCAAAGCCAGAATGTTATCACATGGCCTCCCATAGCTGCAAGGGAGTCTGGAAAGGCTATTACTTTTTTTTTTTTTAACTAGGTATATTGCTACCTAGTATTACCTGGAGCACTGTTAATAAAGAAGAAGATAATGATAAAAGGTTCCCAACAGTATTTGTTTAAGGTCACAAATTTTAACTGTGGAGTTAGGTAGGTGCCCTGGGTTGGATTTTGGCTCTAGTACTTGGAAGATGGTAGCTGTTTAACCATTCTCAGTCTGAGTTTTGTCCCCTGTAAAATGAGGATAACCACTGGATCAAAGTCAAGATTGCTGAAAGGATTAAATTAAGCCATACTCATGAAAACTTAGAACAAAGTCTGGCCTATAATTGGTTGGTATTCTATTAGTCATTTTTCATGACCTCCAGCTTTACTTCAGCCTCCTTGCATATACTTCCTCTTTCTTTTCCTTCGTCACCATCACCATCATCCACAAAGATGCTAAACTCATATGATTTTCTGCAAAATGTGCCCAAAACCATTACAGCAATTTCTGTAAGAATATTCACTTAATGGTTTCCTTTTGCCTGTGACCTGACTTCAGGTGTAAAGAGTACATTGAAACTTGACCTCTACAGTCCATGTTTTTTCCTGAGAACTTCCTTCCCAGACCTCATCTCTTACTGCCTGACACACACTCACTTGCATGCTATTTGTTGATAGAATGAATTAATATTTTGCAGAATAACAACTACATGCTGACTATATTCTTTGCGGAACCAATTTGTTTCATCTCTGAGAGCAAGTCCAGTTCAAAAGAACTTCCTGATGGAGCTGATAGGTGGACCCAGAATTTCAATAATACTAGTCATTGTCATGATACTGCATCAATAATACTAGTATAATACTAGTAGTTGTCATGATACTGCATCTCCTAGTTCCAGCCCAGCATGTGCAGGCTGAATGACCCATGCTGGCCACAGTGGAAATGACAAACATTGTCGTATCAAATGTGATATCTCTCGGGGATTGAGGATTTACACACTCACACATTGCTCTTAGTCTTTGCCTTCCACTAGTAGGGGTGGGGGTGGGCTCATAAAGCAATTGTCTTAAACTCAGTATATAATATTCATGTAACACATACTTATAATTTCAGCACAAGAGACAGTGAGGCAGAAGAATCAGGAGTTCAAGGTCGTCCTTTTTTATGTAGTGAATTGTGAACCAGCCTGGGCTATAGGAAACCTTGTATCCTAAAGTAAAATAGAAACAACCAAAAGAAAATTTCCTTTATGTCCTTAAACATTCGCATCCCTTTTTAAAGCGTTAGCCTCTGAGAGAACCCGGCTGAATTTCCAGAGAGCAGTGAGCCCACACTGAGGGAAACCAGCACCTTTGCTGGCACTGTGACAACGGCCAGCCTCAGCATTGGAGTGGACACTGAGTGGATGCATGAGCCTGTCCTCTGCGTGGTCTCAAGCAGGTTGTCAGAGACAGTGAAGCTCTGAAAGTCTGACTTAATTTATGAATCACCACTAGGAGACGTGGAGAACAGATAGGAGTCTTGTGAAAAATACCAGAAACCCTGAGCATTTAGTGAAGAGGGGCGGATGCAGTTTGAACAGCCCGTGGGCACATGGCTATGTTGGTGGCACAGCTAGCGGTAGGGCCTTGTGAGCCCTTACCCTACCCATACTGGAATATTGGTTGGTGTGATCTTGTACTGGTGATATGGCTACTGAGGGTTCATGGGTGCAGTGTCCGCACTATGTCCAGAAGACGCCATTGCATTCAGTCTTCTATCTGACCAAATATTTCTTCCTAGTTTCACACATTCTTTGCAGCCGCTATTTGCATAGCAACACCCTGCTTAAGGGAGCACATCTGCATCCACTTGACTGCTCTCCTAGCATTGCTTTATTAGCAGTTTCCTCTGTTTGTGTTTCACTTTTGTTTTGTTTTGATTTTACATAGAGTTGCTACTGTACAGCACAGTCCCCACAACATTTTGTTGTTGTTTGTTTTAAATCTGAGAAGGGTTAACCATCCGGGGAGGGAATAGGTATCTGTAAAGTTCAAGCTCAGCCAATCTGTGCTGTAGAATTCCCTTTTAGAAGGCTTATGCCTGGGCTGTGGAGATGGCTCAGTGGGTAAGGTGCTTGCTGTGCCAGCATGAGGAACCAGGTTTGTATTTTCTGCACTTATTAAAATCAGGCATCAGTGCAGCCTTTGAAGGTTGGCACTAATGGGTGGAGCTAGGTGGGTCCCTGGAGCTTGCTGGCCTGCCAGTCCTGCTGAGACAGGGATGTGGGGGTTCAGTGAGAGACTGTCTTAAAGACTTAGGGAGGGCAGGCATGGTGTCACAAGCATTTCGTCCCAGCAGTCAGGAGGCAGAGGCAGGTAAATCTCTGAGTTTGAAGCCAGCTTGGGGTCCCATACCCAGGACATACCCATACCTGGGACAACCAGGGATGCATAGAAAAACCCTGACTCAAAAATAAAAATAATAGACATATAAATAAATGAAATTATGGGGGAAACAATTGAAGAAGATACCAATATAGACTTCTGATCTCAATGTCCATATGTACACAGGTGCATATGTACCTGCGCACGTGTGCACCAACACACATGTATGTGTGCATACACACATACACACACAGAATGGGGTAAACAACTGGAGAAACTTGAGTGCTGATGGTGTTTTCTGTAAATATGCATGCATATCCATGCACACAGAGACCCCCCCCAACACACACACACACACACACACACACACACACACACACATATACACTCTGCTTTGGATCAAAGAAACCAGCATTTCTTCCCTGAGAGTGATATTTCCTCCCAGGGGACATTTGCCAATGACTGGAAACATTCTTGTATGTCCCAGTATGTTGGAGAGGGACAGCCAGCAGCCAGCAGCCAGCAGCTAGCAGGTAGACTATGCTAAACATCCTTCCATGTGCAGCTTGGTGCCCACTGAGTTATCTGCCTCCAGATTCAATTGTGCTGAGATTCAGAAACCCTGGGCTAAAGCAAGGGCAAGCATGAGTTGGGTAGTGGCAGAGAAGAGTTCCCTTCACATTGTGTATATTTTCATGCATGAGTGTGTGCATTTGTGAGTGTGTGCATTAGTATGTGTGTCCGCATACACTGTGTGAATGGTCATATGGGAAGTTGGGAAAATGCAGTATCTGTTGTGCTAGGAAGGTGCCTGATCTCAGTTCTGGACTGCCTCCTGCCTTTTGACTCCCTATCTGGGAAGTTCGTCACCCAGCAGGCTTGTCCCTGCATCAGCCTCACTCGCAGCATCCCATGTTTATCGATTAGAGCACTGTAGTCCCCCTCTGTGTTTATGAGACGCTGAACCAAGAAGAGATGAGAGTGGACAGTGAGACAATTATCATTCATTTCACTCCCCATAGGAATCTTCCGCTTCTTTTTGGGAAGACAGCACTAATGCCCCCGTGAATTAGTGTGGTGTGTTCTTTCTACAGCCGCAGTATAAAAGGCAAACTGGTAGTGACTTTTTCCTTATGGCTGCTGAAAAGGTTACAGTGTTTGGACCATTGCCTGTTTCTACCCTGGAGCACAAAAGATCCAGGAGTAGAAATCGTTTCTAACAATATCCCTCCAGAAAACACCAAGGGACGTGAGTCCTTTTCCTTTGGAGTTAAAGGCCTTGCTTCCCTTACACCTGGGTTGGAAGAGGGCCTGCACTTGACCCCTGCTTCCTGCAGGGGAGCCATGATCAAGCATCCTGGTGACCCGGCAGCAGTTGAAGGAAAGTGAGAGCTATCCTGGGTGCATGCAGGCATGTCCTCGGTGTGTTTGGATTTCTAGAGAACTTTTGGTTTTTATGTGAATGGGGGTGCAGGGCAGAGGGGAGAGAGAGTTCATAAATTCTGTTTTCTGTTGGTATCAGCTGTTTCCTGTTGCTGTGATGAAAAGCTTGACAGAAACATCTAAAAAGAGGTAGAATTTACTTTGGCTCACAGTTCCAAGGGATATTGTCCATTTTGTTTGGTGAAGGCACGGCAGCTTAAGGCAACTAGTCACGTGTCATCCTCAGGAAGCAAAGAAGCAAAGAGTGATGAATTCTGGTGTTCAGCTCACTTTCTTCTTTTTATGAAGTCTGACATGCCAGCCCAAGACATTTGCTGCTTAAATTTAGGGTGGGTCTTCCCATTTAATTTAACCTAATCTAGAAAGTTCCTCACAGACACACCAAGAGGTGTGTTTCCTCTTAATTCAGTCGTGCTAATTATCAAGATTAACCATCATTTTATTGGGGGCTGGAGAGCTGGCTCAGTGGTTGAGAGCACTTGCTGCTCTTCCAGAGAACCTGAATTTAGGTCCCAGAACCCACATGATAGCTCACAATTGTCTGTAGCTCCAGTTCTATGGCATCTTGTGCCCTTTTCTGGCCCCTGAAGATACACACATGTGTGTATACATACACACACACATATGCAAAAGTAAGATAAATATTTTTTAAAGGATCACACAAGTACGAATGGACAAATTGCACACCACAAGGTTCTCTGGTTGCAAACAGCAGCAGAAACTCTGGGTAATCAAAGGAGAAGAGCAACAGAGTGTAACATCAGTTGTCTGGTTGCATATCAAAAGCGCAAACCCACTGAACTTAGCTCGCAGAGAGAAAAGACTGGTTTTGCTACACCAACTGCCCAGTGCACTTGCAGCTCTACCACTGTGGGCATGTGGCTTTCCTCCTGGTGTGTGAAGTGGCCACACCCCCACAGGCTCATGGGTAGTTAAGTGCTGCCCTGGGATGACTCAGTCCAGTCCTCTTTCCTTTGCCACTCACGTGATTCGGCTCCAGGTTCAAGTTTTTAGCACAGCATCTGGCCAAAGGTCTGTTCTCCTGAGCTGAAAAGCCTGAGAACATTTGAATGAGCACGAGGTACTTTATGCAGATATCCATAAAAACACTTCAAAAGTCAATGACTAGCAGAGTATGGGGTTACACACCTGAAATCCTGGGACTTGGGAGGCAGAGGCAAGAGCATCATGAGTTTGAAGCCTGAATGGCCCCAGTCTCAAAAGACTAAAATTAAAAAAGAAGCTAAAGATTAAATACAACTACTAAGAAGGGAGGAAACTAAAAGGCCACTAGCTCTTCCTTGGTCACTACTCCAGGTATTTGCTGTTGACAGTGGACCCCAAAGCAGACTGATCTCAACTCCTACTTCACCCTTTCCCATTCAGTTGTCCCCTAGGAGATGGAGGAGGCTGCTTGGGAAGTCCCTTGGAGAAATCTCAGCAGCTGCTCCCCTTTTCACAGCACCCAACAGGGCACCTAAGGTCTTCCTCCCGTGTGAGTGTTGCTGTGCTCTCTCTCCCCCCTTCTTCCTTGTGTGTGTGTGTGTGTGTGTGTGTGTGTGTGTGTGTGTGTGTGTGTGTGTAAAGATGGCTATTCTTACACATATGTCCTTTCCTACTTCCTGATTAATTTTTTCTGCATTACATTTGAGTCCACTTTTCCCGCATTGCTATATACCTTATATACAGTAGGATCACAAACCCAGGAAGCTGGCATTGTGCCACAAGAGCCCATTATTTCATGCTGAGTGCTGCAATAGCCCTCTCCCAGGGTGTGGTACCTGTGATGTGCTGCTGTGTGTACAATGGAAATAAAGGTTGTGAGTGAAGTTAAGGTCACCCATCAGTGATGTTAAAATAGATACATGGCCCTTCTCTGCACTATTCTAGGTTAACTTTGATGGCTATCAGTATCACATTGACAAAATCTAGGCCTACCCATTGGCATGCCTACAGTGGATTATCTTGTATATATGTGATATAGGAATTCCCATCTTAATTTCAGGCAGGACCATTTTCTAGGCAAGGGACCCTGGGCTGTATTAAATACACAAAGCAAGCTGAGCTCTAGTAGGCATTCATAGCTCTCAGCTTTTGGATTATGAATGTGCTGTGAGCAGTTGCTTCAAGCTCTGGCTACTGTGACCTCTCTGCCATGATGAACGGCACCTTGAACGGTGAGCCAAAATAAACCATTTCTCTCATCAATTATTTTTTTGTCAGGATATTTTTATCACAGCCACAGGAAAAGAAAGTAAGATGTCAACCAAAGGCCCCTAGAAGTAGAGGAGGAGTCAGAGAAGGGAGCCATGATAGCGCTGTGAGAAGGATTGTGCTCTGTGGGTGTAACTTTGAAGGTGGGGAGGAGGGGTCCTGAGCCCGTGAACATGGGTAGTCAGTAAGTCATGGGGAAGACAGCCATGGGACTGTCCTGGCAGAGCTACCAGCTAGGAAGCATCCTCCTAAGTGAGGGCTTGCTCTTGGCTCGATGAGATTCTAGTTGGGTTTGAGATACATGGCGCTATAAGATAATAAATCTGTGCTGTTCCCACCCATATATTTTGTAGTTTGTCACAGGACAGTGAACTAATATACGCTGTACACTGTGTTGACCCATGTGTGGGTTCACGTCATCATAACTACAGTTAAAACGTAAGTTGTTTCCATCACAGACATCCCCTTGGATGGAAGCTCTGTTTGGAATCACCTCAGTAGCCCCACCTTCCTGTGTCCTAGGAGGGGGAGGCTAATCCCTTGCCTTTGTTTTTTTGTTTTGTTTTGTTTCGTTTCATTTTTTTTGTTGTTGTTTTTTAGGTGTGTTCCTGTACCTTCTGCTTGTCAGGCCTTTCCCCAGTGTAGCTTACCAGCTAGCTCTCCAGTTGCCTCTGGTTGCTACTAGCAGTTTGACCTTCCGATACAGTCTTTGAATGTACCTTGTGCCTTTATTATATTTTGCTCACTATGAGGCATGGATCCTATCATGTTTGCATGAGATTATTGTTTAATCTCTGTCTCCCTGAGTGCCAGAGAGAGCAGGAATCTTTTCTATTCAATCAATCTAATCTATTTTCTAATCAATCTGTTCAGTTGAATCCTCAGTTTTATGTCACCATGCACACAGCAAGTGCCAATAGAGCTTTCTTAGATGAATAAATGAACAAATGAATGATAGTATTCAAGATTTCCCAATTTAACTGCCCTTGGTTTTTCAAAGTCACACACGCACACATGCACACACATGCCTATGGAGGCCAGAAGAGGGCATCAGATCCTCTGAAAGTGGAGTTAAAGGTAGTTGGTGAGCTGTCTTACATGGGTGCTGGGAACCAAACTCCAGTTTTCTGAAAGAGTAGCGAGTACTCTTAACTGCTGAGCCAGCTCTCCAGCCCCTGCACTTGCCTTTCTAAGTGGCAGAGAAATAAGAATCTTATGTGGCTGTACATGAATTCAGTCAAGAAACTTTTAAGAAAATCTTCAGTGTGTTTCCATGCAAACCTGGTTCTGATTTGTGCTGGGTAGTTGGTTACACTTCTATAAATTCCAAATGGATAGCTTAACCTGGCTGAGCCCAAATTGCATGGTAAACTGTTTTGCTTTTGTTTTTCATGCTATAGCTTTTCTTTCCCCTCCAGAAGTAATTTGCCTGATTCATTCAGATGAAAACAAACCTCAATAACTATTATTCCCCAGAGATGGGCTCTCCTTTGCCAAATGTAAGTATCTCAAGAAGGAATTGCTGAAGTAAACTTAGTTACCTTTTGGCCAAATGCTTCTTCGAATTATTTAACCAAAGATAGCAGGCTGCACCTAGGGGAAGCCCAACATCTGGATGAAGAATGAAGTATCCAGATGTTTTCAAGTATCTAGATGTTTCCAACCATCTGGATCTTTCGGCTATTGACAAATGATCCAGCTGCTTTGCAGAAGATGGTATACCTCGTCAAAGGGAAAAGTGGGACCCTTAGAAAACATGATGGCATCCCATACACTGCATGGGGTCTGTGTCTTTCCCTGAAGCCACAGTTTTGTGGGAGGAAATGGAAACAGCTTCCTGTTGTGTGAAGCTGTCGTCTGGCTGTGAGTGCCAGACTGCGGAGGATGTTAGCTTATTGTCTCATTTACCATCTCAGTCCACATGGTCTGTAGCTTTTGTTCTATTTATAATGTATTCACACCTTCACTGCTAGCTTTACAGATGGGCTCCAAGACAGCTGCTGCTCATGGTCTGAAACTGCAAAGCACCGAACTTTTTTTGTGTTGAAGTGTAGAAAAAGTTGAGGAGGCACAAATCCCATTGTAAATAGGAATTCCTGAGCTTTGGTAGTTGGATATTTCTGAAACAAGAATTTTAGACAGGATTACCTCAAGCCTCCATTATTGTTCAGCTGTGACTAGATTCAAGGTTGCATTTAAAAAATTAAATGAACACTGGAGTAGAACATAATTGGAGGGATTATTGAGGCTAGAAATGAAACCCACATCATAGAGTCCTTGTCCAATGGTTGTTGGTATGCAGGATTGAATTTGAAGTCCTTAAACAGATGTTCTAATAGCGAACACAGATGTGAGGCTGGGATTTGCCCTTTACTTGCTAATGCTGTCATTTTCTTAGGTGGTGCACACAATAATCCATGGGGAACTAAGTGACAGTGAGCCACATGATAGAGTAGTTAAGAGTGATTGAGAAGGAGTCAGAGGTATGCCTCAGCCTCAGCTTCAGGGCACTCATGTGCACACACACACACAGGACGCAGAGAGGTCCCTCCCTTAACTCTGTGTCTGTTTCCTCCTACGAAGCACAGTTACCAAAATAGAGGCATTTGGAGCTTCCTGAGAGCTGGACCATGAGGCATGTGATTCTGGTTACCTTTAATGACATCAGCTCTTTCCTGGGGAATAGATGCAAATGAGTTTCATTTGTGCATGTTTGTCATACAGATCCTAAGTGACAGACCCACAGAGACAGGTTGTAGGTCGAACGTTAAGTCAAATTAGTGCACGAAGACATCAGCTTAAGCGGACAAGTCCCAATGTCTTTTGCTTGAACATTTGGTTCCAAATTGTCCAAAAAAGCCAAATGGTTTCAATTTCATTGTATATAAATGGGATGGTTGTGTATTTACTCTCCACTTGCCCTGCCAGTGGGCAGGGCTGGTGGGGCAAGGCAAGGACTGACAGCATGGAATAATCCATCTGGATTCTGTTATATGCTGATTAAATAGTTTATTCTATTGTTTTTAACATCATCTTCCATTCCTTCTGTGTGTTAGCCAGCACTGAGGGGGAGTGGCATTTTGACTTTGACTCCTTTTGAAACACATTTATAAAACTATTTTATTAAAGGAACAGTCTATACTAACAATGGCTAGTATTTATTGGCCAGGACCTGTGCCATATGCTTCCACACAGACCCCCCTTTTAAAACTTCACAGCCACCCACTGACCTAGAGATGATGAACCTCATTTGACAGCAGAGAAAGTAGTGATTCAAAGAGTTTAAGCACAGCCAGTGAACGTCAGAGGAAGGATTAAAACCCAGGTGGGTCTCAATAAATGCTTCCTCCTGACTATTTCTGCCTACAGTGATGGCTTCGCTATTATAAGGGTAAGTTAGTTCATGGTCAGAGGAGAACAGGATTTTTCTGAGATGGGACAGGCTGGAATTATTTTAGGCCCTGCAGTGCAGAGTCCAATGGAACTGCTGATGTTGGTCATTATGATTTCAGAAGCTATCGTGGGTCACGTGTAAGGGTATGTTGCCATAAGAGAGCTTTATTTATTTATGGATCTTGAGGTTTGAGTTTCATATATCACTACATGTGATCCTTGTTTGGATTCTCGCTCAACCATTTGAAGATAGAAAACCCATTTTTAGCTCACAAGCCACACAGAATGTGGCAGTGGGTTGAGTCTGGGTGGAAGTTACAGTTTGATGATATCTCTTGTAGAAAAGTCATAGGAAAATATATGACCATGATGCCTGAGGACTTAAGGTGCTGCTCCAGAAAGTCTGCTCAGGAGCCTCCTGGGCCTGTCCATATCTGGTGGACCAGGGAAGCTGGGTGGCGGCGGGGGGAGGGGGAGAATCTGTCTTGAAGCTCAGAGCATGGACTGTTTCTTTTCATGAATATGTCTTTTTAATAGTTGCTTTCTGTGCAATGACAAAAGTGACAGGAGTGGCTGGGGAGGTATCCAAACAGTTCCATGGATGGGTTCAGCTTGGGCTAGTCTTTCATTCATGCAATCCTTCATGCATTCACTAACTTACACAATCCGTTATTGCTGAGACCTCTTATGTGACACTCACAGTGCTACATCCATACATCAGAGAATGAAGCAGATAGGCCATACAGCCTCGCAGGACTCCAGGATCTTCAGGGAGACAAGTGATAAGCACATGAGGCTCACTTCAGGGCACGGTGTCACCATAGGCTCCCGCACTTTCTTTTTTTCTGCTTGTCTTTGAGCTTGGGTTAAAATAATAGGTTATTGGGTTCAAACACACTGGATAGTGAAAAGGAGGGGGCCCACTGAGGAGGGCTCACTGACCTGGAGGTGGGTCATGCTGTGACTGCTTTCTCATGCACAGCACTGGGATGGCAGAGGAGGGTGGACTCCGCCACTAGAGGCATGCTTCCTAGAAGAGGTTCTTTGCTCACTGAGCTTTCATGCTCCTGGTTGCTTCAACCTATGTTCACCTTTCCTTCTGCCCATGTAGGTTACAGATTTCAGAGCTTATTAGGTCTAGGGCTGGAAGGGAACCCAATGCACATACTGAAATGATGTCAGTGCAGCTCAAAGTTACCAGTGAGGTCTGAGATATGATGACAGAATCCTTCCTTGAATAATGGCTGGTGCTGGGCATTTTGCTCAGAGATTTTTAAAAATTATTTTATTTATTTATTTATTTATTTATTTATTTATTTATTTATTTGTGTGTGTGTGTGTGTGTGTGTGTGTGTGTGTACGCACGTGTGTGTGTGTGTGTGTGTGTGTGTGTGTGTGTGTGTGTGTGTGTTGCCTGCCTGCCTGTATGAATGCTCACCATATGCATGCAGTTCCCTGGAGGCCAGAAGAGGACATCAAATCCCTTGGGACTAGGTTTACAGGTGGTTGTAAGCTACCATGTGAAGGCTGGGGAAGAAACTGGGTCTTCTGGAAAAGCAGCCAGTGCTCTTAACCACTTAGCCACGGCTCCAGCCCCTTCCTGAGCAATTTTTGATTCCTTTTCATTCTTCACCATTTACCTTCACTCTGTAAGCTAATTTCCTATGAGGTATAGATAAAAGAAATTAAAGTTCAGGTGGTTTATATGAGTTGACCAAGGCTACAAGAAGCCTGGAAAGTACAGAACTAGGTTTTGAATCTTTATCTGCCGGATGCCACTAGCCTGGCCCTTCCCATCTTGGTCCTGGGTATGACTCACCCCACTGTTGAAGATGCAAGTCAGACAAGTATTGTTAGAGAAATGAAGAAGTCAGAACCTTACACTTTACTGGTGGGAATTGTCCAAAGAGGAAGCCCTTTGGAAAGAAATCCAGCAATTTCTGAAATGACCAGACATGCGACTGTCACACACCCCTCAAGTCCACTCCTACATAAATGCTCAATAGCAATGGAAGTGTACTCCAGGTCTTGTCCAAGAACTGAGGAATGGCCACTGCATTATACATAGCAGCAAAATGATCCAAACAACCTAAATGCCAATAAACAGACAACTGGGTAAATAAGTTGTAGCAAATCCCATAACTATTCTTCAGCCATGAAAAGGAGTGTGCCACTGATGTGAGCATGAATGGATCACAAGAGACCACACACACAGGATACAATTACATTCATATGAAACTCCTGGAGTAGGGAAGTTCACAGGGACAGAATGTAGGTGGGCGGCTGCTTGGAAGGGAGGAAGTTCATAGCGGGGAAGAGGAGAATTACAGGTAAAATAGACTGAAAAGGCTTGCAGTTGGCTGGAGCGATGGTGGCTTGTCCCTGAATGAGCTGAACCCATCAGATTGTGTATCTTAAGTAGATGGATCAGATGGAACATGGAAGGTGCCTTCAGGCTTTGCTCTCAGCAGAACCATTGTGAACAACACCTCCACCTGGCAGCAGATGCCCTTCTGGGGGCCAGCTTGTGTGATAGCCTCTGAGCCTCTGTAAGAGGCTTTGAGTGGTCACCCAGCCACATGGCCATGGCAGCCACTGAAGGTAGCACTAACTGTTCAGACCGCTTTGAGCTCTTTCCTAGAAGTGCAAGTGTTTACCAGATCTAATCAGGAGACATGAAAAAGCACACGTCTCATTCCAACTATGTCGCCCCTGATCATAGGTGTTGTTAAAACAGCTTGTTCATGACTTTATAAATATTCCAAGATTTATTTTGAAGCCATGTTTCATTATTCCTATGCTATGATTAAATATTGAGACTATTGCTTTTCCAATTGTTCTAGTGCAGTATTTAATGAGCGCAATTAAATGGAAAAATTGCCTTTTTAACTGATGATAGTCCATTAGTGTCTCTGTCTCTTCAGAAAAGAAAAGAAGTGAATTATTAGAATGACAAATGAGGAAAAGTTCCCACCGTGATGGAGAGGTGCGATTTCCCTCCACATAATCTTCAATTAGTGATCTCTGTAAGAGGGTGTTTTTCAAAAGGGTAATAGAGAAGTAATGAGATCAGAAGGAGGTCAACCCGGCCTTCTCTCTCTGGCAGTTTGATTAATTTATTCCTCCTTCTTGGAGATTGCTGCAAGGGGCTTTTGTCGCCCCGTGTTTTTCATGGGACCATAGCATGAGTGACTACTGATGTATTCGCTTCCAGGCAGGCAAGCAAGCCTGCTGCCCTGGAACACGGGGGTCAAGGATTAGGATTTTCTTTCTTTCTGTTCTGTTTTTTCTTTCTTTGGTATTTGTTTGTTTTGGTTTTGTTTCCGTTTTGCTTCAGCACCTGAACTTGAACACTCACTGGTAGCTCTGGATGTGTTTGTTTAACAAGGATGCTGGTGATAAAAGAAACAATGTTAAAAAAAAAGAATCAGTGTTGTAAAGCCGGAGAGATGCTCAACAATTAAGAGCACCTGCTGCTCTTGCAAAGGACTCAAGTTTGGTTCCCAGCACCCACATCAGGCAGTTCACAACTGCCCAAATCGCCAGCTCTAGATGATCTAATGCATTTTCCTGGCTTCCACGGGTACATAAAAGCATACACACTAGTAAAAATTAAAAATCTTAAAAAATATTGACCCTCTGACACTAGAAGTCTCCTTGGGTCAGGTGCCTGGTGCTAGGCAAATGCAGGCTCTGTTCATCCCCACAGAGCCCATGATCTGGCAGGATGAGGAAGTGGGCTCAGATAGCTACCCCAGACTTTACAGTGAAGGAGCCAGGTACAGTTTGAATCCCCTGTCTGCCTTAGAACTTTTGGTATTCTCCTTGGAGTACACAGCCCCTGAGAACTCTGGTGGGAATGACATTTTCTTCTTTCCAGTGTGTAGAAGTGCAGGGAAACAGGCCACACAGCTAGAACACAGCTGGGTAAAGTGGACCAGCAAGCGTACCAGGTGCCAGTACCCACTCTGTGTTAAGGAAGAATGTGCTCACTGTAGAGATGGAAACTGCAGGGTTGCACCATATGTGGCTGAGTGCCTGTTTCGGTTCATTTCTTTTTTTCTTTGGACACCTCCACCCCAGCATTGTTTTCCTATGATGGCGTCATGTTGTGATCATTCCCTGGGGAAGCAGGCAGCTGGACATCCTCATCACACACAGGAAGCTCGACTTAGTGAAGGGATTCTAATATTACAACTCAACCCCACTGCTGCTTACTGTGTGTCCAAAGAGAGTTATTAAACTTCTCTGTCCAGTCTCTCAATATCTGTCTCTGTCTATCTCTTCTCTTTCTCTCATCTCCGGCTATATTACTAAAAAAAGAAATTATAGTATGTTTTCTGATGCACCGTGCATGCCAAACACGTGGTTTATTTTTTTTTTCACAAATACCAACAGATTTATGAGTTCTTGGTTGCCACTGATAAAAAGTCAACAGTCTCGATTTGACATCCAAGTCTACATAGTATGTTTAAAATGCAGACCTAACTTCTATTGACAAAGTTTATTTACTTCATTTCAGACATGTCTTTTTGCAGTAACAGCTCAATTTCTGGGGCCTTGGAGGTTGTGCTCTTTTAGAATATTGAGTGTCGAATGTGCCATTGTGGTAATGCCCGACAAACATATGAAAAAAAAAATCCCACTCTTCCAACAACTTATTTTGCTTTTGTGTGTGTGTCCCCAGGAGGCTTGTTGCTTTGGCCACCCCTGGATTCCTGGGCCCCAGTGATAGCCCTGGGCACCACCCACCCCTCACTAAGAGCCTCTACAAGGACTTGGATCCTGACCTTGTGCATTCAAGTTCCTAAGTGAGCTGATGTTGAGGAAACTGGCCCAGCCCATTCAAACCCGGAGTTCATTTATACAGCAGCTATGGGACTAAATTATGGTTCAGGTCTGTCTTATGAAAGATGATAAATGAATATGTCACATTGGGAAAGAATCCACTTTGTCATCGTATGACAGCCTGGCTTGATTTGTTCGAGGCGGCTTCCTAAAAGTCCGGATGGGGGTGCAGGCGGGGTAGGCCAGCTCCCTGCCCATTCCTAGGGTCTGGGGCATCTTGATTGGGCTCTCTCAGACCCTGCAGCCCTGGGTGGAAGGAGAGGACTTTACTGCACACTGATGATACTTCATAGTCTGGTGTTTGGTTGCATTTGGGGAACAAGAGCACTCAGCAACCATAAATCATGACCCATCTCTTTCAGTCTCACGGGGCGTTGTTGCACACTCCAGCTTGCTCCCAACGGAAATGTCTGCTGGACATAACATGAAGCTTTCACAACCTATTCTCCCTCCCCCTTATAACTATTCTTTGATCTTTTAAGTAGGGATGCAGTCTTCCAAATCTCAGGCAGATAACATTTATTTATTTATTCATTTTTTTCTCTTTTTTTTTAGTCAGGGTCTTAGATGTCCAGGTTAGCCTAAAACCAAATATGTAGTTTAAGATGACCTTGAAGTTCTGATCATCTTTGCCTCAGCCTCCAGAGTGCTAGGATTATAGACACAAGCCACAACGGCAAGCTCATAGTGAGCTAAGAAACCCATTTTTAGGAATAATTTTTCTCCTTCAGAGCCCCATGACTGTGGCCATATTACTTTATTTAAGATATTTCTTGGCAAAAGCTACTCCAGCAACCCCTAGAGCTTTCCAGAGAGAACGTGAAGGAGAGGGACTCCTTGGATCATTAGCTCTAGTACCTTCTGACTCAGCCTCCCGAGCCCTGAGATTGCAGGGAACTCCGCCACAGCCTTCAGAGCCATGCTTCTGTATCTGTAACAAGAAAACCCCCAGATAAATGAAGGAGATGTTGCTTGTGCTCGAGGCAGATCAGGTGATAGCAGAACAGTGTGGGAGGGAGCAGCCCGGGCTTCCTTATAATCTAAAGCTGCCTATCTATTTCTCAGCAGAAGGTGGGGCTGCTGGGCTCACACCAGCGTTGCTCCAGGGTGTGTCGTCAGTGAACATCTTAGAAACTTTTTAAAGAAAGGAAAACAAAAGAGCAACTGAATCCCTGAGCATGAATCTGGATTTTTATTTTTAAAGTTTTACCTGTTGGTTGATTGGTGGATGTATTTGTGTTTTGTGCTGTTGAGACTGAAACCGCAATCTTCTGCATGCACTCTTGTTACTGAGTAAACTACATCTGAACTTACCTATCTGGATACTAGGTGAAAAGCCATAGATCCTTGTCTGTGTGCTCTTAGGCAGATTGTTTAACTTTCTCCCTTTCTACACACTGATGGCGACAAAGGAGGTGATGGTGTTGATGATGGTGGCAGTCCTCTAGGAGTGTGGTAATGGAAAGGTTCGCTGTTGTATTCATAGAGCAACATTTCCTGGGGACCTGCTCTGCTCTGTGTTGGGAGTCAAAGGCGAATGAGATACAGAAAGGAGAGAAAATGAAATCAAGTGGCTGGTGTTATCACCGTGTAAGGCTTCCAGTGGGAACAAAGGGCGTTCTCCCCACTGCAGACCCAGGGTATGCTGAAAACCTTCCCCCAGCTAAGCAAAAATGCTTTCCACACGCTGTCCAGGTCCTCCTGGCTATGGTCTCAAGGCAGGCAACCTTTGCTGACACAGTTTTAATTATCATAAGAAACCATTACAGTGGAGTTACAACCCGGGGGCATCTGCGCACTAACATTTGGCTCTGGTTTTCCTTGAGACAGGAATTTCCTCCTCTGGCTACCTGTGGTCCAGCCAGTTCTTCTCTACTGCATTTGGGGGGACTGGCTCTGGGAAAGAAATAAAAAAAATGATGAGGAATGGGGGAGGGGAACGGTGATGTTGCTTAGAATAGCCCTCTGCCTTGGAGGTTCTGGTAGAGAGCTGTCTGTATTGGCTGACCCTGTCACCGATGGGCTGGAATAACAGCAAAAATAGCTCTTGAGGCTTTGTGGCAAGCGTGACCTGGCTTCGTAGCTGTGGCGGAAGCATTTGACTGGCACCCGAGGCCAGGTATCAGGGCCCAGTGGCAAATCCTGTGTTGTTTGGCCCACGTTCCTTATATGAAAAAACGAGCTACTTACTTCACGGACACTGTAAAGCACTCCTGGACAGTGTGGACCGTCACGAAGGGAGTCCTTTACAATGTCAGTGCAGTATAGCCAGGACAAATGTAGAAAGATGTCTTTTCTCTGCCTTTCTAATGACAATTTGTAGAACTTCATTTGCATTGTCTACCTGGCATTAAGCACTACGCCCACCCACCCCCCACCCCCCCCACCCCCCCCTCACATACAGAAAACTACTGGAAAAATCCTACCCAAACTGATGATAAGAAATCACTGGAATCTCTTGTTAATTCACTTTAATAGTTGCCGTTTTTTGAAAACCAATAGCCAAGCCAGAGCTGGTGGCACAGGCCTAGAATCCTAGTTGCTTGAGAGGCTGAATTAGGAGGGTCTCAAGTTGAAGTCTTGCCCGTTCCACTTCGTGAGACTCTGTCTCCTAGTACAAAGTAAAAATCAAAGGATTGTGGGATGTAGCTCATTGGTGGGGCACTTGTCTCTCACGTATGAGAGTTCTGTAAATGCAATAACATTACCAATCAAACAAAAACTATTATCTATATGAATGTACTTAGTGATATTGGGCTCTAGAGTTAAAAGTCAACATGCTAAAATTTACATTATAAATGTCATTTTGTTACAAGTCTTCAGAAAAACATTGACTGATTTCCAGCAAGGTCCAGCCTCATCTATGTCCTTTAACAGACAGTGCTGCTAGGGATAAGATGTCCCTACTGTGTCATCCCATGTGAAGATGATTCCTTCTGAACCTGCTGGAGAAGTTTAGATATTTTTCTCACTCTCCTCGCCCACCCTCAAGGAGAAATTTAATTTACTACTTTATGTGTACTCTTTAAACTTCCTCCTGGAAACAGAAGAAAATAAAATTAGATTTTTGTAAGCTGAGATGCTATGCATGTTATTTTTATTTTCAATATGGGTAAAGTCATCTCTCTCGTTTATTTTTAAACACTTCCTCATAATATAAATAATCTAGTCATTTCTGTTGCACCCTGTTTATTCAGACAGGTAGGAATTGGCGCTAAAGATTGGCGTTAAATTGAGGAAATCATTCATGTAGTAAATAAGATAATTTGTTTTTGCCCCAAAAAGATTAAAATATAGATTTTTTTCAAGGTCTGTATTATTTTAACACCTACAGTCCCTGAATATGTTTGATTCAGATTTGCTATCCATAATTTGAACGGGCTTTTTATTGCAATCAAACTAAAACATTTTTTCAGTTAAAGAAGCCAGCATTGAGGGTGTTTTCTGCTTGAGGACTCTTCTTCTCCTCTGCCCGTTCTTCTTTTTCCTCTTCTTCCTCCTCCGTTTCTTCTTCCCTCCTCCTCTCCCACCTCCTTCTCTTTCGCTAAATAAAATTTTCAGGTGGGCAGTTATGTCGGCTCCTGAAAAGGAACTTAGGGGAAAGTTGAAACTGACATATTTGATTGGCACTTGTGCACTTTCTGCAGCATAGTGCCGCTCTCCAAATAAGAAGACAATAACCTGTTTATATACTACTATGTAAGCCCCCCGACTGTGTCTTATTTTTGAGTGTATATGTAGGTGATCACTTTGGAGACCACTTAATGATGTTGGTAGTTGTCTTAGGGTTTCTAATGCTGTGAAGAGACACCATGACCACGGCAACTCTTATAAAGAAAACATTTCATTGAGGTGGCAACTTACAGTTTCAGAGGTTCAGTCCATTATCATCATGGCAGGGAGCATGGTGGCGTGCAGGCAGATGTGGTGCTGGAATAGTAGCTGAGAGTCCTACATTGCAGGCAACAGGAAGTTGACTGACACACTGGGCGGTATCCTGAGCATAGGAAACCTCAAAGCCCGCCCCCACAGCGACACACTTCCTCCAACAAGGCCTTACACACTCCAACAAAGCCACACCCCCTAATAGTGCCACTCCCCATGGGATTATGGGGGCCAATTACATTCAAACTACCACAGTAGTCCTTGTTCATTCTTTGTTTTCACTTTCATGCTCAAAATGTAGCTCCAGGATTAGGTTAAGACACTGTGGATAAGGCCCTGTAACCTCTCTCATGTAAAAATCAGTGTGTCTTAGTTCAGTTTCTATTGATATCACAGAATAACTTATACTAATTGCTTTTTAATGAAAAGTTTATTTTGGAAGTTAGAGGACTAAGAGTGTGGTGTAGGCATCTGTTCAGCTTTCAGTAAAGGCTTCATTCTGCTTCAGCTCTTGATGAAGATTGCAAAGCTACAGCAGGTTCATGCAGAAGAGAATAAAATGCAATTCAGCTACAGTAGCGAGCCAAGCCATTCCCATGAGACTGACAGCCATCCACTCATGAAGACTCTACCCCAAAGATCAAATGTCTCTTTCTAGACATCCCTCTCCTAACCCTGTCAAACTAATATTCTATCTCATGGGCATCTGTGTTTATAAACCCTGTATTCTCTCTCATTAGTTTTTAACTTGACACAAGATTGAGACAGCTGAAAAGAGGGAACTTAATTGAGGATTCACCTCCATCAGATTGGCTTGTGGCATGTCTATAGGGAAGTTTCTTTACAGCCAGTTGATGTAGGAGGGCTCTCAGCCCACTGTGGGCAGTGCTACTCCTGTCCCTGTGGTCCTTGGTTTTATAAGATAGTTACCTGGGCATGAGCCACAGGGAGCAAGCCAATAAAGCCTCATTCCTCCTGGTTTCTGCTTCAAGCCTGCCTTGAGTTCCTACTCTGACTTCTCTCTATAATAGACCGTGACCTGTACTATGAAATAAACACTTTCCTCCCCAAGTTGCTTTTGTCATGGTGTTTATCTCATCAATAGGAGCTTAGCTAGGACACCCTGGCTCAGTCATGTTATATATCCCTGGTTTTTTTTTTTTCCCCCCCACTGGGGAGGTGGGGAATGGGCATGCTGTGAGGTACAGGGATGGGGGCATGAGTTTTATTGTGCTGATTTCCTCATTCTTAGTTCCTCCCATTTACCTGAACTGTCTATATTAATAGTGTCTCATAAAGTGTCCCTCTTTTGTGTATGTGGCGTTATTTAATCCTTCCAACAACCTGTGAGGTGTCTGCTGTAGTGACCTCTATTACAGACATGGAAACAGACTTAAAGAAGGTGTGTAACCTTCCAACAGGGAACCTGTGTGCTAGGCAGTCTGACGCTAATGTTCTGTTTCTCACCACTAAGCCAAGCCAAAGCAGGAGAGAGGGTTTGGGATATCAGCCATGTCTGTTAGAGAGAACCTTCCTCCTGCTCAGGAGGCTCAGGCTATTCTGCCTGAGTTCCGTTCAAACCCTCCTCTCCTGAGAAGCCTTCCCAGGACCCTTAGGATGGCTTAGTGTCTGTCTCCTGTGTCACTGTTCTGCCTCGCCCACCTTCGTCCTGGCTCCGGGCTTTTGGTTCTCTGTACTCAAACCCTATTCTCCATCTTTTGCCCCAGAGATTCTGGACACTTATGAAGAGGCAGACTTCCAGGGCCAGATGACGTCACTGTTTGGTGATTTCTACTTCTTCATTTATGGACTATTCCCAAGTCATTTGGCTACCTGTAGTTTAAGAAACACTCACTGTTGTGTAGCTATTTCCTCTAACTGAAAATTTTAATTTGGGGTTGGGGGATGTCTTAAGACTTAGGAAGTAAATGAGTAAGTAATGAGGAAGTAAATGATTTTCAAGGCTCAGGACACTCCTGAAAGTTACACAATGCCTCCCCACCCCTGAGCTTATACAGGAAACAGTTGCTGGGGCAACGCCACCTGCAAGTCCAATAGGAAGCTCCAGGTGCATAGCTTTTTGAGTCCTCACCCACTGGGATGGTTATGCAGTGATGCAACTGCCTTTAGGCATCCGCACTCTCAGAAGCTCCCACAGTAAACTCAAGGCTTCTCTCAGCTGGACTCGGGTGAAATCCTTTCCTTGGTCTGTCCTTGGTGCCCTACCTGGAATGAAGAGACACTTGTTCACTTCTCCCTGAGAAAAGTTACACCACACCTCTGTAGTCCATGAGCAGCTTCAATGCAGGGCAAGGGTTTTATCCTCTCTGCCATCAGGACCCAACACACTCCTGAAGTGAGGGAGCCTGGGATATGTAGAGGCTGAATGAATTCAGAAGCTAACAAGCTGCAAGATGGATGTCAGTCAAAAGCCAACATTTTATCCAAGCCAGTCAGTCCACACTGTAAGTGATGAGGCTTATTCCATTTGCTCAAGTTCAAAGACTTTCGTTCATCTCCTCCAAATATTTATATAGTTTAGTTAATAGGATAATAAGCTATTTTTTTTTGGTGGCTAATGAACTGTTGATCAGATATGATTATCCTAGCCTGAATTATCCCCGATGATAGTTTTAATAATAAAGATTGATGTTTGATCAGAAGTAACTATTGAGGGGTGTGTGTCCAGATGAGGGGTTGGGGGTTTGAGGGCATGTGTGTGAGAAGGCGAGGGGATGATGCCAGATGTCCTGCTTGCTCATTCTCCCCCTTATTTGTTCAGTGAAAACAGGGTCTCTCACTGACCCTGGAGTCCACTGTGGTTTTGCCAGGCTGGCTGGCCAGTGAGTCCAGCTATCCTTCTGTCTCCCTCCCACTCAGGTTACAGGCATGTGCAGCCATGCCCAGCTTTTACATGTATTCTGGATTGCAGGTCCTCATACTGGCACATGCAAGAAGTGCTCCTGCCTGCTCAAGCATCTTCCCCAGCTTTTCTTGCTGTTTTTTTTAAGACAGTGTCTCACATAGCCTGGGCTGGCCTTGAACTCTCTAGTATCCAAGGAGAGCATGAACTCAAACTCCTAACTCTCCTGCCTCTATCTCCCAAGTGCTAGAATTACGCGTGTGTGCCACTACACCCAGCAAGAACTCATATTTACTGGGTGCTCTTTTTGCTGTGTTGAAGCCTATGTTCAGACACTTACACTATTAACCTCAAGGGTTCTACTGTGTTTCTTACCCCCATTTTATAGATGAAGAGACTGAGACTCAAAAAGTTGAAATTTGCCCTGTGTCACACAACCAGTCAGCTCTAGAGTCAGAATGCCAGCTTAGAAGATCTGTCTCCAGTGCCCATGCTCTTAACTCTGTGATCGTAAACTGTATTAATTGTTCAGAACCTGTATTAGGTGTGCTCCAGAGGAACAGAACCTATGAAATTACTATAGATTAAAGGGGAATTTATTGGATTGGCTTACATGATGCAGTCTGATTAGTCTGACAGTGGCTGTCAGCACATTGGAAACTGCTTGGACCACGAGACTGGATGCCTCAGCCGTCCCAAGCCAAAGGCCTGGAGGAGTCTTGGAGGTCCACTGGTCTTTAGTCATCACTGGAGGCCTGAAGAACCTGTGTTCCGCTATCAGCCAGGGAGGTAGCTGCAGAACCAGCACCAGCCGCCGCCACAGCAGCGGAGTAGATGAACTTGTCACCACCAGTGAGGCAGGAAGGCAAATGAGCCCAAAGCAGAGCCTGGGACCTGCTCTCACCCACTTGTCATGAGAAGGTGCTACCCGCATTTAGAGTTGGTCTCCTTGGTTTGTACACCCTGATCAAAAAGATCCCTAGCAGTTCAGTTTGTCTGCTCATCTTTGAGTTGATCTGGATCCCGTCAAGACAGCCGAGACTGGCCATCACAGAACCTTTGTACAAATAGTTCACAAACCCCTTTCAAGCATGCTTCTTCATTTGGATATTCTGCCTAGCCAGGTAGAACACTGTGCTTTCCGAGGCTGGGTATCATAGTTTTACAAGCTTGTTTTCAGGTGTAAATAGAAAACAGAACCTTAGGAAGCATTATAACTCTGGGATTCCTCATCATCCACTCTGATCTGATAGTCTGTTTAAAGCACACTGAGAGGGTGTAAGATTTACTCCTAACATTCTCCACCCATCCAAAACAGTTCAGTGTCTCATATTTATAGAATTCTTCTGCTGAAAGACATATGCATATACCCACAGACACGTGCTCATCTTAAATGACACTAATGGGAATATAGAGACGACTCTCCCTTCCAGTCCTCAGGAATACATATTTCATGAGTTGGAGGCATGTGGGTTGTCTGTACATGTAAGTTTATTGGTGCATTAGTGACAAATGGCTCCTTTGTACAATTGTCACCTGAAGTTCTGGCTTAAGTTATCTGGAGTCTGGTTTTATTGAAGATGAATCTGAATGTAAATGATGAGTGCAATTATGGAATTCCAGTTAAAAGTACAGTGAGGAACTGGAAACACCCCAGCAGAAAAGGGTATTATCCTTGCCTTCATCTGTTTTCTTTAGAAGCCTTGCATGATCCATCCGTAGTAAATATTTCATGTACTTTGCATATCAGTCCGAGTTCCCTCTGTGAGGTCAGGTAAATGGAATGTAAATCCCCACTGCATGTACTCCAAACAGTAAAACGGTGTTATTTGATGTTACACAGCATAAACATGCAGATTTGATTCCCCCTTTACTCATGCTGTAAAAACAAAGTTTTTAAAGTGGTTAGCCATACCTGGAAATGTAAATGCATCCGCCTAATGTAATGCCAAAGAAAAATTAAGACAAATGATACCACACGGCTGCCACAAACTGCGGCTCGTTCAAAATTCACTTTAGTTATTATGCTGTGAGTGCGGGCTCTCACCCTCCTCTGTGAACACACAGTTTATGTTGAATGCAACATGAATCATTTTAATAGACCAAGCAAAAAGTCCCCAAAGTCGATTTTCAAATTATGAACCTTGGAACAGAATATAACAACAGCGAACAACAAATAGTTCAGACTTTCGCTCTGAGCTCTGGGTGAGCCATTAAAGATACAGGGAGCACTTTTGCTGGGATGCTGCTCGGTTCTCAGCCTAATGGCAGAAATAACAGAAACTGTGGCTTGCAGTGCGGCTTTTCTAGCCATCGTTCTGTTCAATTAGTTTCGCATTTGTGCAATCAAGATATTCCCAAACAGAGCATAGAGTTGTATATTGTTCAGAACTAATTGTACGTATTATAAATCCAAGAAATAATTTAAATGACTCAGTTCCAATGGAGGGGAAAAATGCAACTTTTTTTTTTTTTAAAATAGCTAACTAAATGAAATGTTAACCCATATGGGAGACATTTCCAAAGAACTCTAACCACTCACCTGGAAAATGGGGAAGCCCCACCTTAAAAAACAGTCTTCAGCACTGGAGAGATGTCTCAGCAATTAAGAGTGCTTTCTCCTCTTTCAGAGGACCCACATTCTGTTTCCAGCACCCACATCATGTAGCTCACAACCTGTAACTCCATCTGCAGAGGATCAGAAACCTTCTGACCTCCAAGGGCACAGCACACACATGCTCACACACACACACACACACACACACCAATAAAATAATAAAATAATTTTTAAATCTCAAGTCATAACTGAATGCAATAAAAAATTCAGTAGAGAGAGAAGATGCCATTTTCCCCAGGATGCAGCATTTATTATCAGATAGCTGGAGATGGAGAGCCGAGGTCTTCAGCAGGCTTGAACCATCACTAGCATCACTTTGCTTTCCCAGCATACATCTTGGCTGTCATTCCAGACCTGTTCAGTCAGAAGCTTGGGGCTGCAGCGAGGCCCTGGAGTTGGAGTTATAACAGGCCAGACTGTATGTGTGATCAGTTTGATAACCTGCATTCTGATTATGTGGCATTGAGATGAGCCCAAACATTTGCATTTGTAAATGGTACTCGGTTTTGGACATAGGTGCTGTTTTTCTGGCCAGTGAAATGACAAGCCAACAGTTGCCCAGGTAGACTTTAGAAGGGCATATGGAAGACAGAGGAGAGTGTAGCTCAAAGTTTTCCTGTGTCCCGCCTGGCCCACCATCAGGACAAATCTCTCTCACCCGACAGTCCCACAGCCACTCAGACCCAAGTAAACACACAGAGGCTTGTATTATTTACGAACTGTATGACCATTAGCCCAAGCTTATTACTGACTAGCTCTTACATTTAAATTAACCCATAATTCTTATTTGTGTTTAGCCAGGTGGCTTGATACCTTTTTTCAGTTCTTCCTTGTCATCTTGCTTCCTCTGTGTCTAGCTGGTGTCTCCCGACTCAGCCTTCCTCTTCTCAGAATTTTCCTCATCTGCTTACCCCACCTGTACTTCCTGCCTGTCTACTGGTGAGTCAGCATTTTATTTATCAACCAATCAGAGCAACATATTTTCACAGCATACAGAATGACATCACCCAACATTTCCCCTTTTCTTTCTATTCAAAAGGAAGGTTTTAACTTCAACATAGTAAAATACATATAACAAAACAGTTGTCAAGCAAGAATTATAATATCTAGTCTATTTGTATTTGGCAAAATTAAAGAAAATATTCTATCTATCCTATATTTGTGTGTCTAAGGTTTTATATCTACCTTATCTCTTATTATAACCAAAGAAAACCATAACTATCTAGTCTTCCACTATATCAAAGGCCCCAGAAGTATATAATATTACCTAAGTAAATAGGAAGAGCATTATAAACAACTTACAAAACTCTGGAAATGACAGAGACAGCTGGCTGCCTGGTCAGTCATCCAAAGTTCCTCTGCAACATTGGGGCATCCATCTTCAGCCCATAGGTCTAGAGTCTCTCAGTTGCTTCTCTCTGTATTCTGTAGAATATCTGGCAGTCTCCTCTGTGAAACAGGAACCTGAAGGACCATTTTGCCTTGTTTTGGCAAATTCAGTGGTCACCTTCCTATGAGTCCTGCATGTCCAGTTTATATAACATTTTGTCAAGCAGTCTAGGCAAGAACAGTTTCTTGCCCAAATGGCTATTTTTGCCAAGAAGAAGATAAACTCCATATAGAGTGTCTTTGATGCCCATCTTTCTCTTTGAAATTAATTGGTGCTGCCAGGAGCAGACATGTCTCACTGTCTAGAAAGTCTAAGTTTTTAAAACATTTTAAATGCCATATTCTGTAGGTCTTTGAAGTATTTGAAGATTACCTACCTAACTGAATTATATCTTTATATACCTAAAAATCTTAACTAACATGACTATAAATTTGATTACCATAGATGACTAATTATTAATCTGTATTTCTTAGTTATATATTATAATTTTAAATGAGCTGCATAAACAAAATACTTTAAACAAGAGTAGAAATATACATATCATGTAACAAAATTAACTTTAAATTTATATCAATAAATTAAAATCCATAGCAATGTAAAATATTCCAAACAAGTTGCTGCTCTTTAAAAGTAGATTCAAAGCTGGGCAGTGGTAGTGCACACCTTTAATCCCAGCACTCGGAAGGCAGAGCCAGGTGGATCTCTGTGAGTTCAAGGCCAGCCTGGGCTACCAAGTGAGTTCCAGAAAAGGTGCAAAGCTACACAGAGAAACCCTGTCTCAAAAAACCAAAAATAAATAAATAAATAAATAAATAAATAAATAAATAAATAAATAAATAAATGTAGATTCAATAATCTACCCTTTCATTCTATCATACCCGTATCCTACATTTTTTAAACATTGTGCCCTTCAAAGAAAACATGTTTTGGGCAGGTAGGTAGGTGGTATGCTCCAAAACTACTAAGCATATTGAGAAAAGAGTATACATAGATCATAGAATGTTTATGTTGGGAGGTTTTTAATGTACAGCTTTGGTGCCATTGAGCAGAGTATTGTTCACACCCTTTCCCCCAGCACAGGACACAGAATTAGCATCTTTATTAATTAAATTACTTGTTATGATTAAGAGACCGATGCTGATGTTATGATTAGCTAAAATCCTTTGTGTATGTTGAAGTTCACGTCTTGTGTTGTACTTACTGTGGAATTAATGCATTCAGGATGTTCTAGCACTACTGCCCTGTGTACAGCACAGTTTCACTAGTCTAAAATTCACCCTTGGAAGTGTTCTCAAAAACACTGTCTAAACTTGAGAGACAGCTGTCAGGACTGTGTTTGCTGTACAAGCATGAGGAACAGAGTTCAGTTTCCAGAACCCGTGTTTTAACAGAAAGAGAAAGAAGGGAGACAGAGAGACAGAGACAGACAGAGACAGAGACAGAGTGCCAGATGTCCTGTCACAGGGATAACAATCCCAGCTCTGAGGAGGCAGAGACAGGTCGGCCAGCCCACTCATTCCAGTCAGTGAGTTCCAGGCCAGTGAGATAACCTCTCTCAATAAAACAAGAGAGATGGCAGCTAAGGACATCGAGGGACAGATGCATGCACGCCCCCCCCCCCCCCCACACACACACAACTGTCTACTTTTGCCACTTCTTGCCCTAGCCATGCTCAGGAAACTAAGTATATCTGGGCTTGAGGATCTCAGTGCTCAGAATGAGGCAGCTATCTGCCCGGGTTGTTGTAGTCATGGCAGTTACTGAGTCCTGAAGCTAGACTTTCTCAGCTGTGGACCTTCCCTTGCTTCATGTTGCAAGTGTAAGTACTGAGTTCCGTGACTTCAGCAGTTAAGCTGGTGTGTGTACCCCATCTCTTTCCATTTGGTCCTTTCTCTCCTTTCTCTTGTTGGAGTATTTGAGAGACTCACAGGATGCTGCACCAGAGAACTCAGCAGCCACTTTGATAACAATGGCACTTCCTTCCTTTGATTCATTTTGGAGATTTTTTTTTTTTTCTGTTTGTGTTGCTTTGAGACAAAAATCTCTGGCTGGCCTCAGCCCCACTGTGTAGCTGAGGATGGTCCTACAGTTTTCTTCTGCTTGCCTCCACCTCCCCTGTGCTGGGATTACAGAGGTGAAGCACCACACCTGGCTCATTTGGTTCTTTATAACAACGCTATACAGCTGTTCTTATTTAAAGTGATAGATCCCAAGCTATCTAGGAAGGGAGCATGGCTAATATTTTGTGTCCAGTGTTTGTATTCACGTGGCATAGTGCTGACTAAGGTCTCCTGTGTAAACAAGAAAAGACAGTTTAATATTGTGGATTAAATCAGAGCTGCATGAAAGTTTCCTATTTTAAAAGGCAACCACATTTTTATCTCTTGCCTTACTTGCCCCGTACTGCTTGGGGAGCAAGGGGAACTGTAGACACTGTTGCCTCATGGACTGCTAACCCCTAAGGGTTTGGATACTTTAATATCTCTATGTATTTCTATGATGTGAGCCTGGGCGTGTGTGTAGATCAGAGGACAACCTCAGATTGTCTTGCCACCTTCTTTGAGGCATGGTCTCTTCTTTGCCACTGTGTACACCAGGCTGGTCCATGAGCTCCCGAGGTTTTTCCTCTCTGCCTCCCATCTCACTGTAGGTATGCTGCTGGGGTTGATTACACATGCCTGTACCGCTGCATTCAGTCTTGGGTGGCTTTAGGGGACCCGGATTCAGGTCCTCCTGCCTGGCCACAAGCACTCTGCCCACTGAGTCCTCTCCTCAGCCCGCCATATTTTGTTTAATCTGTGGGGACGACATTGCTGTTTTCTGCAGTCATAAAAGGATGAGCAGTTATGCTGTTGCCAAACAGTCTTCTGCAGGGTTTTTCCCCCCTTTGGGATATAACATGTCTTTATGCTAAATTGTTTTACTGTTGTTTCCTTAAAGGAGCTAAGTACACGTGAAATATTTGTACAGAAAGCTAGTTTGCAATTTCCACAAATAATCAGAAGAATCTTTCATTGAAGAGCATTATTTTTTAAGATGCCTATTTTCCCCATAAAATATTTTCCTAGCATTGGAGATAGGGCAGTGGGGCCTTAATCTCCCATGAATTCAATTTAGAAAACAGAACTGGGTAAGGAATACAAATTATAGTCTGGTGTGGTGTAAGCCTAAGACAGGGCTGTGTATTTAAATGCTCCCACTTTTTTTCTTCTCCCCCCATTTCCTTCTTTCTCGCCTTTGTTCTTAACTTTTTTGTTTTGTTTAATTATTCATTCTTTCTGTTTTCTTCATTTCTTTTTGTAAAAATTACAAGTGCGTGTAGTTTAGAGTCAGCATAATGGATTTCTTTTTTGTTTCTTACTCTGTCGTAGGGTCTATGTGTATACCCACCAGTGCATGGACACATGTGGAGGTCACAGGGTGTGTGCCCACCAGTGCATGGACACATGTGGAGATCACAGGGTGTGTGCCCACCAGTGCATGGACACATGAGGAAGTCACAGGTTATGTGCCCACCAGTGCATGGGCACATGTGGCAGTCAGAGGACAACTTTTGGAAGTTGGTCTCTCCTTCCACTGTGGGATCCAGGGTCACCTCAGGTTGTCAGGCTTGCAAAAGCACCTTCACCCTCCGAGCCATCTTGCCAGCCCCCGAATCATGTATTTCTATTAAGCTTTTCTATGAAAAATGAAAGTGCTCCTCAACATCACCCTTGTTTCTTCATTTCTCACTTTTAGTGGGGTCATTTGGTCCTTATGCCTTTGGACACGACCTGTCACTCCTGGCTGTCTGGGACTGGCTTCCATTTCCTCGGTCCACTGTGATGTACATTTTTTTGTCTCAGTTCCTTTCAGTCCAGTTATATAAGGATTAGAAAAAGATAAGTTAGTATTTGCATTGCTCAGTGTGTAAATATTTAATAGCTTGACAATAGAGCATATTAAAGTGTATTTCCTTCCTCTGCTGTCTTTCCTTTCATCTATAGCTCATACTTGTTTTGTTTTCCTGTTTGCTTACCTTTCAGTGTGTCGATCACTGATTCACTTTCCAACCATCTCCTATTGCCTAAGTTTCAGTTCAGAAAGCTCATGGTTTAAAATCTTTGTGGTTTAAAACTTTGAAGATGTTCACACACTCACACATGCACACACGTGCTGGAGGAGGACAGTTTTGGGTGTCATTCCTCAGGAGTTGTGTACCTTTTGGGGAGACAGCACCTTTCATTGGCCTAGCTATCACCCTGCAGAGTAGTCCAGCTGGCCAGTGAGCACCAGGGACCTCTCTGCCTCTGCCCTCCCCCCACCACCACTGGGATTCCACATGTGTAACATAGCATCCAGCTTTCCTCTTTAACGTGGCTCTAAGGATCTGACTCAGGTCTGATGCTTACAGTGCACACACTCTCCTGACTAAAATGTCCCCCAGCCCTCAGAATGCTCTCTTCCCCACCCTCATTTAAAAATTCATCTGTAAACATTAGAAGTGTGGAAGTGTAGATTAATTTTTTCTTCAGTGTTTTAAGGCACCATTTTGTGTATTCTAGTTCTTTTTTCTTACTTTTGGGAAATACACTGTCATTTGAGTCCTACACCTACAGATGTGATATTCAATGAGTCCAGGTCATCAATCTGAGCTATCACTTTGGCAATAGAGCCGAGAGGTTTTTCTATTAGGAACTGGGGTGAGCTCTTATGTGCTCCAGAATCATAGTACATTTACACACCATCATTTTGGGGCCATGGTTTTATCTTAAGCATGGAACCTACAGGCAAGCCAGTGATGAGAACAGTGTTTTTCCTCAAACAAAAAAAATTCTCAGCACACCAATATTCATACCTTTGACATCAGTCATGGCCAGCCAGTAAGCCAAGTACATGACTATCCAGTAGGCCAATTCACATTCCCCTTCTCCGTTGTCTTCACTTTGGGTGGGGGTGCATCCTCCAGCTTGAGCCCAGTGGGACAGTAGGGAGATGCCATGATCGTAGAGTAGCACCAGGATCCTGTTTCTCTTCTGGGCATCAAGGGAATGCTTTTGGGAGCATGCCCAGGGTGGATGATCTTTGTGTGCACGTGTGTATGTGCTCTTGTGTGTACATGGCCTTCCCTTTCACTCTGATGCTTGTTGCCTGTGATGCTGAGCTGACTGAGTGAACTAATCTCTTACCCACAGCCACATTCCTCGGCTACTTGCTTCCAGGTGCGTTACACAGCCACTGTTGCACAGGTCCTCATTTTTCTCACCCTTCCTTTTTCATGTTAGTTCTCCATCAATCACTGAGGACCAGCTGTCACCAGACACCATTTTTGGTAGGATCTAAAGATGCATAGCCCTGGTTTCAGATTCCTTGCATCTTATTATGTAACCCGCCCCCTTCTACATTGGGTCTGAAGCTTGCGTGGGGCACTAGAAACTGTTGAAAGGAAGCAATGCATTAAAGGGAAGGGGCATGGACTTGTGGTTACAGGGACTGTGCTTTATTGAGTGAAGTTAAGAATATTCACCTAGCAAGGATGCTGTTGTTCCTTTATTCAGGGTGTGACCTTTGGTTTCTAAAGTTCCATAGACCTGCTCATGGAGAAAGGGGTGGTCACCATAGGTCTTTGGCTCCTTTAATATTTGTGTGACACTGATTTTGTCTTTGGAAAGTTTCCCTTGGTCAAGAGTGATGATAACAAATACAGCGATGGTGATGGTATCATGCCTGTATGAACAGAGCATCCTAAATTGAGTGCTCACATCCTTCCTTGCGTTTTTTTCTCTTGTGCCGCCCTGCCATGCCTCTTCTGCCCACACCACCCATCACTCTTTCCCTTTCTTCCCATTCACAAAAATCTTCCCAGAGTTCCATCATTCTTTTGTCTTTCTCTCTTTGGACTGTGTGTCATCCCAGGGGCAGAAGGTAACAGTATGCAATTAGTACATTCTACCAGACTGGACAGAGTTCTCAGTCAGTTGCCAGGGAAGTGGGCTGGTGTTTATGAAAGAATGGCAGTGCTTTGGTGGATGATGACAAGCACGCTGAGCCCATGTGATGTTGGGTGCTGCGTGTTTCTTTGGGATCTGGTAAGTGGTGGGAGCCATTGCTGAGTCTCTCTAAACTCTGCTTGTGTGAGTATATTAAAGGCCTCCACATATTGTGTGGCAGGTGACGTACACCCCAATAAAGCTGTTATTCTCCTCTCAAAAAAAAAAAAAAAGACATAGTAAAAGAGATACATCTAAAAACATATTTTGGTGATGGATTATCGTCATATTATTAGTCATTTATTTTATAAAGCAAAACCATAACTACTGTATGTACAAGCAAAATTAAAAGGACCAGCAATGTCAAGTAAGAAGATACAGAGCAACTTACTCTTACATACTAAGGTGAAAAATGTGCAATAGCACAGAAGCTTCCGGAGCTAACCGGCTAGTGACACAAGGCGTATTCATGAGCTCTGGGTTCAGCTGAGAGACCCTGGTGCTGAGAGCAAGTCGGGATATCCGGGCATGTGAGGGAGATTTCAAACATCAGCCTTGAGCCTCCACACATACACATGTGGATGCACACGTAAACACATGTGCACACACACACACACACACACACACACACACACACACACAAACATGTCTGTATGCATGCACCACATGCACACAGACGTGAAAAGAGGGAAAGAATATACTAGAATGGACGACATGGCCCACATGTCAGTCGTGCATGAATTTTCACAGTGACTTAGTTAAAGCAGCACACGATGACGACAGTTAAACTACAAACAACACGAACGTAGACTAACAAACAGACAAAAAACACAAATTCAGTCTGTCTGCTCAGTGAGTGCTACCAAGCAATGGAAAGTAGGGAGCCCCAGCTATTGCAACAGTACACGTAAACCACATCACAATACAGAGGGAAAACATCCAGGTGCCCGATCACACAGACAGGAATCCTCTTGTATAAAATGTCAGGACATGTGCGGCTATCAGTAGTGACAGAGACCTGGCCAGTGGCCTCCTAAAGCCACAGTGGCTGCTGGAACTGTGAGGTCTGGTGGATGGAACACAAGACACTTTCATGGGATGATCCAAAACATTTCTGAATGTAGTGTTGGGTGTATGGCCATATGCCCCCATCCAAACCATTTTTGACTGTAGTGTTGGGTGTATGGCCATATGCCCCCCATCCAAAATATTTCTGACTGTAGTGTTGAGTGTATGGCCATATGCCCCATCCAAACCCTCTGCACTGCAGATTTATCTGTTCTTTTTAAGCTCGTGTTTTATTTCTGCATGTGTGTATATTTGCCCCTCTGAAGGTGCCTGCGAAGGCCAGAAGACTTCACTGGATGCCCTAGAGTTGGAGTTACAGGTGGTTATGAGCTACCGTGTGGGCCTGGGAACCAAGTCCAGGTCCTCTGCAAGAGAAGCCAGTATTCTTAACTGCTGAGCAATTTCTCCAGCCCCTACATTGTGTACTTAAATGTTGGTGTTTCTTTGGATATAGACACAGTAGACCTCCATCAAGGGGATACAACCCAACCAGACCAAACTGGCCAACCCAGGCATATGTCCAGCATCTCAAATTTTCCCCTTAGAAAATATCAAAGTGGGTCAGTAAGATGACTCAGTGGGTGAAGATTCCCACCACCAAGCATGACGAACACGACAAGTTTGATTCCTAGGACTGACATGGTAGAGTGAAAGAACCGACCCCAGTGGTTCTGACCTCCACATAGAGGCAATGATGTGGGCTGATGCACACATACGTGAGCACGCACACACACACACACACACACACACACACACACACACACACGTACAAAATAAATAATTGTAAAAAACATCAAAATGAAAAGCCAAATACCTCCTTCTGCATTCACTAGTAACAAAATCATTGAGGAAACTGTCTCCGCACATGCGCACTGGCTGTTTATTTGCTTATTTGCTGAATAAGCAAATAAGTGCCAGGGATGGCTCCTAGGGCCTCAGGCTTCTAGATGGAAACTATACCACTCAGCTATGACCTCAGCCCCCACAAACTGCACTTAAAGCTCTTCCTACATAGGGTCTTATTAATCCTAACGGTCTCTCCTTAAGCCGTATCTTCTTTTTCTTCTGTCTTCTCAGTACTTATTCTACTCACCTCTTCCCACCTCGCTCTATGCTCTTTCCTCCCACCATTTAGCCTTCAGTGTTCTCCATCACTGTGTTTGGCTATCTGACTGATAGGTCTTTCCTCTCAGGAGCTTGTGGCTCCCTGAGATTTATGCTACCATTTCATACAGAGTTCCACTCTGAGTATCTTAATCCAGTCTGTTTGTCTGTACATACATGTTGTCTGTGCCACATTCAGTATGTCATGAAGCTGGATTGTCTCGCCTACTCCTTCCCCCAACACACACCCATCATTCCCACATCTGACGTGTTCCCAAGTTGCTTGAGGGGATGATGTGTCTTGGGTGTCCTTCCCAGTACCCAGCCCAATTAGGACTGGTAAACAGGCATTTAGACAGGCAGGTGTGTTCTCCAGATTGCTTGGAAATACACCTCCCTTTTATCTTCTTTAGAAATTAATTGCATGACTGTCTTACTACAGGTCATGGGGAATTATTCATGCAGCCATTCATGAGGCCACTTATAGTTACCCCAACAATTCCTTGTTATAATGTTGGAAGTACTTCTAACCTGTGGCCTTTTTTTTCTTATCTCTACTTAAAGCTTTTCTGGAAGGAATTCAATTTCCGCTTTCCTTAATGTTCCTTGAATGTTGTACATATCTTAAAAGTGGATTCCTCATAAAACAATATGGATTATGTTCTCATTCTGTTAACGGTGTGAAAGCCAGTCTGGAAGACAGGAATAAGACTCTCTTAAAATCAAGTCCAAGTTTTAAAGGAATATAAAACTTTCTCTTTAAAAATATTCCCTTCTACTTCTACCTTCTAACCCATAGAGCGTGTCTGATTTAATTCCACTGTGGAAATATTATTATTATCATCATCATTATTATTATCATTATTTTTATTTCTGTTTGCACTGGGAGCAGAGCCAAGACCCCTATGGTCTAGCAATGGCACAGAAGCACCTTTGCTTCCATCCCATAGTGGAGTTTCTTCTCAACAAGGCATGAGCCTGAAAGGGACTCTCACATGCTGCGGCTCTGAAAAGATGATAATAAAGAAACTGGAATTGGAAAATTAATGCCTGCGGGGCCAGCTCTGTAACAGACATACAGCTGGGAAAAGTGGGAGAAAGCTGCAGCGTGGAAAGCTCTGGCTCCTGGCTAAGAGGTTACTCATTTGGAAGGAATTAAAAGCGGGCCATGGGGCAAGAGCTAAACTAGCCTGAGACTTGCAACTGTGGGTGTTTATATTGGAATATGGTGGGAGATGGCTCTAACCAAAACATAGGAGCTAAAGTGGGCTCATTTAGGGTGTATGTGTGTGTGTGTGTGTGTGTGTGTGTGTGTGTGTGTGTGTGTAACAGAAAGTCAGAAACCAGGTGAATCCTTGGCAGAACGTTTTGTGGCAGAAGAGAAAGTAGAAAGTCAACTTGGGACCCATTGCAAGCTGAGCTTGGAGTATTAAACCCAAAGGGCCATGATAATACAGATCATGGACCATGAAACTAAGACGGCAAAAATACCTACTGTCTTCAGGTCCCAATCATTGGAAGTTCAGGGTCAAGCTATCAGTGCGTGTGGTTTCTCCTGGGCCCCCACAGCCCCTACAGGCTTGCAGATGGCATGTCCTCCTATGGCCTTCCTTCCATATACACAAACTCTGTTCATGTCTTTGTCCAGATTTCTCCTTCTTTGGAGGACACTCTGGTTTATGTTAGCCCCCAGCCCTGCCCCAAACAACTGCACTTTCAATCCAGTAACCACTCCAAAGGTGCCATCTCCAAGTTCAGTCACATCCTGAGGTTATCAGGCTTAGAGCTTTTCTATATGGATTCCCAGGAGGACACAGTTCTTCCCATGCCAGTTGAGGCTCTAGCAGATGTCACCTCTTGACATGGCATGGGGTCCTATGGGCTTCAGAACCTTCTGCATTCCTAAAGTTTTTCCCCGAAGTATCTTGACCCAGACATCACAGAACACTGCTTGTCCTTACTCAGTGCCTCATGCTGCAGGATGTTGTCACTGCCTTGCTGGGTCCCCAGCTTATTCACTGAGGACTCTGACCTGGGATGCTATACCCTTCCTGCATTTCTTTGTCCTTTACCATTTTCTAGTCACCCAGTACTCACATACATTTGACCCTGGGATTGGAAGAGTGCAGGAGTCCTGTGTGGTGAAGTCATGCCTCTGGTGGTGCATGCAGGTTTAGGAAGATGGGAAAATGAGGAATCCCAAGTTTGAACCAAGTTGATTTTTGATTCCTCAGGGCTTTTGATTTCTCAGTTGCCCACAGTCTCATTGCCTAGTAGTAATACACAAAACAGGGGTCTGTTTTCCCCTTTTTCATGTGTTGTGCAAATGCCCGTTCTAAAGTCACCTCTGCGATCGCTCACCTCATCTCCAGACAGTACTGTGACTTCTTCTAGGAGAGCTCCGAAGTACATAGCTCTCGCAGCCACTGAACAATTTCTGGAATATTCAATAGAACCCCCATCACAGGCTTTTCTTCTTCTCTGAATATTTGAATAGGAGCTTTGCTGTTGGAGTCCAGATTCTGCTGTGATTCACTGTCATGTAGAATTTCAAAGTTGAAGTTTTCGGTCATCCTCTCAGAGTCTGTCTGCCGGGGACAGAGACAGTCTGAGTCCTAAGAACCACTGGTCAGACCACCTGGGCCCATGGTGCACCCTGAGTTTCAGTGAAAGACCCAGTCTCAAAAAGTAAGATGGGAAGCAGTGAGGAGAGAGAACTGATTCCACCTTCTGGCTTTCACGTGCACATCCACATACACTCACACATGTGTACACACACATGCTTGGACATGTATACGCCTCCTCCTGCACCCGTCCCCAAACACACAGGGGAAAATAATTTCACTGTGTCCACAGAGGTGTTGGAAGAATTGAATGATTCACCTGCTTGCCACAAGCTCCTGGTGCCACTAAAGTTCCAATACATGCCATCTCCATTGTCACTCATATTGGTGGTAGTGACAGTTGTAAGAGCAGAAGGGTCACATCGTGTTACTCTTCGCTGCAGCGTGGAGAAGTGTTGAGAGGGTTCAAGAGAGAAACTATTGCAAGGTGAGGCATTCGTTCACAAACATAGGTGACTGGCTCAGCTGTAAGATGGAAAGTCAGGCTTAAGTGTCACATGTCACAGAGAGATGCTATTTCTCAAGTGGGTTCTGAGGTCCGATGTGTTGATCAGAGGACAGATCTTGGACCTTCTGACTTGCAGAAATGTCTAACTCCTTAAAGGGGATGAGTAATTCACAGTCTCTCAGGATGATTTCTAAGGGTTGGGGAAGTCCCTGCTAATTCTCCTAGACAATATCTCATGGTGCACAGATTAGAAATTGCAAAACAAAGTTGGCATCATGTGCATGTCTGTAAACCCAGAACTTGGGAAGTAGAATCAAGAGGATCCAGAGTTAAAGTCATCCTCAACTGCATAATGAGTTCAAAGCTAGCCTGTATGAGACCTTGTCCGGGGGGTGGGGCGGGGGAACTGTCAGAAGACTTGACAGCTGGTTTCTGATCATTGAGAATATACCACTTGATGGTATCATGAGTCATGAGTGAGCAAGGACAGGCCCATGCCAGGCTTGCTGGTTGCAATTTCTCTTGTTCTCATTAACCTTCATTAGTGGTCGCAAGATATGAGCTAGGTCCATTTCATTTTGTAGGTTTAACTGTGAGCTGAAGCCATTGGCAACCCTAAGTTCTCTCCTTCTTTCTGTTTTTTATAGGTCTTAAGACAGTGTGTTAGGACACTTAGCTGTCTACTGAACTCACTTGCTTCCATGTAGGGAAGCCCTGACATCTTCCCAGCGGAGCCCTGGAGGCTGAGGCAGCCATGGAGCTGTTGCAGTCTCCACTTGCAAGCTTTTCTGTCGTGGTTTCAAATGGTCTGGAGCGTCATGTGAACCAACTAGATGGCCGGCGTTTTATCATAGCCCAGTTGCCAGGGAGGGTCTCTGTGTCCTGGGAAAGGAGCAGAGGAGCGCTGTAAGTCACGCCCTCAGCACAGACTGCTCTCACAGTACAATACAGAGGCTGAATTAGAACCCACACGAACTTTCCTTCAAACTTCTTCAGTCTGGGCAAAGGGAGATAATTCTGCAGCAACAGGGACACATGGAGTAGCGCACACTTGAGCTCCTGCCTCTACCTCCCAAGGGCTGGGATGGCAGGCACACACTACTGTGTCCAGTAGATTTTAAATTATGTGAGCAGGAGCAATAGCCAAAGGTTACAGAGGAGGATATTAACTTAGTGGAAGAATCAGGTAAATTGAGAGAGAAACTGCCAGGAATGTGGATCGTCCAGGTATGTGGATCGTAAGTCTTCGAGATGCTACAGCTGGGAGGAAGAGTTATCTGTGAGCCTCCTAGGGCTTCAAACCAAGAGAGAGAGCCAGTCGGGTTATTTTTATGAATCCATCAGTTCATGTAAATCAGCCAGCATGCGTGACACTCGGCATGCAATCACCTTTCTGCCCTTCCTTACCCCGCCAGTTGAGACAAGGCATAGCGCTCCGATGTCTTTCTGTAGTCTTTGGCTTCATTCATGGGGGGGGGGGGGGGGACGACGACTGTCTAAAGAGGTGCAAAGACTTGGGAATATCTTCTTTTACTTTTTTTTCTTTATTGGGGGGAGTGTGTATTATGAGTATATAAAGTACCAGAAATGCATCTCTCTGCCCTCCAGAATTTCAGTCTGGAACTCACCTTTGAGAACTTAGGTAGAAATTAAAATGAGCAATGTACCTGGCCCTGTTCAGAGCTGCTTCCCTCTCAGGCTCATCCTCAAGGTCATTAGCTCCAGGTAGCACAACCCAGGCTTCCATCCCCTTCCCTTTCTTTCCCCCTTGCCCTTGACGCTGGCAAAGGAGTCGTCAGGATTCTCGTAAAATTCCGCAGCGATGGCGTCTTCCGTTCTCTGTATTTCCTTAAGTGAACATCTGTCTAACGGTTCACCTCCATCGCCTTACTGCTTCCCTCATGCTTTCGCTCTTTCCAGACAATAAACTTTATTTTCTTCATAAGAATTCAGTCTACGCAAGGGTATTAGGCAGCTTGTTGGCACCTTTTAATTCCTGGATGTTGTCCAGGAAGGCTCTTCACGGGAGTTCCAATGGGTTCATCTGTGAATCGGGGAAGACAATGCGGCTTTGTGTTTGGGTTTTTATCAGTTACCTTCTGTTTGTAAACATCTGTTAGCCAGTGCCCACCCCTGCACCCCCACCCCCATCAGAAATAAAAGGATTCTTCCGTTTTCACTCTTTTTGCCTAGCATAGTGAGAAGACTGTGCTCGCTGATTTTCTTTTTTCCTGGTCAAGTGCACAGGTATGTGACCATTGAGCTGAAAACTATGGACTTTGCACATATTGGCAAATGACTTTCCATAGGGACCCAAGCACTTTATTTCATTAATGGCTGAGAAACCTGCTAATCTGCTCATTACTGCCATTTAATTTTGATGCTGGTTTTTGATGATGTATTGAAAAACTGTATAAACTGCCAATTACAACTAGAAAACATTTCCATTTCTGAAGAGGCCATTATTTTTTCATTTGCTTAGCAATGCACGGCAAGCCACCACCACCCTTTTTGCTTTGGATTGCATTCGGTCCCTAATCTTTCTTAGTTGTTTATTGTTATGTCCTTCCCAATAAATACTCCCATCTTGTTTTTCCACTCTTTCACTCAATTTGAGAATGCTCTTGAACCACTGTATACAGTTTCAGTTGGTTTTGTTATTGTTGTTACTGATCTGTCCCTAAGTCCTGTTGACTTTATGGTTTTCATTCTTCCTGCTTTTATGCTTTCCTATGTGGCCCATCATTAAAAGCACAATATGTTGGGCCTGATGAGATTGACCAGTAGGTAAAGGCACCTGTCATCAAGACTGATAGCCTATGTTTGATCTCTGGAGTCCACATGGAAGGAGAGAGCTGACTTCCACAAGTTGTCCTCTGAATTCTACACATGCACCATGCCCACATTCATATGCATCAGACACACACACACACACACACACACACACACACACACACACACACACGAAAAATTCAGAGAGCTGTGGTAAAATGCTGGATTTGCTTGTGGGTTTGCAGACCTGAGAGAGAATCTTAGTTCTGGGCAAGGAATGGATGCAGTTGCTTCTCTGGTCCACTGTGAGCCTGCTTTTGTAAAGCTGGTCTCCCAGGCTCCAATTGCCACAGAGACAGGTATGGAGCAGAGCAGCGAAGATGAGAGCCCTGAAGAACCATCTGGGTGTGGAGCAGTGTTCTTGTGTGCCTTGTGTGGTACGAGTTTGGTACTTTGGTGGGATAAGGGTCAAGGATGGTTTCCCAGTGAAGCCTACCTTTCTATGTCTTTGTTTCTGTTCCATTTGCATGTGCTGAAACCCAACTTTAAAGGTATAGCAAGGGCTTTGTGGGAGTTCAAGACAGGGTACTGGTTGGGGGGCTCCGGGCACAGGTTCTGACTTCTCTGACTAGTGATGGCCCCAAGTTTGAACTGTACACAGAACGTACCTGCTGTAGACTATACTCCTTGTGAAAGGAGGTTTAATTGTGTTTTGCTTACTATGATCAGCTTATAAGAAAAGCTGGTTTTAGCTCATGCTTTCTTTGCCATAGGCAATTATCTCTTGGTTTCATTGCTTTGGTCTATATGTCATGCTTTGAGTATATAGCAGAAAGGCCTGTAGACTTAATGGCATCTAGGAAGCAAGGAATAAGGGAAGGAACCAGGATTTCCAATTCTTTGATTAAGGCCATGCCTCCCCACCAGTGATGTAATTTCCTTCCAGTAGGCCCCATCTCCTAAAGGTTCCACCACCAACTGGACACCAAGCCTTCAACACCTGACTTTGGGGAACACTTGTCAATATCTCACCAGGTTACTAGTTGGGTTTTATTAATACCGGAGTAAGGCCAGTGTGGAAGTCACAAGTGGAGAGAGAAGGTTACATTCTACTGGGACTCTGAGAATACCTCAGGACCTGTCTTTTCAACACATATGAACACATGTGTACACATATCCCTAGATGGAAGGGTACCTGCCCTGAGTCGCCATGTCCCTCCCTCCATACAGGTCTACCCTTTTTTCCAACAGCATTGGTATTCAGGCTTACTAAGTCACTGTGCTTAGGAGGATGGATTCATACCTTCAATCTTTAATCTCTATAAAACATTGTCCTGGTCAGGTTGTCTAAACTTTGATTTTGGAGATGGACTTGGGCATAATCAAAGAAAACATGGAGCTTGGGACACTGTTATGGAATATTTATTCTATATTAAGCATTTCCATATATAATATCCTTAATATTCACTGTAGGCCTGTGGGGTCAGCAATATCAAAATCATCAACATCATTGTCCGTATTCACTGTAATTATTGATCTCCTCGGTATCCAGACACAGTACTGCATTCTTTATTATCATTGTCTGATTGCATGCTCCTAGCACTCTGGCTTGGTGGTTATACTAACTCATGTTTTATTGGACCTTAGAGAACTTGGAGAATTACCCAGTATCAGTAGAGCTGGGCTGGATTAGGTGTGATTTCTGTGCCTCTACTCTCTTACCTAAGGGGGGAAGCCTGGTGAGGAGAAGATCAAGCATTCCTCTTTGCCACCCATACTCTTGGAGGCTTGCATGTTGGACTTGGCTTAGGCATCTGTCCAAGTAAATCTACAGACCTCAAGTCTCCTCTCGTATTCCTGAATATGTTTAAAATGAGATCTTTGTTAAAAAGAAACAGCCACATAGTGATGTTTTAAGTAATACAGAATCATCTCCACCCAAGCCTCTTCTTCGAATCCATTCAACACTAAGTACAATCCCTCCAAAAGGTAGTGTTTTCTGGTCCCTTAGTAAAAAGAAACAAACACAAAATTGCTTATGTCAGCAGTAAATTAGTTCATGTATATTGCACATTAACATTCAATATTATATTTAATCAAGTTAGAATTCTAATTTTTCTGGTTACAAAGTAATGTAGTTATTTTAATGAATTTATTAGATATTCTTGCATATATTCAAATAAAGACAAAACAGTGCTACAGAGTCCCCAAACATATCACTATGAATTTTGCTTGTATATTTCTTACAATTGAAATGACACTCTACTTCTACTTTTATAGCTGTGTTCTGACCGCCTTTCCGCACCCATGACTCTTCCTTGACAGTGCAGTCAGGGTGCCTATAGGATGCCTCCACCACTGACTAGCTGATTCGCTTATTGCTGGGTGTAGAGGTTCTGTTCAGTTTCTGACAGTTGTGAACAGCGCTGCTAGACTTCCCATGAAGTGAGAATCCTAAGTGGAAATTAATAATTCCTTCGCTGTACGGTTGTTCCTATTTATTTCATTTTCCCAAGAAGCCTATGAGGGTCTGTTTTCTCACAGCCTCACCATGCTGTGTATTTATCATTTTATAATGACTCACTAGTATCACTGCTGAATGAGCCTCATCCCCATTCCATTGATAACAGAGAGCAAAGGCTGGGTATGTCTGACAGTTTATCCCAATATTCTTATCAGGGTTAAAGATGTATGGAACAAAAAGGCTCACCATTTTGCATGAAAAGCTTTAAAGCACTATAGCTAATTTGTTATGAACAGTATGCAAATTAAATTCCCCCTCATGTTTAAATGCTAATAAAACTTCATTCATTGAGACTTCAGAATTATTGTAAGAAAACGCTTTGAAAACATAAGGGATCAATACTTAGGGAACAAAACCACTTTTTTTTTTCTTGAGTCTACTTTGATGCTTGAAAATAAAAGAACATAAGTTGGAATAGGTTCTGCAGCATTTAAGTAGGATCCTAAATTTCTTAAAAGCTGCAGTGAGGCCTGTAGAACCACCACAGGTGACTGGACTTTTCACTGAGGCTGGGCATAGGTACACCACTAACTACAATGAGCCTCTTAGGAGAGGAAGTGGGGTGCAGTATACGTGGGGAGACCATGATTTTGTGAAGGTTATGATCTTGTATAACACATACCTGAGGAAGCAAAGACATTGAAAAACAGGAGTGCCCTTGAATGGGGGATACCCATGGAGGCGGGGCTTGGGGCTGATATCCTGGAAGAAGTAACTATGACCTTAATTTGACTTCAACACAACACCAACACAGGAACTTAATTTTACAATCAATGTTTTGATAATATTCTGTGGAGGGAACAGCGTTCATTTTGCAAACTTACCTTGTTTTGCTGTTGAGTCATGAAAATTGTTTTAGCCAATTGTGGTGGTACATGCCTGCCATTCCAGCACTTAATGGGTAGAGGCAGGAAGGATGAGGCATTTAAGGCCAACCTTGGCAACCTAGTTAAGTTAGAGGCCCACCTGACTTGCATAAAACCTTCTCAAACAACAGCAACCAACCTGGAGAAACCAATTTTAAATAAACATCGTGGCTCTCAGGAGTCAGTAAGCTTTTTAAAAGGAATATAAAATGACCAGGCGTAGTGTGAGGTTCATGTCTGCATTCCCAGCACTTGGGAGACTGACCAGGAAGATTGCCATGTTGCCATGATTGCCAGCCTGAGCTGTAGAGTGAGAGTACACACACACACACACACACACACTTTTTACACGTGACCCAGGCATTCAACATTAGATCCTCCTGCATGCATAGCAAGCAATCTTACCCACTGAGCCATTTCCCCAAAATCCCAAAAGTAAGAATAAATATTCTAGTATCAAACATTGTTTTGACATTCACTTGTTTTAAAGGATGGTTGTGTTATTTTGATTTTTTAAAATTTCTATCTTGAATTAACTTCAGACCCTTCTAGAAGTTACAGACCTCAAGGTGACAGTTTTCCCACTTTGCTCCAAGGTTATCGGTTCCCTTCACCATAGTGTGAGGATCAAGCCCTTGCTTGGATGCCACCTTTTAGCCCGTGTCTTACGTTTATTCCAGCAGCTGGTCCCGGGTCCAGCTACTGTGTCTGCCTGGCCGCTTTCCATCGCTCACAGCCCCTACGTCTCCTGGTTTTGCTGCCATTGAAACCTTGTGTCTTTCTGAAAAGTTTCTCACGATTAGATTGGTTGTCAGCATTATTTTGGTGGTAGCATGAACATCACAGGAGTGAGATGTAGTTCATGTCTCTCTTCCTGTGTCATCAGAGGACCATGGTAAGTCTTGTCTCCCATGATGTTATCCTTAGTTCTCTGTTAAAGAGATGTCTTCGGAATTACCCTGGTGGAATATTGCTAAGCCTTCCACTGATTCACAGTCATTCAAAGGCAATGCTTTGGGACTGTGACAAGTCTCTCCTTCTCCTAACCCTTCCACACAGTGACTGTGGATCTTCTTGGTGGATCTTGTCGGAAGCAGGTCCTCCAGTGGTGTTGGCCTGGGAGAGGTTGTGCACCCCCACCCGCTTTCTACATTCACTAACCAGGATTCTCCAGAGGGAAGAACCGCCCCATCTCCATTTATTTACTACTCAGTATGCTACTTACATTCACATGAGTCGCAGGGAGTCATTTTATTCTGTTACTTGTAATCAAAGCAGTATAATTATTTATTCAGTTGCTCAGTTCATTCCAGTCCAGGCTATTAGGAACTTGTGATGACTGACTTCTGTGAAGGACAGCCATTCTAATTGAGTGATTTCCCCACTCACTATGTCCCTTCCTTATTTCTTGTCATCTTAGGCTGGTGATGGCTTAGTGGGGAATCCTTGGGAGCACACTGGTCCAGATTTGTACCGTATACCTCTGAGTTGTTGACATCAGAAGAGAGAGCACACAGTGATGGAGACAGAAACTGTTACCTAGAGTGAACAGGTTTTCCTGGTGCTCTTAGGAAGGGCAACGATTCCTATAGGATGGAAAGGAGTGTAGACTGTTTCCAGGAAGTGGCCTCAGTCCTAAAAATAGCACATAGAGTAGTGCTTAGAGAACTTAGTTCTCTTTCAATAGTACTAGGAGTGTTTGTTTCTCAGAGACTTTAGTACATTCCCAGCAGGTGCTGAGTCATAACATGGTTCAGTCATCATTTTATGTCTTTATTTCCTCCATGGTACTGAGAGGGAGATCTTCCAATCACACACATACACAGACAGACAGACAGACAGACACACACACACACACACATACACACACACACACACACACACACACACACACACACACACACACGCACGCACCATAGTGTACAGTTTTGGCTTTGGAAGTGTTTATGAGTTCCTGTCAATTCTATAATCTTAAGTGTCTTCCTTTTAGAATATGGGAAGTGTGGGAGTTTTAACTTGAAGTGATTTTGCAAGAAATCTGAAGCTGAGAGTCTCAGAAGACAGAACGTTCCCTGAATTTACTTGGCTACTACCTTCATATTCTTCTGGTAACCCTCTTCAGTTTGCTATCCTTCAAACTCTTACGTGGGCTCTGGAGGAAATCTTCCTGCCTCCAGGAGAGCCAGACCCTCCAGCTTACAGAGGAGGTGGTGCCCTGGGAGTGGGTCCTGGGAGGACAGGAACTTGACCAGTGTCACCAGTAGAGTTGAGGCTTGTCTTGGATGAGAAGCCAGATTTATCTGCTTCAAATCTGCCAACTTGCCATAGTGCTCACAAAAATCAGCTGCCACAGCCCCCAGCACCTGACTGACTGAGGAGATCAAAGCATTCTGCAGAGGACTTCCTTAATCACAAGTGTGTGCATTTCTCCCTGGCCCAGGGCCAAATCCCCCCTCTCAATTTTGCTTTCAAGGTTGAGCTTTTCTTTAGTGTTCATGACCTTGCCCTTCTCAGCCTGTGGATGTCGCTCTCCATCCACAACCCTCCTTTGCCTGGACCCTGTTTGCAGCCAAGACTATAATTTTATTTTGGGTTTGGATATACTGATTACATTTTAGCTTCTGGTATATTTTCTTACCTGTCACAGCCATTAAATTTATTTTAATAGTTACTCTACCCTACTGATAGCCACTAAAGGGGGAATTGGATATTGTCTATCAATTGGTTAGTCTGTGAACTAAGGCTGTATCTAATTACAAGGTATTGTATCAGTTCTGATTTATTAACCATTTACTGTGCCTGGGCAAAAGTAACATTTTTAGTAGCACTGGGCTGCCTGGATGAAGCTTCCTAAAAGGGCAGGGTGCCCGGAATATCTGATCTTACAGTTATTACTTTGTGTCATATATAATCTTGTTTTTTCCCTGCAACAAATAAATCTTTGGGACTCCAGGAGAAAAAAAAAATAGAAAGGAAAAAAAAAAACATTTGTGGTTACAGTATAATAAAAATAAACCATTTGTCGTGACTGTAGCTGACATTTATCAGCCCGTTTGTGGGTGCTCTTTCTCTCTCTCTCTAATACAGAACATAATTTGTCACTTTGTAAATACACTCCAGTCTAAATCCCTGCCAGCATCTGTTAGTGTTTGAAGGATTAATGTGCTACCCTGTATATGTCTGCACTTCCAGGGAACAGCAGAGCACGTGCTGTGGATCTTAGGAGAGCCAGGAAATGACATTTTTCTCTGTGTTTTCCTACACATGGCACTCATTTGGGCCTCTCCTGATTTTTCTTATTCCTATCCTAGTCTGCAATCTGTGTAGGTGCCTGGGATGCCACTTCTGCCCGGATTCACAGATCCTTCAACCTTTCTTCGTTCTTTCATGGTCAGACTCATAGTGCGTGTTCATGGTGGATGAGACCCAGTGATGCTCTGAGGTCAACTTGGCTTAGGTTCAAATTCTTCATCTGTTCTATGAACCACAGATTGTTTTTTTTTTTTTTTTTTTTTTGCATTTTCTCATTTACAAAGTGAAGATGCTGAATATGTACTTCTTAAAGGAGTTATGGGTAAATGGATGTGTGGATGTGGAGAATCTAGCTTTGCACCAAGGCAGGAGTTGAATATGGGGTTGTTATCTTAAGTTATTATCACCGTGTGTGAAATCAAAAATGTTCCTTGCAGGATCCCAATGCTCTAAGTATTATGCTCTAAGTAAATTAGGCACATCCTACCGTCAGCCTGTAAAAAACTATAGTTCTAAGGATGGGGTGATGCTTAGTGTTAGAGCCTTCATCTAGTGTGCTAAGCCCTGGGTCTGATCCCCAGTACTGCAAAGAAAGGCAAAACAAAACAAAACAAAAACCAAACACTACCACCAACAGAACAAACAAAACAAAAAATAACCTGGCATGGGGGGGTAACCTATGGTTTCTAAGGGGGCTTGATTCATAGAATTGGGGTAGGACTAAAGGGTTTTCTTACACCCCTTCACCAATGACAAAGAAATTATCTGTCTTGTTGGAAGGTCTAGATTTTCTGTAACCACTACATGCTACAAGTTCCCTAAAGGAGAGTGTGGCCAATGATGCATACATTCATTTTTCATTTTTTAGGTTTGTTTTATTTTATTTTATGTGTATACTTTCTTTGCTTTAATGTCTTTACATGTACCACATGAGTGCCTGGTACCCATGCAAGCCAGAAAAGGCATCAAACTCCCAAGCATTGGCCTTACAGATGGCTGTGAGCCACTATGTGGGTGTTGAGAACTGAACCTTGGTCCTCTGAAAGAGCAGCCAGTGCTCTGAACCACTGGGCCATCTCTCCAGCCACCAAGTAATTCTTAATACTTTATGGAGTGACCCTAGGGTGTCAGTGCTTTTTATCTACTGATTGCCATTTAGATCAGAAAACAATTCCTAGATGCGGAAGACTCAGCTCCTGTCTTTAGTTCCTGTTTTTTGCACTTCTGTATTTGTAGTTTTCTTGCAGTGCCTCTACATTCTAGGCGAGTGTTCCTTTACCGAGCAGCATCCCCAGCTCATCCCTTCATATTTTTTCCCTCTTTGGTTCACACCCCTTCCCCTTTGATCCCACCTACCCAACTTGTGTGTCTTCACTTGCAACTCTTCTCTCTGGTAAAACAGGAAGAGCTCACAGGCCAACCCCTTGGTACATCCTTAATTCTGCACACTACTTGGAGCTGTTTATACTCTGAAACATTGCTCTCTTTATCAATAGCCTGTGTGCTAAAACAGTAGTTATCTGGAAGTATGGATAGTCTTCTCCTTTCTCATCCATCCATCTGCACATCAAATATTAATCACAGGAGTGAGAGGCATTGGAAGGTTCATCAACACTATTTTGACTCTAGTTATGTAACAGGGACAAGCAAACTTGTGTGTGAAGAATTCCAGCCCAGTACTTATGTTTGCAAATATAGTTCTATTGAGACATGGTCATGCCTGCTCACTCTTCCATCTACTCACTCACTTACTGCCTGTGGCTGCTCTTGTTTACATGCTGTCCTAGTTGAATGGTTGGGAGAGACAGTGTTGCTCAGAAAGTTTAGACTGCTTCAGAGAAAATAATTCTCTGATCTCTGAACTAGTACCGTGGCTATTCAGGAAATACCAAACAACAACAAAACCCAACTCTGTCCCACTAAATCATAGTGAGCACACAGTTAGGTTCACACCTTTTTTCTGCTCACATGGAATCACTTTTTAGTATGGTTCTCAGTTGCCCAACTTGGTTAACCCACAGCTTGGGGGTTGGAGGAAGGAATGAGTGTGAGGTTAACTGCCACACCTTCCATCATAACACTGGAGTTCAATGTATGAATGAAATAGAAAAGGAACACTGAAAGGGATTAGAGAGATGGCTCAGTGGTTAAGGGCACTGGTTTCTCTTCTGGAGGACCTGGGCTCAATTCCCAGCACCCACATGGCAGCTCACAACTGTTCTGTAACTCCAGTTCCAGGGGATCTGGCACCCTCATACACACATATATGCAGGAAAAACACCAATGCAAATAAAAATAAATAAATATTAAAAAAATATGTACACACACACACACACACACACACACACACACACACACACTGCCAGGTATGCATCCAAAACCTCCATCCCAGAGAGGAGGGCGACCCCATGGAGCTGTCTCTTTTCTTTGGTTTTCTTTAGGTACCAAGTGCACCAAGCCTCACTTTAAGGTGGACAGCTCAGGGCTACCCTGTCACTCTAAGAGTGGGATGCTCTTCTTCCTATGGAGCATAAGTCTCATCTAGCCAAGGGGAGAGGGAAGAGGCTGCTTATAAATATTGAAGAGGTTGTGCGTGTGTGCACCCGTGCATGCCACTCTGAAGTGGCTTCTAATGGACATTTATAAGGTGGTGTCCCCCCACATCCCCTCCCTGCTAATGCTGTCTGGGATGCTCTTCGGAAAACATGCATTCTGTAACTTAGCAGGCTTTTAACAGAACCCTACAGCATGATTCATTCATCCCATTTGTCTGCCGGAGACGAGACTACAGAACAAACCAGATAGGAACAAGGTCCTGTGTCAAGCCCATACCAGCATGCTTCCTGTGTTGAACCTGTGTCTTTGCTGGTGTCCCAAATGGCTTTTCCCCAGCACCTGTGTGGACTTGGTTTCCCCATGCAGCCCTTGCTAGGTGCTTTGACAAGTCTCAGAAATCAACTATAAGCCAACTTAACCCACCTTCCCTCTCTCCTCCTCCTTCCCCTCTTTTCTCAGCATTTCTCAGCCTCTCTCATTCGCTGGCTTCCCTTCGCTCCCCACCCCTATGCTTCCGTACTTTTGTTCTTCCCCCAGCCTGTCTTTCTGTTAGAAGTATCTCACCTAACCCGTCCAGGCTGTAGAAGAGCGTTTATGAGGAGAGTTGACAGTTCTAGTTAGCCTTAGTTTAGAGCTGTGTGTAACATGGCAGCGTTCTGTGCAGTTTACTTGATAATGTCGGTAAGTTTCAAAACTGTCGAAAAATACTGCATTGAAAAAATGGAGACTCCAAAATTGTATATTTTATATGTGAAATGAGAGGGGGGAGGGGAAGTGCAGGAACCACTGCCCCTGCCCACCTTACTAAGAGAGCCACTCCAGATGGCACAGAGATGAATCAAACCCATGAACTGGAGAATGAAGTGCTGAGAAGCAGGTGGAGGACTAGGGCTTGTCAGCAGGCTTGGCGCACACCACAGGAGAGGGTAGCTTACCTTCTACCTGAACGACAGCACCAAATTTGGAATTAATGTCTGGACAAAGCTCAAAGAGGTGAACATTATCTATCCTATTATGAGTCATTTGCTCAGAAGGGTCACTCTCCAAGGGAGGATTAGTGACCGTTCCAGAAATCCAGTTAAACATAACTCATACAAATAAAGATGTTGCTTACTGACACCGCTGGGTATAATGATGGCCTTTAACATTAGAATGCGAGATATATACAGAACAGTTGGCCACAAAAAAAATCTTTGCAGCCCCCATTGAGTTATTTCATATTAATCCAGCTCACTTCATTGTCCAATTAGAAGATAACATCATCACTGTGTTGCATCAAGAGCTTTCTGTGAATTTGTATGTAACTGTGTTTTAGGTCAAGTCTTGCACATGATTGGTACTGGGCAACAGCTGGCTGCCATCCTTAACCATTGTTACTTTAATGAATGTCAAGTTCAAATGAACTTTACTTTGGGGCAGGAAAGAAGAGGGGAAGGACTTGAGGAATTGGTACCCTGGGCGTTCCACCTGTATGTACAGTGTTTATTTTTAAATGTCATATTTGATGTTTCTATTCTAACCCTCAGTCTCAAAGCAGTATCTATAATTCTTCGGATGCAATTGTATCCTTCACATTCTTTATCTTTTCATCTTTTTAAAAAACTTTTTTATCTTCTCACTGTGTATTGTGGAACAAACACTTGATTTTTTTGTGACTGATTACTTTCTCCTTTAGAAATTAACAAAATCATTATTTTTAGTTATGTATACCTGTGTGAGGGTATATGCACATGAATTCAGGTGCTGGAGAGGGTCAGAAACAGAAGATGCCCTGGAATTGGAGTTATAGGTAGTCGTGAGCCAGCAGGTAGGTGCTGAGAACCGAACACAGGTCCTTTTAAGAGCACTTGCTTCTCTGATGATAACTATGGTAGCTCAGCAAGTGCTCTTAAGCGCTGAGCCAATTCTCCAGACTAGTCACCTCTGGACTGAGTTCTGTTCTCTGTGTTCTGCACTGTGCATTTACTTCTTCCATGGCTCTTTTATGTGTATGTTGCTGCTGTCGTACTTTCCTGACTAACAGTTTACAATTTTTCTCCCTCCCTCCCTCCCTCCCTCCCTCCCTCCTTCCCTCCCTCCCTCCCTCCCTCCCTCCTTCCCTCCTTCCCTCCTTCCCTCCCTCCTTGCTTCCCTCCCTCCTTCCATCCCCCTCCCTCCCCCTCTCTCCCATTCTCCCTCTCTTTGCTCTCTTTTTATTTCCTGCTTCTAATTCTCCACAACAAACCTAATGCTGAGGATCCAAGGTTTCTTACTTTGGGTCAACGTTTTGAGACAGTCTCTGGCAACCCAGGTCTTTATGTAGCTGAGGATGACCCTGACCTTCTGATTCTCCTGCCTCCACTTCTGGAGTACCCGGATTGGAAGCATGCATCACTACACCTGACTATTTTTTGGTAGGGGACGAGATTTTGTTTTTGAGGTATCAGGGATTGAACCCATGGCCTTAAGCATGCTGGGTAAACACTTTCTCGTCCAGCTACATCACCGGTCCCAAATGGCCAGCATTTCCAAGTGTGCTATCTGCAGAAGTCTGCTCATTTCCTGAATCTCCTGCCTCATGTCTTTCTTCCCTCCGTCTCTCACTGTTACTTGCAGTTTTTTAACTATTACTTACACAGGAGTTAACACAACCATGGTTATTATCAGAGCATGTGACCTCATCTCTCATACATCTGGGTGCTCTGGCATGAGTAAAAGGGTCAGGGCTTGGAACTCAGCTCGCCAGCACCCAACGCTCTATGACATTTATTTGCAGGTTTTGACTGAATGAGCCACTGTTGAGCTAAGAGATTTTTCTCCTGTTTCTGTCTCCTTCCTCTAAACTTTCCATCAGTGGCTTGCCATTTCCATCTTGTCCTCTCCACCCTCCCTACATCATGGCAAGAACATGCAGCCTGTGTAACAGAGGTGATTTGAATATGTTGACATTGCCCTTGTGATCTGGTTCATGGTTAATTTCAGAAAGACTGTGTAATTGAGAAGTGTGTGTATTGAAGGCCCTGTAGCTGTTTTACATCAGGCTTGTTAACCGTTTGGTCTCAAGGCTCTATTTTATCTACTTTATCTTTCCATTTCTAATGTGAATAGCTAAAGCCTTCAAAGAGTGTCTAATGCTTCTATGGTTTTAGGCTATGTGCTTGACACATGCAAGTTCATGATTTTTCTTGCCTAATTGTTTCTGTCTTTGCATACTGTCCCTTTTCATCTCTAGCGACTGTGTTTTTGCTTAAAATTTTACTTTTATGTAATATTGCTGGATTAGCTGTTTTGGTTTTAAAAGTTTGTTAGTAGTTTTCCTTTGACCTCTTTATTTTCAGCCTTTTTGTATTTGTTTTATTCATATATTTTTGCTAGGTGATGATAGTTGCCAGGACAAATATTTTCCAATGTATTTGCCTGTTGCAGTGCAGGGGATTGAACCCAGTGCCTCACACATTTAAGGAAAGCCTCCTCCCAACTAAGTGGTTGATATGTTAGTAGTTTTATACACTGTTAATTTCTTTTTAACTTATAAACAATGTTTGCTGAATTCCTGTTGGCTGCAGGTAGTTAAGAAGTACTGAGAATGTGTGTACTCAGGTTTTGAGGGTCTTGAAGGAACACACTCCACTTACTGACATTCTACTCACTGGCTCTAAGTTTGTTGCTGTGCTTGATCCTGAGGGCACCTGGGCAGTTCATCTGAGTACCCTGAAAAGAAGACATGGGGGTTTGTTGGGTAGCTGGAACTCTGTTTTCCAGTCTTCACATCTGGAGATGGAGTTTCTGATTCCTTCCTCCCACATAGAAAGTACATTCATTCTTTCCCCCAAAGACAGAGCGTCTCCACGTCTAGTTCAGATAACTTAATTCTGTGGAAGGTCTGGGGTGTTCTTCAGGTTCACACGTGGCTCTTGTGAAAGTCAAAGCCACTCCCACCCTCACGACTTCCTGGAGCAACAGAAGTGGAATAGAGGCAGACTGTTGGCAGGACTGGTTCCTGCTTTGGAAAGAGAAGGTGCTGCACAGCCTAGTGACAGTCTGTGGTGGGACCCGGCTTGCCTGCTACAGGACCCCTCAACAGGAGCATCTTGCACCCACTCTCCAGGAGATGTCTGGGGGTCATCCTCCCTGCCCCCATCAGAACCGGGTCTTCAAGAATGTGCCCTCCTAGGGCTGCCACAGTTACCAAAGCCATATCCTGCTTGAGACAGACTTCGGGCTTGGAGGCTTTTATAGACTTTCAAGGCAGGACTAACTGGTGAAACTGAGTACAATGATTTATTAATATGAAGCAAAGTCAGGTCTGTTTGTTGCCACTTAGTTCATGTATAGGCTCCATCACTACACCAAAGTCTTTCCAAGGCTTTTGGGTTGTTTGTTTTTCTAAGTTTCTCCCATCTTCCCTTTTTTCCTCCCCCTTCCTCTTTTTCTCCTCAATATCAGCTATTAAGGAGGCTTTCTGGAGTAATGGACTTAGATTGAAAAGCAGCATCATTAACCTGATATGTGCTACTGGGATGAATTATTTGAATTAACTCCAAACTCATAATGGGCAACTGTCTCTCAAAGATGTTTCCTGGCTTATTCTTGCTGTTTGGCTCCTGATTCTGTTGGCTTTCAACTCTGCAATCCCTAGCTTTCGTTTCCGCTTGCAAGCTGAATACCCCCGCTTCTCCCAGCACATCTCTTTCCTGATGTCAGGGTGTAGCCAATGCACAGTGACATTCTGGATATTGCCCAGAACTTAGACTCTGGAGAACTTCGACCAAGTTATGACAGAAGATGTCAGAGCTCGTCCAGGCATCCCTCCAGTGGATGTCACAGATCCACCTGCATGTCGCTGTTTACCGCTTGACAGATAGCTTTTATCTATTGGTAAGCCTGGTTCCTAGTGGCTCTGCTGTCTTGTAGAACTCATTGCACTCTGCATTCCTTTCAAGGCAGGAGAAAGGTGATTTGAGGAAGCCAGTCCCTGTGAGGGATAGGTCATGGTCTGCTGTTAGTGGAGACCTAGCTGTGTCGCCTCCCTGTCCTGCTGGCTGAGCCTCTAGTGCCCTTCCAGCCATTCTCTTCACACCAGCCCCTCACTGTGAAGAGGAAGACCTCTTCTGGGACCCCGCTGGCTGTCTGCATGTGGTGTATATTTTGAATAAAATTTAGAGCTAATTTCAAACTGGTATTCTGTCACCTTCTGCCTATTCATGTGTTCATTGAAATCCACCTCAGTTCTTGTGGACCCCTAGCATACTTGTCCTTATTTCTTCTCTGTGAAGTCTGTTTTCTTTATTATTCTTATTTGGATACATTTGGGAATAATTGATCTGCATAGTTTAGCATCCCCTGCATCGGATTCCCCATTTTTGATCAAGAAGATAAAGACCCTTTTCTTCCTCTCCCTTTCTGATACTACTGGAATTTTAATATAAATATTTACATTTTCTCTTACACTATACAAAGTCATTTGATGGCTCCATCATTCTAATCAACACAAGTCAGTACCTGGTAATTTAACAGTTAAATGAAAATTCTCCTCTCCATAAAGCAAATCCCCCCTTTTCATGTTATTTCTCTTCCTCGTCCATCTTGTTTTTAAGTGTAATTTATTTGATCTCATTGCTGATCTAAAAGATGTACAAAATTTGATGATAACCTGACCACAAACTCTCCTTTTTCACGTGTGTTGTTTTAAGCCCTCGAGTCCTCTGTCTTTGGGAGTGTTTTGGTGGGCGCCTTTAAAAGGCTGCTGGGGAGATTCAATTTTAAACAGGAAACCTTACTTCTTTCTGAAGCCTGTTTTTTAATCTCTCCTAGTTTATCCTTTGGAGACTCTGCCTTACTTCTGCAGAAACTCTGCACGATTTCTCTCTTTGGATCTATCCATAAATTAAAAATAACTGCCATGGCTACTCCTCAAGCGTGATGATACTGTTCCATGTTTACGCCACACTCTGCATGCCGAGCTCATATTCATCATCATGCAGGGTGGCCAACTTCTGAGATGCTGGCACTCTGCCAGCCAGCCTGAGGCGCTCAGAGGAGAAGCTGGATTATCAAATGGCTGTGGGAAATGGCTACAGCCAGTCTTATCAGCTACTTTCTTAGTTCTGCCTCTGACGCCATCCCTTCCCTGCTGCCATATTATATATTCATTCATTCACTTACTCACTCACTCATTCATCCATTCTCTAAAGTAAAGTCTATCTTGAAAACCTGCCCCATGCCACTGATGGTACATCAGGCATTCCAGGTAGAGATATAAAACTGTACCTTTTAATTTACTATCAGTGTCAGCGTGAGCTATTGGCTGTGTGGGTTTCTCTCAGAGCCACTCCTGCGGTGTTTGTAGGGATGGACATGGCTATTACCTCTTTGGAGGACACCCAACAAAAATCTATCGAAATGGAAAATGTGGCTACCCTTTGACCTGCTGCTTCCGTTCAGGAGATCTGGGACAGGGTGGGATTACATGTTGCAAAGCATGTCTATTGTAGGATTGCTTTCACTGAAAGAAATGAGAAACAGTATCACAGTGATCTCAACACATACAATAGCTAGCACTAATAACAAGGTACTCTCCATATGTTTAACACCCGTGATTGTCAAGGTGCTTTCCTTACATGCCACACAATTAAACCCTCACAGTAACCCCTCAGAGGAATTATGACATTTGTATTTTTTTTATGGAGATGTAAAGTAAGGCATGAAGAATTTAATTTAAAAATTCAGGGGCCAAGGAGATTTCTCAGGCACTGAATTGACCTGAGTTCATAGCTCTAACACCCTCCAAAAAAAGAAAGAAAAGAAAAAAGGAAGGAAGAAAAAAAGAAAAGAGAGAGAGAGAGAGAGAAAGAAAGAAAGAAAAAAAGAAAAAAAAGAAAGAAAGGAACAAGTTGAGCATGGTGATATGCCCAGGGCTGACAAGGAGAGGGAGTGAAGACCTGTGGGTCCCTGGAACTTGCAAGAAACCTGGCATAGACCTCTGTCTTACACACACACACATACACACACACACACACACACACACACACACACACACACACACAAGGGGCTGGTGGTACACACACAAGTTTCTTAAAATAATAAGTATGAATTCAACATTCTTACTTGGCTTGAAAAGAGTGGGAGTGGAGCTGCATTCAGACATGTTCAGTTATGTATTAATTGAGAAAAGCCACAGCACTGCATTGGTAAGGAAAGCCACACAATACTTTTATATGTATAGAAAAATACATTCTGGCAGAGTCTGAGACAGGCAGCTACTACACCCTTTTTGGAGCAGTGGGACTTGGGAGTCAGTTTCAGTTTCTGTCAGTCACTGGATTACATGTACTTTTTTAATGAACTACCTTTGTAACCATCAAAGGTACATTTTAGCAGTTGAAGATTACTGAGGTGAATACAGAGTCCTTTCACAAAACCTGCACTGAACCTTGATGCTGCTGGCACTTGGAGCCAGATTCTTCTTTGCCATGGGAGGTTGACCTGTGCATTATGGGACGCTTGCAGCATCCTAGCTTCTATCCGTAGGTATCAATACACCTCTCTAACAAATCGTGACAACCCAAAATGCCCATGGATGTTTTGGATGATCACAGGACATAGATGGATCCCTGATCGAGAGCCGTAGGTACATCAGAATCGAGGTCTCTTCATTCCAGTGGCTGAAGGGAAGATTGTGCTTCCATTTCAGGATGTTTCAACCTTGAAAGTTCTTCAGGAAACATAGAAAAATTGTCTAAACCAGAACAGACAAGTCACCTTTGTTTTCTGTCCATTCAGCTTCCTCACTGTTGGCCTGCCGTTGGATAACTGATGGGCCCCAGAACTCCATTTGGAGCTGTGCACCTCCTTCTGAATTTAGACTGGGGTGGGGACACTGGTCTTTAGCCCTTTTATCAGCAGTTTTCCCAAGGTAGGAGGTTCAGATGCTTAACAACTTTCATTAAGAACTCAGCTATTAAGTATGCAAAATATATAGACCATTCCTGTTGAGAAAGTAATTATACAGTAAATTAGCCGAGTGTCCAGTGTGCTGCCTTTTAGGCAGATCTTTGATGTTCCCAGTACTTACAGAAGATATAGGGCATGTTTATTAAGACTCTTCAACTGTGTATAAAACTAGAGCAGTCCAAAGTAATGGTGTCTGCTGAAGGAGTCTTTATCATATGAATTTACCTTCAGTCATCCATTATTTATTTCAGCTATTTTATATGCCATTATAATAAATATTATGACAGAGAAAGCTTTTACGCTTCAACTTATTGTATGACTCTGTACTTGCCTGCAATCCTTCAGGAATGTAACCATGTTTTACCTATAGTTAACGTAAATCATCACTCACATTAGAATGAAAAATTCACTGTGGGGGGAAAAAACAAAGCTCTTTCTTCAATAGCGAAGCGTAAATGCACCCTCGTGTTGCCTGCCAAACTCCTCAAGCCACTCACTGCCCTGCCTTAAACTGTTTCTAAGCTGCAAAGTGAACACATGCAAGAGAGGGAAATTGGAAGGTTTTGGAATGTTTTCACTCTCTTGTTAGTTTCTGGCAAGATAAGCATTTTTTTTTTTTTAAATCCAGAGTGCAAACTATTGCCAATTACTGTCTAAGCATTTTTAATAGTTTTGCTTTTACATAACTCATAATTCATATAGCAAATTAAATACAATGCTCCTCCGTGTAATTTCTCCTTCAATGGCCTCGCGGTTATCTATAGGTAGTGATGCAGTTATTTTATAAATTGAGTTCCAGTAACACAAAGCGAAATGTTTTGGCCTGTACACAATGAAGAAAGAGTTGTCATGATTTTCTCATTAAGGATGCTTGTGGATTTTGGCAGGGGGATGTGTGGGTGTTTATGGGGAGGCTGGACATGAGGGTTGATTGTGATGGTTGACTTCAAGGTTAGAAATGATACACTCAGCCCCTGTCCTTCAAGGTTTAAGAAAAAATCCAGGGTTCTGCCAAGGATCATTTTGGTTTACTTTCCAGTGTATAGTCATCATGAGAGCATTATCCCCAGCAAGAACATTTTCGTATCAGAAGCAAAATAGACAGCTGGATATGGCAATCAATGCTTGCAGGTAATCCTGAACTGGGGAGGCTGAGGTAGGGGGACTCATACCTTTATTTTTATTTTTTTATTTCACATCCAAGCCACAGTTTTTCCTTCCTCTCCCTCTTCTCCTCCCAATCCCTCGTCCCCCTCCCCTCTGTCCTCACCCCCTAGTCCACTCCTCCATTTCTGTTCAGGAATGGGGCAGGCCTCCCATGGATATCAACAAAACATGGCATATTGAGTTTCCCCATGTATTAGAAGATGGGGAGAAAGGATTGTAGGAGCCAGAGGGGTCAAAGTTAGCACAAAAAAAAAAAAAAAAAACCCTGCAGAATCAACCAACCTGGGCTCATAGGGTCTCACAGAGACTAAACTGACAACCAGGGACCCTGCATGGACTGACCTAGGCACTCTGTGTATATGTTACAATTACACAGCTTGGTCCTCTTGTGAGACTCCTAACAGTGGAAACAGAAGCTGTCTCTGACCCTTTTGCTGACTTTTGAGGGAATCATACTTTGAAGGCAAGTATGGGCCATGTAGCAAAACCCTTAAATAACCAGGGCACTTGGGAAGCCACATGGTATATAGACTAATTAAAATGCAGGAAGGAGATCTTATATGCTTCCTTTCCTGGTTGTTCTATCAGACAGTACCTTTATTGGTGTCTGTTTTTTACTTCTAAGCCTGTCTTAGATTAGGCTGACTCTCCACCAAGATTGCTCCTGTTGCGGGCCTGGGCTCACCCACCTGAGAGTTCCAAATATCACAAGTCAATTCTAGCTCCTTTTCCCTCCTGCATTTCCCAGCGAAGAGACTGCCATTCTTCGTCATCATTAACGTCCCTTAAATGATACTGGAAAAATTAGTGTTCCGAAGTCCCACATAGGATATCGATGAATTATTAAACTGGTTTGGTTAGATGCCTATTGTAGTTCTGTGAATAATGTCATGTCAATAATATGCTCAGCGCCAGTGTCCCTTGCCATTGTAAATGTGACAAGTCCTATTTAAGGTTGCAGAACATAAAACCGGGACTGAGAGTCTGGAAAGAAGGACGAGAGCCATCAGCATAATGCAATTAAGGCCCATTGGATTAGAATTTGCAAGATGCCATTAGCAATAAGCTCTGAATGTAGATTATAGCTTTGCTTACAGGGTTGGTTTGTTTTTTTCTTCCAGCAGTAACGCTTCCCTTGTAAATTGTAAGTGTGTAAAATAAATACGATATAAAGTAGACTCCAATGAGAATATATGGATGTTGTTAATTTCTTGGTAGCTTCCTTGAGCTGTGTGTTGGAGACTATGAAGCAGGGCATTCCCATATCTTAATTGTCACCTGCCCTTTCCTGCCGTGCCTCTTTGAAGTTCACCAGCCTTTGTTTTCTCATCTGTGCAAATGGTGCAGATTAGCATGTACTTCGTAGGGATTTTCATGTCACTGTTAAATGTAAAAACAACATGGAATATGTCCGAGCTGCTTGTTCCTTTTGCTGCTTTTATTGTCAAGTTGGTATATCTACAGAAGTGTGTCTTTACAGGAGTGCTTCTTTACACCAGTGCTTCTATACATGAGTGTTTCTTTACACAACTACTTCTTTACACAAGTGCTTCTTTACACGAGTGTTTCTTTACATAAGTATTTTTTTGCATTAGTTTCTTTACATGAGTGCTTTTTTTCCAAGGGTCCAGAAACAAACTCTTCTTGTCTGTACTGGAAAGAAGTGGGCAGAACCACCAACTCTGTTCCACCTCCAAGAAAGATTACAAAGTTGCTAATTCCTGTTTGTTGTGGTTAGGGTTTCTCACCAAGACCACAGCAACTCATAAAAGAAAGCATTTAATTGGGGCTGGCTTACAGCTTCACAGGTTTAGTCCATTATCATCATGGGGGGTGGGGGGTGGGGGGTGGGGGGTGGGAATGGCCGCAAGCAGGCAGACAATGGTAGCTGACAGTTCTACATCTGAATCCAAAGGCAGCAGGAAGAGAGAAACCCATGAAACCTGGCTGGAACATTTGACACCTCAAGGCCCACCCCCAGTGACACACTTCTCCAACAAGGCACACCTACTCCAACAAAACCACACCTCCAACAATGTCATTCCCTATCAGTCTATGGGGACAATTTTCATTCAGACCACCATACTACTAAACATGAAGTGTTGCCTCTGCAGTGGCCCACAATAGACAGGATTTTCTGGGCATAAGTATCAGAGGCCCAGCTCCTTGAAGCCACCCAGTGTCTCTGGGTTTCTAAGTCTCTTTTCTTCCATGGTCAGATGTACTCTTTTTTTTTTTAATTTTATTTTTTAAAAATACATGTTTGTGTGTTTGTGAGCTTGTGGAGGGTGGTCGGAATACAGGTATGGAGGTAGGAGAACAATGGGAGTCAGTTCTCTCCTTCCACCAAGGGGGTTCTGGGGATCGAACTCAGGTCATTAGGCTTGGCAGCTGGCGCCATCTCACTGTACTCCTCTTTTTAACTCATATCATGATGATGGTTTTAACAAATCGTAAAAATGAAGAGCTGCTGTTTCCTGCCATTTGATAAGTTGAATGTGTGGGCGAGGATGTGAGTCAGAGGCTCCTTTGGTCCACCTGAGTGGAGAATGCAGAGCCTATGAAATGTAAGGATAGGGTGCAGCCTGCTCACCTTAGCTTGCTTCACCCCCACCCCACCCCCATCAGGCTTGGCTCGTCCACCAAATATTTTGTGCTTTCACTATAAAAGAAATGAGATAGTTGGGAAAATGACAAACAACAGCCAAAAGAAAGAAATCCAAAAGCAAACAAAAGAAAGAATCCAAAAAAAAAAAAAAAAACCCAACAAACAAACAAACAAAACACCTCACCCATGTTCTTCCAAGTATTTTGTAGGCAATTGACAATTGATTGTCATATAACGACTGCTATCTTTTTTTAGTAAGCTTGGTCATGAAATATTTTTTTTTGAGACAGGGTTTCACTATATGATCCAGGCTGGTCTTGAGCCCATGAGAAGCTTCCTGCCTCAGCCTCCTGAGTGTTGGGATCATAGAATGAGCCACTGTACCCAGCTTCCTGCAATTACTCATATTACTCATAAAAATGAGATTTCATACTTTAGAACATTATCTTGGTTTTTGTCTGACTCTGTCGCTAAGCAGAATGTGAGTTTGAGGGTTCTCCTCTGATTTGCTGCAGTGAAGAGAGAGGTACAGGACTTTGTGGGAGATTGTTTACCTTCAGAGGTGATGGCAGTTAAAGACTAAACAGATGGGAGAGGGGGATGAATACTGTCTCCCTCAGTGGCACTGCGAGCCAACAATATGCTGCCATGTCTACTGGATGCTATGGGGCATGGCCTCAGTTGCTAGGAGAGGCCAGGAATGAAAGTGGACCAGAGGAGAGAGATGGGCTGCATGGACACTGTAGACTGTGGAAGTGAAGGGAAGGAAAATTGTCACTAAGTGTGGACTGTGGCCCTTCTGGTTACGATCTGGGTGAAGTCATGGACTTCGGCTTCTCTATGGGCATGAGTAGACGGCTGTAGTGATACACAGGTACACCAGGGCTCATGGGCAGCATTCTGAGATTGTGGTCATGGCCAGTGAGGACCTACTCTTGTCAGTATAAAGTGAAGCCACTCAGTGCAAGTCCTGAGGGTGAGAGAGCAGTGCTCAGTTGCAGTGGTGACCCTCATTCATAGGCTTGTTTTCAGGGCCTGGTTCTGCTTTACAACCTCAGTTCCCAATAAACAGCTACTGTTATTCCCATTTTAAGGAGGAGAACTCTGAATGCCTCAGAGAATTAATCTTCCCAGCCAGTCTGTTCTGGGACACACTATGACAAGGCATTCTGGCTTGATCCATGGTGTAATTGTAATCTTTACTGTTGAGAACATACACTGAGCTTGGGAAGGCATGATGATGTGGCTCAGGGGGATTCAGTGGGCTTCTCACACTGTCCTGAGATCATGTATCACCCTTCACAGAGGTACTATTGAAGCCTTCCCCAAGATAGTTATGGGAGGTAAGATGAGCAAGGGAGATCTGCAATTACCATAATGCTATAGATTGTTATTGAAAAACAGTGGGCATTGTGTTTGAGTAGTTGCTTTCAAATTCACAACGATGGTAGCATTTCCCGACGGCCTTGTGGCTTATATGTGTAATAGACTTTTTTCCAGTGTCAAAAGACAAGTACTGTTTGCACACATTCTCCAGTAAAGGCAGCTGAGGTCCATGCTCCCCTGAATCATGTTGTCAATGTTGTGGTCCCACTGAGCTGTGAATCCAGGTCAGCCTGACTCTGGCTTCTCTGTGGAAAGTGACATCATCTCTCCACTTTGCTATCTAAATACCTCATGCTGTTCCCCATCTGGTCCCTCTGGTTTTAGGCAGTATCACATCTGAGTCACACTTGGCCGATTTATACTCATGAAATACCAGAGATCAGTGTGGCGTAACAGCCACCAGCAACCCATTTGTTTCTGCATGGATAGATTCATGAATCACAGAGGCTGGTTCTAGAACTTCATAATGCACAGACAAGAAGGCTTGTATCCTGAAGGTGTGTCTGTCCACTTTGACAGCAGTGAGTGTGCCTTAATCCCAGAGAAACAAGAGAGGAGGACATGGGCTCTTGAATAATCTCCCTGGATGAGACCCAAGTGTTGGGTGGCAAGTAGGTATCTTAGCTCCCTAGAAGTTTCCATCGTGTATGGGATGGATTAGGAGGTTCAGTTTTAACATATTGGGTAGGAGTACCTGAATACATAATTTACAGTAAATCAACATCTCTATTGGCTCCAGATAATAAACTTGCATAGTGGTCTGATTATGGAATGTAGTGAGGATTTGGGAAAGTGAGGCATTTTACAGCTTTTCAAGATTGAATATTCTCAGCATGGAGTTCTTCCTGTTAACCAAAGGCAGATAACTAGGCAAAAGGATCAGAAAATACATAAATAGGGAACTTATGGAAGACTTTTCCCCTCCCCACCCCTTCCCTTCCCTTCTCTCCCCTCTCTTCCCTATATACATAGGTAAGATATCTCCACTTTGAGGAGCTGGATGATGGGTATATGAGACCCTCTAGGCCAGTTTTGACTTCTTCCTGCAAGTCTATCACTATTTGGAATAAAAGCACATGCATTAAACCAGCTCAGTGATTTGTTGCCTATCCTAGATCTATCACTGGCATGTTGAGTCCCTTGCCTTCCCTCTCCTGATAATCTACAATTCCACCCTTCAGAAATGAGTTCTGTCCACTGGGCTACACCTTTCCCAGTTACAGCACAAGCCACAGTCAACAATTCTATGGAGCTGCTAAGTCTGCTAGGCAAGCCCCCTCCCCAGCACAGGAGTAAACACACACCCCTTAGCTAATTCCCTATTCTCCTTCCCGCTAGACTTCACTGAGTTGCATACAGTTTTTCAGAAGCAAGAAACCTGATACCCAGGGCAGGAAAACTCTCTGAATAATAGTGTGTGGACTGGAGTCTCTATCCCCAGGAGCCTAGTAACCCACAGCTCATGGATTAGTTGGGTGACCCCTCGCTCCCCCTGGATATATATGTCCTGGTTTTATTCTTATTAGCAATGGCAGCTAAGTGCTGTATTTTGAAGGAAAAAAAAGTGGAGGGGGAATCAAAAGATAACCTACCAATTTTAAGTTACACATTGAGAGGAATGTGTGGGTCACTTGGCTCTGCCATCATTTTCCTTGGATTGCTTTTGGGTCACCATCTGGGAATGTTCTCCCTGTTTTATGAGGAAAATATGTACATGCATTTTCATAATGTATAGCATGCATGTCCTTTGGGGTTTCCAGCAAGGAATGATGTCTTTAACGAATGCCTGACTTTTCTTTGTGATGCAGTTGCATTTCTGTAGGATGCTGTATATTGCAATGATTTTCTTGCCCTGGGTAAAGAGGGATGGGAAGCATGGGAGTTAGGGGCTCGGGATGGGGGTTGACAGTTCATTGGCTTGTTCTACAGGTCCCATCAAGTACTTAAGTGTTATCATGCACAAGAATGTGGGGGAATACAAGTCAACTATCAACAAATTTTATATGCTTAGCAGAATTTTTTACCTATTGGATAAATACCAGTTAGTGGACATAAAAATGAACTCACAAACAAACAAACAAATAAAAAAAACTGTGGGATTTGCATATCATTTTGAGGCCCCAGTGATTTACACAGATGTGACCTTACTCAACTTCCTCCAGGTGCCACAGTGGCAGCTCAGGTGTCCCTTTGTGGCTTTCATCTCCCTGTGCAACCTTGGCTGACTTTGAACTCCTGATCTTCCTTCCTTTCCCTCTTCATTGTTGGGATTATAAGCCTACACCACCATACCTCATTCTGCTTTTATTTTTTAAACATTTGTTTTATTTTTAATTATGTGTAGGTATGTAGGTAATGTGCATGTGAGTGTAGGTACCCCACTGAGACCAGAGTCATTGGATCCCCTGGTTAGAGTTACAGGTGGTTGTGAGTCACCGGTATGGGCACTGGGAACTGAAGTCAGGTCCTCTGTAAGAGCAGCGTGCTGAGCCAGCTCCAGCCCTCTGCTTTGTTCTTTATAGAGTGAGAGGAGAGTTATGGCTGAACCTTGTGTGGCGCGTCGAGCCCCATGATTCCCGGATGTAGGGAAACTAAGAGCATCCTCGGCTGGCATCCTTACTTTCCTGGATCCTATTGATGCTTTCCTTCCAAGTCAGCAACATTTCAGTATTTGCCATTGTCACCCCAAATGAGGACTTTCTACTTACAACAGACTGATCTTTTTGTTTGTTTGTTTTTGTTTTTTGAGACAAGGTTTCTCTGTGGAATTTTGGTACCTGTCCTGGATCTCACTCTGTAGACCAGGCTGGCCTCGAACTCATAGAGATCCGCCTGCCTCTGCCTTCCGAGTGCTGGGATTAAAGGCATGTGCCACCTCCGCCCAGCCCAACAGACTAATCTTATCATAGCCACTGACATGTTATTGTATCTGGGGAAACCACTTAATCACTCTATTCCACTTTTTCCTAAACCTGGGCGTTGTTAGTAACCATGACCTGGGTCCTATAGGATCTATAGATCTGGTCTGATGTGGTTTTCAAAGACGACCTTTGGAAATCATTCACATCATGTATCCACCACTCTTATTGCCATGTAGCATTAGAGTAAGAACTTGACACAGGAGATCTCTCCTCATAGTTATATTTACTAAATACTTTGTTTTTCTAGGGCACTCAGCTGAAAGCTTCGTTAGGAGTTATTAACAATTAATTCATCTTTTGCAAATGAGGAAACTAAGGCTCAGAAATGTTAAATGGTCCAAAGTTGGGATGACTTTGGAGGACACTAGCTCAAAGCTTATGAGTTGGGTTAGAGCCCAGCAGAGAGGCGGCCAAGCTAAACTGGCTACTGCTCAGCACGGCCCGAATCCACTCCCGAGTAAGACAGTCTGCATCCGCTTCACGGCATTGGAAGGGTCCTGCTATTCTCCTTAGTCTGACTTACGTATCACAGTCTAGACTGGAATTCCCAAGTTTACCATTTGTTTCATGAGCTTTCTATACCTGAGCAGACAGGTAATGCTGGACATTCTTTGAAGAATTAGGTAGGTCTCAGAAAGAGGTGGTATTTAATCTTGTTCCCCATAGTTCACCCAGACTTAAAAGTTTAGAATGTTCTATAAACATGGGGTCTCAGAAGAATAACCCTGAGGTCTGTCCATGCAAAGACCATGTCCAGTAGAACCTGGCTGTACCTGATTCTGAGCCCTCTAGTAAGACTGATTTGGGGTCAGTCCTTTCCTATTCTTGGCTCTGTAGTCTCTTTTAAAATGCCACCCCAAAAAGTCAGGGAAAATATTCCCTGCTGTTCAGTATTTTTTAAGATTTATTTTAAATGTGTGTACGTGTGCAAATGCACACATGCACTTGCACAAGTGCAGGTGGATATCTTTGAAGGTCAGAAGAGAGCATCAGATCCCCGAAACTGGAGTTATAGGCATTTGTGAGCTGCTGAACATGGGCGCTTGGAACCAAACTCTGGTCCTCTGGAAGAACTTAACTGCTGATCCATCTCTCCACTACCTTGTTGTTGTTGTTTTTAGTGTAGAGTCTCTCACTGGCTTGAAATTTCTGAGTAGACTACACTGACTGGTCAGCAAGTCCCAGGGATTCTCCTGTTTCCACCTTTCCAGTGCTTGGATTACAAGCATGTGCCATCACATCTGGCTTGTGACCACACCTAAGTTCTAGGAATCAAACTCATGTCCTTTTGTTTATGTGGCAAGAAATTTCCTAACTGATCATCTCCCTAGTCCTGCCTTTAATTTTATTTAGAGTTACAAAAACTTCTCACCATATTGCCTCATTTGGCCTTTAACTCACCCAGTAGCCCAGGCTGACCTGAAACTCATGACCCACTGGGGTGTCAGGATTACAAGTATATGTCACCACCTCTGGCTGGGTTGTCTTTAAGGGTGATGTGGGCTTAGTGGAGGCATTTCAGAACCTGGGTGGAATCTTTTTGAGATTACAGTGTTATTCATTCCATTGTGGCCAGGCTTGCTCTTGGTGCCCCACCCCCGTAGATACAGCTCTTTGGAGCATATATTTAAAGATAATGTGAGCTAGAAGACTCCTTGGAGCCTCTTCCGTGTACTGAGTGAAGCCATGCACAACCCCCAGCCTGGAGCTCCAGCCGCGTCCCAACCTCACATGCTCCCTGGACTTGGCAGTAAAAACTGTGTTCTTCCATCCATTCTGATGATGTATAGTCTCTCTGGGCGTCTAATATTAAACAGGGGAATTCCGACATGTTCCATAACGCATTTACTGTAACTTGATACCTCAAACTATACTTGCTGTTATTTATCATTTCTTTTTTATTTTCTCTCATTCCAGCACAAAGCCAAGGTAGAAGCAATGACCCTGGACCTGGCTGTGCTCCGTAGCGTGCAGCATTTTGCTGAAGCGTTCAAGGCCAAGAATGTGTGAGTGTTTCAGTGCGGGGGTTACACATCATAATTTCTTGCTATTGTAATGTCTTTATCAGATGAACACTATCAGGAGAACGCAAGGCTGCAGTGCTCTCTTGGCATCCAAACCGGGGGCTCATTTATATTGGCACTGTTAGGGTGGGCTGTATTTGCTTAACTCTGAGTCACCCTCATTATGAGATGCGTCATCAATCTAATAACAGCTTCACCGACCAAAAAGGAAAGACAAGACATTGTTAAAACTCATAAGGCTGATCCACAATAGGACAGTTTTAAATGTGCCCTGTTACAAAGTTGTTGTGTGTCTCTCAGAATCAAGGAAAAGTGTACCTCAACGGCATCCGGGAATCTCACTTATTCTGTGCAGACAGGGCTGAAATCCTGAGCATGTTCTCTTCTAGTGCTGTGCAAACCTTTGGTGCTTTGACATGGGACGTGGATGTAGCTCTGGACACAGATGCAGGTTGTAAGACTCTGGGGGCCTTTCTAGCCCCTGGTGCCTCCTCATACCCACAATCCTGGTTGGATCATTCACTGCATCCACCGACTTTGGAAATGAGCATTCTTCATCAGCTCTTCACAATGCCTTAGTTGGGGGGCTGTATACTCTGCCACCCTCAAGCAACCTCCCTCCCTATAGAGAAAGATGTCAAAGAAGAGAAAGAAAGAAGGGAGGGAGAGGGAGAGCATGAAGCAGAGACTCAGGCTCCATGCTAATGAAAGCAGTGGTGGCTAGCTATGTTATAATTACAGTATTTTGTTTCCAAGGTTTATTTTTATGGTTGCCTCTATAGGGCAAGCAGTACTGGTTTCTCATTTACCATAGTGGCTTTGGTTTCATTAATAAATAACTTCACTTAATTTTATTTTCCAGTGAGGTGATTGAAGCATGAGGATTAAGTTAATCATAGCCCTGGTGCTGCCAAGGGGGAAATAATGGTGTGAGTGATTCCAGCATGCCTGGCCTGGTAGGGCTCAGACTAGGCCATACTGAAATTCTCTGAGCAGATGGGAGGTGTTGGGAAAGGATTCTTCAACCAGGTATTCAAATGCTACTGTGTTACTTGGTTTCTCATCCTGAGTCGACTCTGGTCTTTTAGACCATCACACTATTTGATCTTTGCCGAGCAAGGAAGTGGGCAAAGTGTCCTGTTCAGAATATCACAGACTTGTATCATTCCCAAGTGAAGACCCTTCGCTGACTCATAGGAAGAGCTAGATCCATACCCTCTTGGCCCTGCCAATCAGAACTGTGAGCCCCACCATGTGCTGTTTCTGGTGCTGTGTCCTCACTAGCTGCCATCCCTTGCCAGAGCTATCGAAGGGGCCAGAGACTGGGAATAGCACCGGCTGCCACGTTTATTCATCTCATCCTCATCATTTGTTTGTCTACTTGTTTATTTACTTAACAGGCATTTGCTGAGCACTTCCAAATCCCCAGACATTCTTCTGGGAGGACATTGCTGGCCACTGGGAGCCAAGGTGACCTCAGACAAGCCACAGTCTTAGATGTCGGCAAGCCATGTTTTATTCCTGATGCTGACTCCTCATCCCAATATGCCTATAGTTACAGAGGGACAAAATTACTAACAACCCCAGCAGCAGAAGTAACAGCTCATTTTGGGGGGCTCACTTGGGGCACACACATTTAGGATGCCATGCCTGCCCCTTCTGGTTCAGTTCTGAAAGTACTTTTTCATGGTGGGAGTGACTGTATCCATCATGTAGATGAGAAAAGTGATTCTAGAAAGATGGGGTAAGATGGGCATAGACAGTATTTGGTAAGTAATAGGGCCAAGACCCTAGGTGACCCATCACACCAGGGTTTCCTCTTATCTGCTCTGTGCTTCTTTCTTTTATTATAAAGGCCATAGAAACTTGTACTCAGAAAGCTAGTGAGTTTGTTAGGAACACCCGGCAGTTGATGGAAGATGGAGGATTCCGTCCATTCCAACTTCTCCTTCCTCCCTGGTACCCACCTCTTTGATTAGGTCTCGAAGTGAGTGGCTTTGCTGAAGAGAGCTGACTGTTTATCATAGTCCCGTTCTCCATTGCTCAAAGCAGTCATTAGATTTTATCCAATAAATAGTTCAGAAACTGTCACACTTAAGGGCCCTTTATAATCATAGACTCAAACTCTTGGAGGGAAAGATCACCCATTTTGCACTAATCTTTGGTTTTCAGTACTCAGTTTTCAGGCCCAAGGGCAGGGATTCCCTTAGGCTAAGGCTTAGGACCTATTCTTTCTGTGCCTTAAGAGTGTATGTAGGGTTGTGCACAGCGTGGAGAAATACTGCCGTACTGAAAATATGTATAAAAAAGCGAGTGATTTTTTCCTTTTGACATACTGCCAGTCCCGAAATCTCCCCTGGAAAGGCAAATGACAGCTCAGTGCTAACGGTCTTCGGATTCAGAGAGCTGTCAGAAGTGAATTTAAGTGCTGGTGACCAGGCTGCCAGAAAAACATGTGTAACTCTCGTCTTATCATCACCTCCCATCTTTAGACATTAAAATTTCCTTGTGTGTAAAACATAATGACAAATGAAAGAAAGCCTGCCAGTTCAGAACCAGTTCCTTTTTGTGTGCAGTTGGACCAAAGAAAGGAAAAGCCCTTCAATGTAAATTCCACGTGGACGCTCCATTATGCTCCATTTAATAGACCTTTTCACAGCCTGCACGTGAGCACCCTGTAATACCATCAGGCTCCATGCAATCTTCAATACAAGTGTGACCTCTCACTTTGGGATGTGCGGTGCATTCATTTTGTCACTTGGAGATGGCAAAAATGAAAGCTGAAGGCAAAACACTGGGGGAGAACGCAGCCTGTCACGTATGCTGCAGGGCTGGCCTCCCCCTGCCTTGGGGAGACTTGGAGTCAGCGACTGTACGTGTCTTCTCTTTGGAGGGTAGGCTAGCGAGGAGAAGACCGTTTCAGAGGACGCATGGCTTATGACAGTTATGGAAGCAGTAGGGACTAGCCAAACTTTTTTTAACTCTATGCATGGCAACACCTTAAATTCTTTTCCTGTTCTGTGTGTACATATATGGGTGTATGTGCCCATGTGTGCATGTGGTGGCCACAGGTTGACATGGGATGTCTTCTTCAATCACTCTCCACTTTATTTTTTTGAGGCAGGGCCTCTTCAGTGAACCTGGAGCTGGCTACTTGGCTAGGCCGGCCTGCCAGCAAGCTCTCGGGTTCCTCCTAGCTCTGCTTTTCCAGCACTGGGATTACAGGAGTGTCTCGCTTTGTCTGGCTGTCATGTGTGTGGTGGTTTGAATGAGACTGTCCTCCGTAGACTCCTGTTTGAAAACTTGGTCCCCAGTTGGTAGAACGGTTTGGGAAGGATTAGAAATCGTGGCCTTGGAGGAGGTATGTGACTAGGGGCAGGCTTTGAGATTTCAAAAGACTCTCACTAGTCCCAGCACTCTTTCTCTGCCTTGTGCTTGTGGATCAAGCTGAAAGCTCTTGAGTTTCTGCTCCAGCAACATGCTTGCCTGCCTGCCTGCCTGCTTCCACACTCTCCGTGAATGGTTGTGGACTCTAACCCCCAAAAACTGTAAGCCCAAAATGAAATTCTTCTGTAAGTTGCCTTGGTCATGGTGTCCTAGCACAATAATATAAAAGTAACTAAGGCAATCTGGATTCTGGGTCATCAGACTCAGGTCCTCATGTTTTTGCAGCAAGCTCCTCACTGACAGCTGTCTCCCCAGCCCCTGTGCAAAGCTCTGATACATACATTCTCTGTCGGCTTCTTACACATGATCACCCAGTTTTCCAAATGCAAAGGTCCAGGCACACAGAGTCTTGTCCCTCTCCTAGTGAATCATGTGTTAGATGGAGAATTCGAACCCAAGTATGTCTGAATCCAGACACATAACTGCTTGCCATGACCGTTCTCCCGAGGTTCTGTGCAAACTGCCTGTCCAATCTGTCTCCTCCGCTTCCTTGCTCATTGTCTTTTTCATTCATTTCTTCTGTTATTCTCCACTAACTCTTCAGGGTGGTCAGCTCGGGAACCTCAATCTGCTTCTCGATATTTCTCCCTGGAGTTAGTGGTGGTAACGGTGGTCAGCCAGTATGTCTCAGGCCAAATTATTCTGGGCATTACTGGAAAGTTCCAAACCAAAGTCTGTGGCAGTTTCCAACCAAATTGAAATTTTTTTAAAAAGATATTTTAGTTCAAAATGGCATTCAGAAAGGGAGCCAGACTCCACAGTGCTGGTAGGCAAGGGTATCTGTCAGTGGGGAGCAGCTGGAGCAAGTCCCTTTTTGAGCATCACCCAGGCTGGTCATCTGGGTACCCTGTCGCAGACTCCAAAGCCTCTGCTCGTTAGAGATGGCTTCTCATACACTCTCAATCTGACTATAGCTGTTTCATTTGCCAGAATAGAAAGCCTACATCTTGAGGCCTAAAACAGCTCCAAGGACGAGATGTTCCAGAAGCATGTTCTTTTTCACTAAAGTTCTGTCGTTCCCAATAAAATGGAAGGCTGCACTCCAATCCTGCAATTTTAAATGTTGGGAATGGCACACCATAAAGGACATGGGTTACTAGGATTCTCATTGCCAGCCAGCTCTCATTGGCCAAGGGCTTCATTCGCCCTGGAAGAGAACTGCAATTGATAGAAAATTCTTATTAACAGAGTTTTGCAATTCTGAAGGTTTCTAGAACTCCATTTTTCATCATGGGTTTCTATTTCTTGTCTCAGCTTTCTGTCTCTAGTATAATTTAAATAAATTAGGCTTCATTTCACCAAGAAAATCATACTGAAATGTGTTTTATTTAAAGGTTAAAATAAAGGTTTTCTATCCTTATTAAATGTTTGAGGAGAAAAGTCTTTAGCAGAGTTGTTTATTTTTACTTCCCACTAGAAGACTTTCAGAACTTGAGCTACTAACCCAAGATATTATATTCTTGAATTCATATTCCAGAGTTCTGTCTCTTTTCTCTCTATAGAAGTGGGTGGGCTATAAATTATTAAATAAAACCCAAATTTTGAGGGATAAATTACCCAGAAGACCAGTGTGTAAATTACAGATTAATCTTTCCTATTATCCCTAGCTCAGCTTTGCGAATAATGTTTTAGCCAACATTTCTACATCAGTCTTTGCTCAACACGATACATCCATCCTGCTTCATGCACCGTGGGACCCTGTTGCTTCTCTTTCCCTCCCAGTGTGAAAACTCAGGGAGAGAAAGCACCGTGGCTGATTTTCACTGCAACAGATGCTCTTGATTCAGATCTTTGTTATGATGTCTCCGGGAAATTTTATGAAGTCTACCAGTGCATTGTTCCTCTACCCTATATATTTTCCATCTTAAATCATTGAAAAACCACATTATGGGCCATTTAATATATCTAGAAACACCAGGGAACAGAGAGTCTCTTATAAGCTCTTTTTTTTGTATGTGTGTGTGTGTACTTAACTCTTTGGGTGTCAAACCTTTTTACATAATATTACTTAAAAACATCTCAAAAATGTATCATGCAATAATCTTGTATTAAGCCAAAAAAAAAAAAAAAACTTTGTCAAGTAGTACAATATAAAGTAGAGTTCAGTATACTTCCTGTAAAGGACCAGAGAGGAAATATTTTACATTTTCAGATGATGAAATCTCTTTGTAAAGCCTCAGTTTTGCTGTTTTAGCATGGACACAGCCATGGGCAGTGTGTGCCAATAAAACTTTGTTGACAGAAGAACCATGGGCAGTGTGTACCAATAAAACTTTATTGATAAACATTCCATAGCTAAACTTCTCAGCAGGCACACTATGTTAACCCTAGGACAATAGCCCATAACCCCTTCTTTAGTAGAAATAACAGGTTTGGGGATGTCCACTGAATCTAGATTTAAATTTCAGTTCTACTGCATTTTTTTTCTTGGAAAAGGGATCATGTTGTGACTGGTTATGATGGAAGGTCCATAGAGCTAATCTGTACATGGTGAGTTTCATCACTCTATAAAAGCTGCCTTGGCATACTTAGTGGGTGGGAGGAGGATTTTGAGTAGAACAGTGTGCTGGGCTAAGTTTTCTGGGAAATTTCACCTTAAACGAAACAGGCCAAGTAACACCCTGAATATCATTAAATCAGGAAGGTTCTGAAGACCCCAGTGGGAGCTTGAAGGCATATAATGATATTGGTGATGGCTGCTATTTATCAGCTACTAGTCATATGTCATACACAGCTAAGGAGTCAGAGGGCAGGTCCAAAATAGCAAAAAGAACTACCGTGTCTTTCAATTCTTCCCAGTTCAACAAATGCTACATTTTATAGGTAAGAGATTAAGGAGCCTCTCCAAGGTCATGCTAGCTAATAGCTGGTGGGCTAGGCTAGATCTTAACCCCAAATCTCCACTGAGCTCAGCAAACACAATTTGGAAAATAGGAGAGATCTGACTTATTTGGGAAAGGTGCTGTGCAGCACACATTGACCCTCGAAAGAGGTTTGTCCCATCAATTGGATGGATGACAGTCCTTGCCTACTGGGATGATTATTAAGGTCACTTCAAGGTCAGATTTGATGCTTTGTGAAACCAATTTTCTATCACCAAGAGGAGATTTGTTTTGCTGAGATACATATAAAGGAGGTTAAACAGACCCACCAGAAAAGAGGCTCAGCCTCTCAATTAAGGTGCCCAGACCATTTCTTCCAAATGTCTAGACGATGCTTCTCCGTGGGGTCCCCTTAAGCAGAAATGACAGCTATTTGCTCTCATTTACCATCACCTATATACATTTACACCAAATGTCAGTGCTCATTTACCCTTAGTTCCTACTTGTCTTCAAAATGATGCTCATCAGTAGGCAGACAAGACCAAAGGGTCATTGCGCTATGTACACCTCAGAACCAGAACCATTGCTTTCACATGCAAACTCAGCTCTGATTCTGACCTGCTCAGGGGCACCCTGCTTCCTGAGGTACAATGACTGCACTTGCTGATGTTGCCATTCAGTTCCCAGAGAGCAGGTCTAATTTCCTGTGTCTTTGATAATTATCTCTATCCAACCCTATGCCTCTATACCTCACACCCATAGAAACATCCACAGGGTCTGCATGCAGGCTCTACCCATTACTTTGTACTGTTCCCTCCTACCTGCCTGTCACCTGCTCAGGGGATGACTATGTGTTTCTGCAGAGCCTCTGGTTTCCCTACTCTCTCCTTAGCTCCACTTCTGCATCAATGAGTCATTTCTCAGAGCAGTGGTTCTCAACAGTCCTAATGCAGTGACCCTTTAATACAGTTCCTCATGACCCCCAACCATAAAATTATTTCGTTGCTACTTTATAACTGTAATTTTGCTACTGTTATGAACAGTAATGTAAATATCTGATATGCAGGATATCTGATATGGGACTCCAAAAGGGGTCATGACCCACAGGTTGAGAACCCCTGCCATAGACCATCAGCAACACACCAAGTCATCATGTACATTGTTTGGGCTGTTTTCTGTTTTCTGTGTTGATTTTTAGTTGTTGTTACACCAAGCCCCAGAGGATCAGAGGCAACAGTTAAGTCATCTCTGATTTCATTCTGCATCTTTGTTCTGTTACCTATGAAGATGGTGACCTTGACAAATCACTGTCTTTGTGATCCTCAGTCGATTCATCAATGAAAATGAGACAAGATGGTCAAACCACTCTGGGGTTGTTGAGAGGATTGAATAACATACTTTTCTCATAGCATAGCACCTGGTGTCTGGTATGCACTTGGTGTGGGGTCCTGGCTGTTGCTATCATTACCTCATTACCATCCTCTGTTGTAGCCCTCACACTGCCTGTGGGAAGTTCAGAGCAGTCGGTACATGAGTGGGTGAGAAGAGGAGAGATGGAGGGAAGGACAAATTGGAGGAATATAGGTCCATTTGGTGAAACATTACTTTTAAATTCTTTTTTTTTTTTTTTGTTAATTTGGGGGGCTTTTTTGAAACAAAGTTTGGATAGATCAGGCTAGAACACCTGATCTTCCCACCTCCACCTCCCCAGTGCTGGGGTTTCAGGCTTGTGCCACCATGCACAATTCCAGACTTGACTGTTAGGGCACCAATTCTTGACCTTTCAGTGTTCGTGAACTGATACTCCCTTGTGTAGTGTTAAGGTTGAATGTATCTAGATCTTGGGAAACAGCCAATAAAGATCATTGTTAAATTATGTGTATATGTGGGGGTGGGAGTGGAGATCTATGTACACAGTGTTGGAGTGGCTCTGACTCCAGAAGAGAATGTTGGATCCCCTGGAGCTGGAGTTACAGGCAGTTGTGAGCTGCCTGACCTGGGTGCTGGGAACCGAACTCAGATCATCTGCAAGAGCACCAAGTGCTCTTAACCATTGTGCCATCTCTTCAGCCCCAGAAACAGCTTTTTTTAAGTAATGGTACTTACCATAATTATTTGAGACAAAAAGACTAAAGGTACCCTTCTAGGAATCTATGGAAATGTTTCTGCATTGAAGAGTCAGATATCCCTGATCTGGTCATGGACCCTGTGACCCCATCAGCCCGGCACTGCTTTGAGGAGAGAGAGACAGACACCCTGAGTCCAGTGCATGGAACCTGTTCTTTGCTCCTTAAAGAGACTGCCTAGCCAGGCAGCTTTACAGCAAATCCATGGCAATGTTAATATTGGGTCGCTCTCTGGGAGCCTTTTATTTATGTAAGACTTGCAAAATGCATTCCAGTGTCTGCATTTTCAAGCTGTATTTCCTAGCCTGGCTCATGAATCCCACTTGGTTTTCTTCCTCTTGTACCATTCTTTCCAACCCCACTGTCAAGTCAGGACTCTACCTTTGCATAATTGACACATTCAGACACTGTGCTTAAACTACAGTAAAATCACATTTTAATAACACGGGAAACATCTTTTCCCTCAGTAAATTGTTGAGAAGTTAATTCTTGTTAGCCTAAAAACTTGAATATATACTTGAAATAAATCAGCTGTGCTACACTGTGCTGCCTGCCGAAAGTCCTGGAGGAAGATTCCATTTGTTGATAAATCACTCTTCAAGTGCTCTGTTTTGTATATTGTGCACACTTTCTTTTCTTCATTTTGGAAGCATTGATTCAGAACCTTGTCTCTCTCTCTCAAAAAAAAATGGATTCTCTCAATTAGTATCCTAGTTCTTCATTTCACCACTTGACCTGGTGTTATAGTTCAGCCACCAAATAACTGATGATGAGATAAAGATACCGGACAGGCCAGCTAGGGCCCCATAGTGAGACCCTGTCTTACAATAAACAAAAAGGCATACTAAAGTTGGCATGTCCCAAACACTCATAACCAGAAACAGACAGCAAAGTGTATCTGGTTGTCCCAGAAGTATGTAACAGGTAGGTTGATAAATTGTAGCTCCTGGAAGTCACACTGAGCAGAATGTTTCTAACCTGAAAGGATAGCAGTACCTGGATTGTTTACAACAGTTCTCTAAGGTCTCAAGACAGCCATTCTCCCACTTGGCTGTTACAGAATCAGCTAGGAATCCCTAACAAACACTGATACCTGCCTTCTACTGCCAGCTGTTCCGCCCTATGGCCCTTGGGTGTGCATAGATGGATAGATAGTTGGACTGAAAATGATGCCCCAGGTAGCTTTAATTGTCAACTTGACACAGCCCAGAGTCATCTGAGAAAAGAATCTCAGCTGAGGGATTGCCAAATCAGATTGGTCTGTGTGCTCATCTGTGGGACGTTAGCTTGGTTGTTAATTGATATAGGGACCAGGCCTTGGTGGAAGATGCCATTTCATGAACAAGTGGTCCTGGGCTGTATATGAACGTCAGCTAAGCATTGACTTGGTTATTTCTTCTGGAAGAGATTCTGGAAACTCAAAGTGAGGAAGCCTTGGCTTGGATACCTACCAGGCTGGCCCTATATGGCAGGGCTACAATGCCATACTAGTTACTTTGCTTGGCATTGTGACCAAAGGAATGAAGGGTTCATTTTGACTCCTAGTTAAAGGTAGTTAGTTTATCATGTCACAGAATGCATGTTGGGGTATCTTCACTTGTAGTAGTTGGGGGCTTGTGACTGTAGCATCTCACATTGTAACAGATGATGAAGCAGGATGTTTGAGCCAGAATCACACATAGCTATAACCTTTAATGCCCACCCAGTGTCCTGAGTCTGTCTGGTAGGCTCCTAAATGTTCCACAGCCTCTCAGCATAGCCACAGGCAAGTGAAACTACTCCCTGGTGTGGGAGTATCAAGGGATCTAAGGACTCTTCCATTGCTGGACAAGAGAGATTAGGATGAAGTTGAGAAGCATGAGAGAGAGTGAGTGAGTGAGCCCTGGACAGGGAGGGATTCAGGAGCAACTGGCTGCTGTCTATCACCAATTCCTAGCTCATTCTGGTCTTAGTTGGCAATTCCTGCCTCTTCCTTGGGTCTTCTCAGTAATGGAAGCACAGCTAGCTCCAGGTTGTATTGTATGCATTTTTGTTTTCTGGAACTTCCCCAGACTTATCTCTGCTCTGCGGAGTTATAGGAAGGCAAGGCTCTTATATTTTTTCTTGATAGAACGTCTCCCTGTTAGAGGGATGGCTTCAATATAATCTTGGACAAGATCTACACATGCTTTTTGATGACCGTTCTACAAAATAGATTCCAGCCGGGCGGTGGTGGCGCACGCCTTTAATCCCAGCACTCGGGAGGCAGAGCCAGGCGGATCTCTGTAAGTTCGAGGCCACCCTGGGCTACCAAGTGAGTTCCAGGAAAGGCGCAAAGCTGCACAGAGAAACCCTGTCTCAAAAAAACAAAGCAAAAAACAAAATAGATTCCAGCTTCAGCTATGCCAGCCCTATTGGACACAAGAGCCTTGAATTAAACAGATTCTCTCTCTAACTTTCCTTTCCTTTGGGGGTGGGTTTCCAAGCTCAGCAGCTTCATGCCAATTCATGTCTGGTTTACTTACTGCCCTTTTTCTGTGGTACCCAGGGGAGGCTGGGTTGGTTACGCAGTTTGTACGAAGACGAGCAGACAGTATAACCTCCATTCTGCCTCTTCCCACCTGTGTTTCTTCCTCCCTTTCTTATATAAAAAATACTGATGATTTCTTTGAAAATGCTGTACATGTATAACATTTGCTTTTGTTCTTCCTTTCTCACAGTCATTTTTCTCTTCTTTTTTTTTTTTAAATCACATTGACCTGGCTGAACATTTTTTTTTAAGACCAGTTCTTGTGTAGCCCAGGTTAGCCTCAAAGGATGACCTTGACCTCCTCATTCTCCTGCCTGTATCTTACAAGGGAGACCAGATGTCTTCTGTGCTCTAAGAGATGTCCTGTGGGGTTTTATCCTCTGGCCATGATACGGCTTTTGCCCATTTAAACTCTCAGAAGCTGCTGGGCCCACTAATGTTTGTCTTTATGAGGCCATGTCCTACTCCCCCAGGATAGATAAGTGGTTCATGGGTGCTGGGTGAGGGAGCATCCAAAAACCCACGTCTCCCCCAGGGCTGACAGACTTTTTTCCAATAGTGTAGCCTCCCATAATTGCTTATGTTCCTGTAAGTACCCCTCACCCATATTTCTGTAAGTAACCCCAGTTAGATTTGAGTAAAATCCTTTCAGTGTTCTATTATTGAAGTCCTTTCTGCAGTGAATGAACATATTTGTTCAAGCATCCCCAGAAAAAAATCATCCCAATAAGCTTGCTAGCTGGATCCCACTTAATTGTTTTGTAAAGTGTTTTTCTTTACTGATCTTCCCTGGACACAGGAAATAATTCTAACCAGTCTGTTTAGACCAGCTCCCTTTGGCACCTGGGCTGGTCCAGCCACTTTGAAGCTGGTGACAAGGGAGCCACCTACAATCTATTCTTCAACTGCATGGGCACATGTTGTTCTCAGGCATGGCTGTATTTTGTTATGAGCTCCTCCCAGGGCCTGCAGAGTCCCAGAGGATGTCAGAGTACATTAATTTTTATCATAACATGGGATCTCCCAGGTCTGAATGGCAGCACATAGCTGTCAGGGGCTTTCTGAACTCCATTACAGCTCCATATATCTCTAGGCAAAACAGGAGTGAGGACTTGTTGGCAAGAGAAACGTACAAAATGCATGAGCTGCTATATTGTTGGACTTGACCATGTGCTAAAGCACATGGCACACACTATTTTCCCCCCATTGTTCATATAAGTTCACCTCTGTCTCCCCTTATCAAAATCCTCCCCTCTGCCTACATGAGAACTACCCAAAGTGTGTATAAAATAAATTCTCTTTGCATCATGCATCTTTTTGTCAACCAGTATTTTCCAACCATTCTATGAATATGCTTTAAAAAATGAATGTTCCTGTCTTAATGAATTTTCACCAGAACTTATCCATCTATGGTGTCACCGGGAGTTTATAAATAATGGATTATTATGCTTAATATCACTTTGTATCCACAAAATGTACTTTTAATGGGGAATGCTAATGCATGTCAGGGAAGTCTAGTTATTTGGTCATTTCTTTTATTCTACCTACTTGTCAATAAAGTAAAATGCTTAAAGGTTGTAATTTGCCTGGAGAGGAGGTGGCTCTGGTGTTATGTTAGGGGCTTTCAAGCCCGTTGTGGGTAGAGGGAAAGTGGAGCTCCTGGGGAACCATCCCTCCTCGCTGAAGCATGCCAGTCCAGCATGCTTCCACAGCTGGCTTCCTCCCTGTTACTAATACCTCTGTGAGTCGAGTGGTAGAGTTTACTACTGTCCATTGTAGCCTCCTAGAGATTTTACTATGATAAGGAAAATTCTTTAGGAAGGTACAGTTCATTTGTCCCTAGGAACCCATGGGGTTCTGCCAAGAGAGACTTGATGATGGTACCTTTTCCCCAGTCTATGGGAGTTGTGTTCAAATGCGAATGCAAGATGATATGAGTGGTCCGGGCTAGTGTTCCTCACCCTTCCCTCCCTACTTGTCCACATTGTGCTGAACATTGATTTTCCATTTTATCAAATATTCCCTGGAAGCAGGAACACAGGACAGTAAAGTGCTTAAGTGCAGAGGACAGGTTTGGAAATTGCTAGAATCTGCACCAGAGAGTCAGGCCCCTGCACTGTAGATATCATGCCAATCCGGCTAAGTGCACAATTATCAAATCGATGCCTTTTCCCCTAGAAAACCGTGTTGGAGAAGACGTGAGTGTTACTCTGTTTTACACCCCTGCACCCCTGCTTTAGAATCAATGAGGTTGAGATTTCACTGCTGGGACTGGGTTGATGGGATGGGAAATTATAATCAAGATAATGGAGACAAGGCAAAAATTTAAGAAAATAACCAAAACAAGAGTGTTTTCATTTTCTGCTAAGTGTCTATACCGATGTTCCGGAATCTACTCTAAGAAGTTGCAAATGGTGCATGAAATGAAAAATTCTTGTCGGGTCTCCAGGGGACAGAGCCAGAGCCTTGCTCTCCTCCTGGTGATTGTTCCGATTGTTTTCTCTATTCCAGCTGAAATAAAAAAAATATTAATTAAGCGTAACTAAGTTATTGTGACAGCAGAATCCACTCCTGGTTAATTATTGTGTTAATACCCAGTGGTGTCCATCAGATTCTTGACATCTTTAGGGCCGTGACCCACGCACAGCACAGCTGACAGTCATTGACCACCCAAGCTGGTTTTGCTGTTACGGGTTATCGCTCATTTTTACATGCTTTCTTTCTTCCTCTATTTCGAAGGGAGGTACTCTTACAGGGACTCTGAGTGAGGGTACTGGGGACAGTCTAGTACATGTGGAGCACAACTGTATATGTATTTTGTGTGTCTGCATTCTTGGTGGATACTACCTCCCCAAAGTGGATGTCCAGGAAACAAGAAACAGGGCAAAATTATTAATAGCCTGTTTTAGGCACTTTCTCCATCAGGGTCAATGGCAGAAATATTGTATATAGTTTCCTTTAAAGATTTATTTTTAATTATACATATGTGTATGTGTCTGGGGGGCCAGTAGATACACATATGTATAGTGCCCCAGGAGGCCAAAAGAGGTCATTGGATTCCCAAGGAGCTAGAGTTATAGGCAGTTGTGAGCTGCCTGATTGTGGGTGCTGGGAACCGAACTAAGGTCCTTTGCAAGAGCAGTAGGCACACTTAACCACTGAGACAATTCTCTAGACCCTGTATATAGTTTTTCAATTCTCATAAAATCAGACAAACTGGGCATGGCCATTCTCTTTTACAAGAGACACAGCAGTAACTCAGAAGTTTGTTAATTTTGCTAAGATCCACTTGACTGACCAGGCAGACATAGTTTAGCCTTTCTGGCTTCCTGGAATTGCATCAATCAAAAGAATTCTCTAGTGAAAATATCCTCTCTCTCTCTCTCTCTCTCTCTCTCTCTCTCTCTCTCTCTCTCTCTCTCTCTCTCTCCCCCTACACACACACACACACACACACACACACACACACACACACACACTTCTAAAATAAAGACCATGTTTTCCATTCACCTCTCAATAAAATGGTAAACATTTCCCATAGAAGACTTATGTGAAAGGTAGTCACTACTTTTTCGTTCTTTCTAAATAATTCCTTAGGAGCAAGTGTATTATGATGCAACTCTCCTCAAATTAAATTAATTGAATGTCATATCTGGATTTGCACAAACTCAATGCTTCAATATTCTATTATATAAGATTTAGTGCTGCCAAGACTTAAAAGATACCTTTTGTAAGACCATGTATTAAATTGAGATTTTTGACAAGCCAGTTACATATTTAGCCAATGCATTATACAATACTATTTTTTAAATTTCTTGTACATTCCCCCAAATCATCATAAACTGTACCTATGCCACGTACACTACATAGCTGTGGTCTGGGTGGGTTCCAGAAGCATGAAGAATTGAGACTGGGTAGAGGTAGCTGTAGAAGATAACTACTATAGTCAAGTTTGTGCTGCCTCCCATGAATTCAGACCATCTTAATTTAAGCAAGGGCCCACCTTGTAATGCTATACCATTTCCAACTCTTCCTTCTCTGGGAAAACACACTGCTAGTTATGAGGTTAGGTTGCCAAATGGTTTTCTTAATGGAACATGGCTCCGTATGCCCTTTGCATCGAATTTCACAGTATTTCCAAATAGTATGAATTCTTGCAACTCACTTGAGCAGTACCCCAGATGGTATGACATTCTGTTTCTAGAAGGAAATGGAATATATCTCCTTTTGCATTGCATTCCATTTAGCTCATTCTTTCGCTTGGTCTAAAATGGGAGCCTGCAAAGTTACAGTTGTTGGAACATCATAGGATCTTTACTCAACCTGGAAAATCCCACTTCATTGTGAGGCACGCTAACAATTTCATTCCCCCCCCCTCCCGACTCACCTCCATGGTGCTTCTGCTGCTCTGACACTCCTTTAAAGACCCATTCTTCTTTCTCACGTTTGACATCCTGGGCTGTCTTGGGTTCCTGGAGTCATGATGTAGCAATCTTGTTTCCAAATCATAAATGTCTGTCTTTATTAGTCATTTCTCTTCACCAACTCAAATTGTTTTTTGGTAATATATTGCCAGGTGCTTGCATTCAGATATGCACAAAAGGCTTACTTGTTTTTAAAAGCTTGGAAGAGGCTATCTGGTCCCCTATAGCTGGAGTTATAAGGAGTTATGAGCCTTCAAATGTGGGTACTGGGAATGGACCCCAGATTCTCCATAAAAGCAGTGAGTGCTCCTGTTGAGCCTTCTCTCCAGCCCAAGGCTTAGTTCTCACTGCATGCCCTGCCCTGTGAGAAGACTTCCTTCTGGATGTTGATGTCTAGTGGCACAGAAAGACTGTTGCACATGGCAGAAAGTGTGAAGAAGGGTGAGAATAGATCTCTGGGACATACTATACCTGAGAAATTGATCTCTAATTTACAATCAATAAGAGGGTGTTCTGGGGTTCACTTGTTCCTATGTACTAATAAGTAGGTTCCCTGGACACTTACAGGTCATAGTTGAGAAGGACAGTTGATGTGTTGAGGATACATACTAATCAGATTGGGTCTACTCAGAACTGCTGTCACTGATAGCTTCACCCTCGGTGAGGACTTGAAAGCCAGGGAACTTTCTGGTTTCCAGATTTCCAGCTCTGTGCTTTTTATTGGCAGAAAGTTCAACAACCTTGTGCTCTTCTTCCTCTGTCTTTCTGTCCATCCCAGCGGGGCTGACCTTGTCAAAGATACACAAAGCCTGTGAGAACCTTTGAGGAGGGGCCTACTAAGCATCAAGCTGAGGGTCAAGGGCAAAGGAATGGTCAAGGGTGCCACAGTCTTTACAGTAACTATTGAGAGGAGGGGAGGGTGGCGACCCATGGCATGGGCAGAGCTGGAAGATTCCACACAGTGCTGAGACAGCATTCAGTTGGCTCGGAAGTGGTGGGTGTGTTTGAGGCAGGGACAGAGAATGGACACATACATTTCAAAACTAAAGAGGATGAGTGGACATTGAGTTGACTGTTACAACTCCAAACTGCTCTAACATCAAGTGGCTTTCTTTGTCCTTTCAGCCCTCTCACCTCTCTGTCTTATTGTCACCCCCACCTTGTTTTCTCTGCTCCTTTCCCTTCTTCAGTGATGTTTCTCCTACTTAATGGTCAAAATGATTTTGTGTGAGAGAGAGTGGAGGCTGGAGGACAGCCTCGGGTGTTGTTCCTCGGGCTCTGGTAAGTTTTTAAACTTTCGTTTACTTATTCTTTGACATCTTCATTCATGTATACAACACATCTTAATCATATCTATTCTGACTCTCCTCTCTTGCTCTTCCAGGGCACCCTAGAACATGCGCCACTCCCAGCTTCGTGTCCTCTATCTTGTAACCCACTGAATCGTTTAGTGCTGGCTTGTTCTTGTACAGGTCCTGTGCAGGAGACCATAGCTGTAGTGAGTTCATGAGTACAATGGGCGTGTCACATCTAGAAGATAGCACCTACCACCAAGAATGATAGGCTGGCTGCCAGCAAGCCCTGGGGATAGTCCTGTCTCTGCCTGCCCAGAACTGGGGATTATAAACTCATATGACTCTGGCTGGCTCCTCCCACACTCTAATACATGGGTTCTAAGAATAAAACTCCGGTCCCCAAGACCATGAGGCAGTCAGTTTCCCAACTGAGCTGGCATCCCCAGGCCTGTCTGCAAGATTTGATGAAGCCAATGGAGAGCAGAATAGAGAGAGAATGCCTGAAATTGGGGTAGGCAGCAGGTGGGGCTCTTGGGAGCTAACAGGGCAGGGAGCCCAAGAAAGCGCAGCTGTTCCTGATCAGGCTAGCCACAGTCTTTGGACAGGCCCTACCCTTCCACTTCCTGCCTCGACACTGCTCTCCTTTTAGGAGAGAGCACCAGTTAGACTCGGCTAGCCAGAGCCTAACTGCGTGATCCAGAAGCCTCACTGCTGTCACTCAGAAGGGCATCATCGGCAACACACTGACTGCCAGGTAGAAGGGGCTGCTGCTTTCCGACACCATCCTCACAGCAGCTGGAAGACTTGCCAGGGTCTGCTCCTCAGAGACGGATGGGGCAGTTTCTCAATGGGCAGACCAGGGTCGCAGAGAGCGGGATTGCTCCTGGTTGAATTCCCTGGTGCTGGGTGTGGATGATAGTGCTTCCTGCCTCCATCACCCTTTCCAGGTCAGAACCCACCTGAGGACAAAATTCTTCCCTTCAGGTGCTGACTAATAACATCTGCTCTGGACTCCACTGATGCTGTCTTTATTTCCATCCCATCTTCACAGTTTGATCCAGACTTTTCTTTGATGGCCTGTAAATATTCATCATCCAAGGCTTTTGAATTGCAGTAGCTTTTAGTTAAAATTGAGTAAAATGTACCATTTGAATAATAAAAACCTCATTAAAGGAAAGCTAAAAGAATACTTTTCCTTTTGTACAAGCCAATTAGGTACCCTCATAATTAAAAAAAAAAAGTCAAGCACATTATGGTTTCATATTCCATAAGCCTGTTTTTAATTAATAGAGGTGACATGGTTTAGGTGCTCCGTACACATTGTGCCTCCGGTGTTGTGCAATTAACATTAATGAAGGTATTGGAAAAGTGGTGAGAGAGAAACTTGTCTCTTAGTCCTCTGTGCATTCAGGCTGAGGTCTTTAGTGGGTTTTCCATGCCTGGGGACACTGCATGGCAAGAATAAAGGTGCCCAAAGGAGGACCTGTGGCCACTGAGAAGATGTAATATTAAAATTCTCAATGGCTATACACAATGGCTAAACTGGCCCAAAGACAAATATTCACCGAATTAGATTGTCTTTTGTGGATAACAGAGAATAATGTGACGATAAGGGAGCTACCATTTAATCCCATTGGCTGGTAAGATGCGGGGCTGTATGCTCAGCATCGTCTTGCAAGTTGTATTCCACTGTTCCTAGTTTGTAGGGGAGGAAACAGATTTGCATAGTCTCACTGACTGGCCATGAACCTGCTAAAAAAGTAACTGCCCGAGGACGGCAACACTTGGGTCTATGGATCCCAGTTTGGATACTGTAACAAAATGTCTGGCAGGAGCAACTGGAAGAATGAAGGATTCATGTAGACTCACTATTTCGAAGGATTTCAGTCCATAAGGGCAGAGACGGCATGTTGGGGAGAGGACCAGTTCAATCCATGTGGCTTGAAGCTGTTCCTGCTGTAGCCAGCAGAAAGCAAAGCCTAGGGCCAGAAGCAGGGCCAGGCTGTGTAACCCTTCAAGGCCTGCTCCCAGAACTCATTTATGACAGGTAGGCTTTGTGTGCCAAATACTCCACCACCTCCCAATGAAGCTCCAGCAGCTGGGGCCTAAGTCCATAGCCTTGAGGTTGTGGGTGGCATCTCATGTTCAAACCAGAACCATCTTTCGTCTTGTTCTTACTCATTATTTATTTTTGTTAATTCAAATATTTGGATTCGAACCTCAGGGAAGTTAGCTCTAATTGCATTACTAATTCTGTAGTAATGTAATGAGCAAACCTCCTGTTTTCCTGTCTGAACAGTGGCAACAAAAACGCATGTCACCCAAGGTGAGCATGAAAGTTAAATGAGCTACATACCCAGAATCCCCAGCAAATGTCTACTCCACAGTTAACACCACCCCCACACAGGAGTGGGGGGGGGGGGAAACAACTTGGAGAAGTGAGCAAAATATTAGAGTTGAAACCAAAAAGGATCTCAGATATAACAATACACGCCACATTTTCCAAGTTTCTGCCTTGCTGCAGAGCCTCCCGGGTTCAGGTCTCTGCTTTGGTGTGAAGCACGGCTGATGCATGCAATGAGGAGCTGATGGCTTAGAGCACTCAGGTTCAGTAGTCACAGAGGAATGGCGTCATTTGGAGCTGTTGATTGACAGCCACAGTGCACATCATATATGAAACAGGAATTATCCGGGACAAATGCAGCTGACCACAACCACTTTAGCATGCTTGTTTTTAAGTGGTGATAAGTTGGAAAATACATCAAGCAACAGAAATGAATATCATGATCTCTTAACAAGATCCAGGTTGCCCCATGATAATGAGATTTCACGACCCCTTAAAAATGTGATTTATCACTATACTTCTCTCTAGCTGTGCTGTGCATGCTTTTCACCAAGCATTTAAACAAACTTTACCATCAGTTCTTTATAAAAACCTAGAAAAGGATGGAATGCTTCTAAACTTGCTATAGAAAGGCCGTGTTCTCTACATGTCAAAAGCAAAGTCCTGTGAAAAGAAAATGACAAGCCAATATCACACAGGAACAGACACATAATTTTCAACAAAATGCTAGCAAACTAAATGCAATAATGTACAAAAGAAAGGAGTGTATATTTATGATATGTTAAGGAATTCCAAGTTAAATATTCAAAAATCAATCAATGAAAGAATTACAAATCAGAAGAATAAAGAGTCATCTGGATGGATAAAGAAAAATTATTTGTAAATAGTTCAGTATTCTTCCTTGATTAAAGAAAATGCTCAGTAGAATTGGAATCACAGAGCATTTCTTCTCCTTATTAATGGCATCTACAGAAAGCCCATAGCTGATATATTTATGCTGCAAACTTGAATGCTTTCTCTCTAACACCCAGAAACAGACAGTGGTGTTAGCAGCCAGAACCCATCCAAATAGGAAAGGAAAAATTAAAACTGCCTTCCTTGCAGATGAAATCACTTTGCATGTATAAAATCTTAAGAAATCAAATTGAGAAGTATTAAAACTCACAGCCAAGTTCAGTTGAATTGCAGGGTAACTGCTCAGTATGTAGAAATGAGTTTATTTCTCTTTGGGAGCATCGGCATTTCCAAAAGGAACTGAAGAAAATCATTTTGCTTACAGCAACATCAGAAAAAAGATCAAGAAGCAGTTTGAAACTTACAAATAAATTTAACAGAATGTGAAAAACTTAGACTTTTGAATGTATAAAACATTGTTGGAATAAATTAAAAGACACTCAAATGAATACAGAGATAGCCCATGTTCATGGATTGGAAGATGTGATGCTGTGTAGGTACCAGCATCCCTCAGGTTGATCTACAGGGTGGATTTAGTTTCCTTCAAAACAGAAATTTTGGTCTTGAACTTCATATGAGAATGAAAAAGACATTGAATAGACAAACCAAGGATGGAAACAAAGTGGGAAGCCTCCCATTGCCCATTAATTAAAAACACAATGTGTCATGACCATGGACAGTAGAGAACTGAATAGAATTGGAGTTCCAGAATTAAACCCTTACATGACTGATTAGTTTTTCAAATACTAGTGCCAGAGTAACTCAGTGGGGTAAATAATAGTCTTTTCTATAGATGGTTCTGGAACCACTGGGTATCCACCACAAAAAAATGAAGCTGAATTGTTTTCATGCACCATATACAAACTTAGCTGAAGAGGAATCAGTGACCTAAATATAAAAACCCAAACTACTTTGTCCCAGAAGGAAACATAGAATCACAATATCTTCGTGACATTAGAATAGATGATGCTTTTATTGGTCCAATCTCAAAAGCATAAGGGACAAAAGAAGAATTAAAAACAAAATAAAACAAAATGAGAATTCACTAAAATTGAAAGCTTTTGTATGGCAAATGAAACCACCAAGAAGGCATAAAGACAACCTACAGAGAGGGAGGGATATTTGATAACTGTTTACCTTGAAAGGGTTTCACCTATCATATATAAAGAGCTTTCATAATTCAATGATAGGATGATAAAACTGCTAGCTCCAAAGTGGGCATAGAAACTGAACACACATTTGTTGTTGGGTTTTTTTTTGCTCTTTTGGGGCCCTGCCACTCAGATCCCATATAAATCACACACGGAGGCTTATTCTTAATTATGAATGCCCGGCTTTAGCTTGGCTTCTTTCCTGCCAACTTTCCTCATCCCAAATTATCCCATCTACCTATTGCCTCTGGGCTTTTCCCATTCTCTTACTTCTGTAAATCTTATTCTGTTGCTGGTTGTGTAGCTGGGTGGCTGGCCCCTAAGGTCCTCCTCCTTCTCTGACTACTACTTTCTCCTTCCCAGATTTCTTCCCCTATATATTCTCTCTGCCTGCTGGCCCTGCCTATCCTTTCTCCTGCTTTGCTGTTGGCCAGTTCTTTATTAGACCATCAGGTGTTTTAGACAGGCACAGTAACACAGCTTCACAGAGTTAAACAAATGCAACATAAACAAAAGTAACACACCTTAAATATTCTACACACATTTCTCCCAAGAAGATATGCTAACTACCAATGAACACATAAAAAGATTCTCAGTATCCTTAGTCAGGAGAGAAATGCAAATGTAATCCACAAGAAAGTGATCACTCATGTTGGCTAGGGTGATGCAGGGATCACTGTGGAGAGAAAGATTGGAAGAGCCAGAGGATAAAGGAGTTTCTAGGAGCTATATCCATAAAGCCTGACCAGCATGAGCTGAACAAGGATAACAGCAATATGTGGGCTAAAATGGATGAGGGAAAGCCCATGAGGTCTCAACCCTACACAAAAAACTACAAGCATCTAAGGAATGCTGAGATTGGGAGAAATGGTCTTCTCCAGGGAAGAGCACACCAATTGGTTATCCAGTACCAAATGGTCAACCCTGAAAATGTACATACAAGTAACATTATAGAGACTCAGACTGAACAGGGTGTATTTGTGTATTTAGGGTGTGTGTGTGTGTGTGTGTGTGTGTGTGTGTGTGTGTGTGTGTGTCTATGTGTCTATGTATATATGTTTGTAACAACAATGGAAAAAGAACCCATGAATTCAAAAAGGAGCAAGGAAAGGTGTATGATAGGGTTTGGAGGGAGGAAAGCGAAGCGGGGAGATGTTATAATTCTATTATAATCTCAAAAAATAAAAGAAATAATTTTAAAAACAAAAGAAAAAACAAAGAAGAGAAAGTGCCATAAGGGTGCAGATGTGCATAGTGCACAGCTGGCGGGGATGTGGGTGACGTGTCTCACTTTGGGCAGCAGTTTGATTCTTCCTCAGAAGTTAAACACAGCATTATTCTGAGCCAGCAATTCCATTTGTAAATGCGTACTTAAGAGAAATAAACAGACACGTCTCGAGAAGAACTGGCAAAGCGATGTCTGTAGCAGCGATATCTACATTAGCCCAACACTGCAAGCTACCCATATGCCCATCAAAGGATGAAGGGCCAAGCGGGAAGCTGTGTGTGCATGCAGCAGAGTACTCCTCAGGCATAGGAGGGAGGGCATTCTTGGTACAGCACGAAACCCTGAACATCATGCCAGGTCAAAGGAGAAGTCATAAAAGACCAGGTATCATCCTACTTACATGAGATGATGATGTTAGACAAGTCTATAGAGTAGAAAGTGTATTTGGTGTGTGTGTGGTGGGGAAGTAGGTACCACACAGTTGGGGACAGCTAATGAGTTTCTTTTTATACTTAAAATTGCTGTAAAGCTAGAATTGGTGATGGGCACTCAACTCGGAATTGTACTACATGTGAATTACATCTCAGGATTAAAAAAAAAAAAGTGGAAAAATAATAAAAGCCTACAAGGAAAAACATGAATCTGACCACCTCCTCCATACCCAGCACTAATGTTTTTCTGTATTTTCTTACTTGGTGACTGCATAGGGAGATATCCCATTTTTCTTGCTTTTGGTTTTGTTTGGATTTTCTGTTATCACACATATTAATTGATTTGTGTGTATTCCCTCAGGTGTGTATGGGTGTGTGTGTATATGGGTGCGTGGGTGTGTGCCAAGGCTGGTGTGTGGAGGTGGGAACAACTTGCAGGAATCTCTTCTATCTTCCCACCATGTGGGCCCTGGGGATCAAATTCAGGTCATCTGAGTTGGTGGCAAACATTTTTATCTGCTGAGCCATCCGGGCAGCCTTGGTTTTGTGTTTTGAGATGGGATTGTCCTCTGTATGCCAGGTTGGCTTAGAGTTCATGGTGTGGCCCCTACTGGCACCTGCCTCAGCCTCCCCAGTGCTGAGAGGACAAGTCTGAGCCACTACACCTGGCTTGGCGTTTCCCTCTTTTGGAGAAAGCTGTGTGACACACTTGCTGGCCTTTGCTTCCTGCCTTTTCAGTCCACCTGGGAGGGTCTGGGAGCCTCTCAATTCGATGTTGTGTGTTTATCTATTCTCCTGTTGAGGATCACACATGGGTGGCTTCTAGTTCATCACTAATTTATGAGTTCTGTTCATCTGTGTAATTATCCCTCATCTTTATGTACACACTTGAACTCTTTCCTTAGGTAAGTATCTTGGAAACTGTTGATTTTCTAAGGTAGATTATCATAACCTGGGTGGCTTAAAGCAAGAAATTCATTGTCTTTCATGGTTCTGGGAGGGTAAAGTCTACAACCAAGGTGCCTACAGAGTAACTCCTTTTGGTGGCAGTGGGAGCCTCCTCCTCATTCTCCTGGCTTCCTAAGGTTGTTCTCAATCCTTAGCTTTTCTCAGCTTTCCCATCTATCACTCAGGTTCCTCCTACCCCATTGATATATATTTTGCTTCATAATGGATTCTGAAACAAAATGGATTTGCTTGTTCTTGTGCTGTGGGCTTCTTACCATTTGCATCCAGCCTACAATACAGGACAATTTCCTCAGTTTAATTTGTTGCTTTTATGTTTCAGTTACAAATACAGTAAAGAGCCTTGGAGAACTGTCACTGTGTAGTATCCATTCATTAGGATTACTTTTTCGTAAAATATACTTATTAGGATTTATGACTTTCAATCAAATGAGAGGGTTACTTACATTGTTAAAATTGCATTTATAGCACATCTCTTCTTACTTGTCCCCAGGCTCATTTCTAGCAGATAGATTTAATCTGAATCTAAAGAGAAGATACATGTATGTGTACACACACACACACACACACACACACACACACAGAGACACACACACAATGAGACAGGCTCTCATGTACTCAAGACTAGCTTGGAACTCATTTTGTCAAAGTCAAAGATAACACTGAATTCCTGATCCTCCTGCCTCCACTTCCTGAGTGTTAGGGTTACATACATGCTTGGTTTATGTGGTGCTGAGGATGAAACCCAAGTCTAAATATATGCTAGGCAAACATTCTCCTGAGTTATGCCTCCAGCCCTAAGAGGAATATATTCAAATATCTGACTGTCTCTATAAGCAGAACATATTCCCCTGGATAGGCTTATTTAGTACCTACCAAGCATTAGGCCCCAGTGTCAGCCTTTCTTGTGGTGGCCCGTTTTCATAAAGAAAGGAAATGAGCAGCCTCCTCATGTGTATTTGTTGGGCTATTTTGATTGAACATAAAAGGAATACTAATTGTTTGTATTAAAATGCAGAGTTAACTAGAGATTGTGCGTTCCAACTCCAGTGAGCCACCCTTATCATCTACCCGCCGTGGGTGTGGGTTCGCATGGGTGTCTTGGGTCCTGGGAACTTTTTGTTGCTTGCACCCTGAGGTAATGCCCCATTTGGAGTGATGCAATGTCCTGGCATATCTCATCTCTCAGTGGATGGAATCTTGAAAACTCTGAGAAATGGGTTATTTCTAAGTGGACATGGATAGTACCTAATTTTAGACCATCAATTTGTACCTGATGTTGTCTATTTCATTGTGTAGATCTCTTCATGTGCTTGTGTGTAATGCGGGGACTTTTGCTCTACCCTGGAGCCTCACGAAAGATGGCCTCGAGACGACCTTCCAGGTGAACCACCTGGGACACTTCTACCTTGTCCAACTCCTGCAGGATGTTTTATGTCGCTCAGTCCCTGCCCGTGTCATCGTGGTCTCTTCTGAGTCCCACAGGTGGGTTTGAATTTAATTTGATATTTTTCACTTGTCCCTCTGTTTACACCATCTGAAATTCTCTCCAAGTCTCCAAATGAAAATAATTTTGATCTGAGGCTAGAGAGAGGGCCTCAGTTCCTAGCCCCCAGGTCAGGTGACTCATAGCCACCTGTGACTCCAGCTACAGAGGATTCAACACCTTCTTCTGGTCTCTGTAGACATTAACCACACACACACACACACACACACACACACACACACACACACACACTCACACACACACACTCACACACACACACACACACACACACACACACACACACAAAGTCTCAAAAATACTAATTTTGAGTAGATTCACTATGAGAAACATGAGTGTGCACAACCTGGCTTCATTAATTTTTCTAGATCTTTCTAGATGTGTGATCATGGGGAATTGTTGGTGGGGACTGTCTAGAGTAATATAGAGTGATTTTACAATTATACCTTAGGCTCCCCATTGATTTCACTCAGAGATGGAATAATAATTGATTAAATCTGAATGGCATGACCTTTATTGATTTGTAATTCAACAACTTCAAAGTCTCACCGAGAGGAAAGCGCAGTTATTCTAGCAGGGGAAACAATGCAGTTAAAGGCCGCGAGATGAAATCCAATTGTTTTATAATGAGAAATTAGGGAATTCAATGCAGACATTAGCAGCGTAATTGCAGAAAGGGAAGGACTGTAGTTAGCGTGTATTGGAAATCTGGCCATGCCTCTTTCGGTTAGAATTTCAATTTACACATCAGATGGCGTTTCTTTCTGATTGTCATTAGACTATTTAATCGACGAAAAAGACATCTGAAAACATCGTGGTGTTTTCAACATATTTGTGCTGGAGTTGGATAAACAACTAACTGTTTCTAAAAGAAGTGCCGAGAAAAGACAAAGGGTTTTCTGGGCTGTCGAGTCAAGATTTACAGCTTGTTAGGGAGAATTCTCTTCCCAATGTTCCTGGTGTTGGAGACTGTTGGGGTGAGGGGGGGAGGCGGGCTTTGCCTCCTTAGCAAAGTGGCTAAGAATAAATAAATAAATAATAATGTGCCAAGGACTGTTTTCTTCCTCTTCTTCTCCACCTTAAGTCCTGAAATGTTTTGGTGACCCAGGATGCAGCTTATTTTTTTTTTTAATCATACTTCCATAAAATGTAACCCCTGGGACTTTGAAGAGCGAGACCAGCCAAGGGTTAGCTTGAACCCTTTATCACTCCCAAACACAGGGGCTTATGGTGTAAGTGACACGCTGCAGACAGATTTACTCTTGCCAGTTTAAATTTATGATGGCTGCAATGAAAGGGAACTGTGGGTAATAATCCTCCCCTGTTCAAGAAGACAGGAAACATCTAGTAATTAGGTAGTAACAAAATCTGGCTAGGCTTATCTTTGCAAATCACACCAGGTTTGTGAAAGAAGGGGAATGGCCCCGCAAAGCAGTGAGGGAGGCTGCCGTGGGGGCAGGCAGGAGAGAAAGCTGTGGAAATAAATCTGCCAGCCCCAATCGCTTACCAGATGTGGAGGGCACCACGGGATATGTTTAAATGAGCTGGTATTTAATGGGAGACGGTGTGGAGGTGTCAGCTGCTCACTCCGTTGGTAAAGCTCTGTCTCGGATGCCGTTTCCTGGGACGCCTTTGTTCTCACTGGAACCACAGGGTAATGCCTGCTTACTTGGAGATCCAAGTCCTCATTTCATTTTAAAGATGAGTTTGGAAGGAAAGACCTTGGCCGCCTGAATGAGATCCATTGTCATTTCTGGCAAGGCCTAACTGATGGGTGGAAGGCCTGCGTCCGTGTGCCGACTGGCTCCTCTTGTCCACTTTCTTCTTATTAACATTCTTACAAAATATTAATTCCTATGAGCTGAACTGTTTATTACTCTTTCGCTGCATTCCTGAGCTCCAGAGAGCAAGCATGGGTGCCAGGCACGCAGACAGTGCTGGCTCACTACTGAAGGACCCAGAGCCGGAACCAAACTGTAAAATGCGAGTGTTGATATCTAATTACCTCCATAAACCTTGGCGGAATCTCTTCGTTGGAGTCAAGACCCCCTGTTAGGGGGAAAATAAAGTCTTATGTTTGCAGAAAATATTATACTGGATGCCCTCAGGCGAATTATTTATTAACCACTCTCTATCTTCACTGTGTTTTACTTACTTAGCTGGAGTCTGAGCGCGTGGATTGAGTTCCTGCCTGTCTCAAATATATCATAATGAAATGGGAAGTTGGCTTCCTCACTGTGAGAATTTTTCAGACAACAATTAAAATAGAACGAAAGGAGCAGAGTGCTAACTGCGCAGCTCTCAACAGCCTCGGCAGTAGGAAGGAACAGACAGATATGTAGTCAGGGACACAGTCACACACACACAGTTACACCCATGCAGTCACACACACAACCCCACACAACCAGCCCCAGAGTCCCACACTGAGTCACCCCCACAATCACACACGGGTAGCATCCCATACACATAACCGTACACATACAGCCACACAAACAACCACATACAATCACACATAGTCACGCATACAATCATACCCCAACACAGCCTCACCTATGTGGATTCTCAGACACATAAACACACATAAAAATGCACACAACCAGAAAAAAAAAACAACACACAAACCACAAAGTTATATAACCATACCCACAGTCTCACGTAGTCACATACAACCACACATACTCTCATATACAGAATCACACGTGTGCAGTACACACGCAACCACAGGAAACCATACATAGTCACAGACAGACATCCCAGTCACACATAATCATATACAATCATAGACAGATGTACCCCATCAGAAATGTACAGTCACACAGCCACACACAGGGGCATGCACATTTCATCACAAACACTCAGCCACACATGTACAGTTACATACACACACAGAATTTCCCTTGCAAGTTCATTTCTACCACTTGAACACAATAACTGTTTTCTATGTGAGTCTACTCTCATTATTTTATTTTTGGAGTTAAACATTGTTTCAGCTTCAACAGAGACATAGGTAAAGAAAGAGAAGACAGAGGGTCATGGGGCCAGTCAGTGTCTGGAGAGCAGATGTCAGCCAGCCTCTCTGTGGACCACAGGGACACTTCTCAGACCTTCACTGGCTTTGCCAGACTTTCAACTTGAAGACAGAGCAGGCAGCCTCAAAGAGCTGCCTTGCTGCCTCCTGAGCAGCCAGACCAATGGGTCACATTGCCAGATCCTCACTCACTTCTCTGTGGATGGACCAGAACTGTGCCCACCCTTCCCACTTCTGTAGAAACTGACAGCATAAATCAGTGAGACCTTCAGGAGTCTGGGGTCCACATGGCCTGGAGTTCCATCCTCAGCACTAAAGAAACAATAGATAATATAGATAAGTTTAATCTGCCCAGTGTTCCCCAGTCATGAAATCAGGGGCTCATCCTAACCCCAGGAGACACTACCTGTAAATGTGTAACCAAGAACTTTGAGAGAGTGACCTTCATGGTCAATGTTACCTTTCAAGCGAGACTTGGAACCAGATTTTTTTGACATAAGCTCTGAGTTCTAACCTCATGACTAGCCTTCAGTTGTAAAATCCTGGATTAGGTTTCCGTTTTAATCCTGACACTGCTCACCAAGAATTCCCAGCCTAGCATTTGAAGCAGGTAGACAAATGACTGGCAGTCGGTGTTAATGCCAGAGGGGTAGTAGACAGGTAGGACCCAAAGATGGCTTTGCTAGCTTTGCTACTGATCTTGGAGGGACAATGTTGTCACCAAACACTGGGAGTAATGTCACAGAGTTGATCCTGCAGAGTGGATACTGAGTTATCATGGAAACATCTGTTTCAATCTTTGCTGGACTTTTTCAATCTATCTGTCTTACCACCAAGAAATCATTGTGGCATCAAGCTGGGAGAGCTTCCTGGAAGAAGTGTCCCTGCGCTGGGGAGATTTTCTAGGAGCAAGAAGAGGAAAAAGCGTTGAGGAGATCACTGAAGGGTGCCATATTTATTCCACACCTTTCAGGTATTTGTGTGTGCTCAATACCCTTTTCTTCTCTCAATAGTAGCATTTCCAGCTCATGGCTCAGACCTCAGATCTCTGGGTTTATAACTCAGAGTTTGTAAAACTGTGCATGTATATGACACACAAGCTGAAGACTGAGAATTCCACCCAACCTTTATTTCTGTATGAGTACCCATGGGGCAGTCATCATGGAGCTTGATTCTTGTCCTCCTTGCAGGGCACCTGCCTGCCCTTGCCCCCACTGGTAGTCATTCCTTCTATCAGAACAAGGACCGTGAAACTTTCACATCTCTTGCTTTGTTCTTTTGCCTTGGACAGTTAAGCTGCAAGTCTGGGGTCTTCCAGCTTCAGAACGTGGAGACAGGAAACCAACAGTTAGCTGCAAGGTGTCACTATCCTTCCCTTGGTGACGTTAGCTTTGCTGATTTCTGAGTTGCAACATTCAGTATCTGAAGTATCCTGAGTCCTGGGAGAGGGGTCTTTAATGCATTCTGTTAACATGACTGTCACCTGTTGTGGTGGTTTGAATGAGAAATGTTCTCTATTGTCTGGGACATTTGAATACTTGGACCCCAGATGGTGGCAGTGTTTGGGTAGGTTTCCAAGGTGTGGGAGTGAGCTCTAAGAATTTAAGAACAAGCACCATTTTGAGTCTGTTCTTTCAGCTCCGTGCTTGTGGTTCAAGATGTGTGCCCATGGCGTCCTGCTCCTGCTGCCATGCCTTCACACCGCCATCATGGGCTCTCACTATCTGGAACTGTAAACCCAGTAAACTCTTTCTTCTGTAAGTTGCCCTGGTCATGGTGTTTTATCGCAGTAACAAAAAGGAACTGACACAGCCACCCTGTGATGTTTTTCTTTGTTTTGACACATCCTGAACTGTTCCTTCCAAGGAGCAAGGTTTGTTCATGATGATCCTTTGCCATTAGTACTTTGTTTTCCATAGTCATTTTTTGCAACATTCTTATCTTGTTCCCTTACTATGTGTGCTGGCTAGTTTTTATGTCAACGTGACACAAGCTTGAGTCATCAGGGAAGAGGGAGCCTCAGCCTCCGTAAGAGCAGGCTGTAGGCAGGAAAGCCTATAGGGCATTTTCTTAACTAGTAATTGATGTAGGAATGCCTAGTCCATTGCAGGTGGGGCCATCTCTGGGCTAATGGTCCTGGGTTCCATAAGAAAGCAGGCTGAGCAAACCATGTGGAGCAAGAGTGAGCATCACTCCTTCATGGATTCTGCATCAGCTCCTACCTCCAGGTTCTCACCCTGTTTGAGTTCCTGTCCTGACTTCTTTGATGATAATCAGTGATGTTGAAGCAAAAGCCAAATAAACCCTTTCCTCCCCAAGTTCCTTTTGGTCATGGTGTTTCATCACAGCACTAGTAACCCTAAGTAGAACAGAAATTGATAACAGAAGTAGGTATTGCTGTAACAGACCTGACAATGTTGTTATGGGGAGGATTGTAGAAGGACTTTGAAATTTTGGGCAAGAAAAGCCATTGAAGTATTCAATTCTTGGTGAGTTGTTCTGTGGGAGCTTGGAAGAAAAGAGTGTTGAGAGAAAGGCAGTTGGTAGAAGCCTTGCTTACGATGTTTTAGAGGGAATCTTGAGAGTTACTTAAAGACCATTGGGGCCAGGGCATATTTTCTATTTTGAATTGAGATTCTGTAGCTTTGATGAGCTAGAGCTGAAAAGTCAACAGTGATTAAGAAGAGACCAACATGGCTGAACTGGAACCTTTGCTTTACTGGGACTGTTGATGCTTGTCAGCTGAAGCTGAGGAATTGACACTGATTAAGAAGAGACCGGCATCACTGAGGTGAAATCTGGGAAGTGTTTCCTCGGAGTCAGCGCACAGAAGCTGTGTTCCAGATGTGGCCAAGGTACCCCCTGTTGGCAGCTGAACTTGGTAGTGTAAGAGTCACCCAGGTGTTACTGGTTTTGAAGCCATGAAGGGGTCATGGAGAGCAGCTGAGGCTTGGCACTGTGAAAATCCAGGAGAGGCCACTGTTGAAGGTGAAGCCACAGTAGCAGTTGAAGGCCCAGGACTAAGGGGCCATGCAAAGAAGTTGAGGCTTGGCACTATGAAGAGAGCTCAGGAAAGGATATTGGTGAAAGTGCAGCCCAGTTGCAGCAGAAGACCCCAGCATTTTGGAGATGCCAGTACCATGGGATGACTACCAGGAACAGCAGCCAGAACCTAGAAGACAAGCTGTGTGTGTTACAGAGGGTGGAGCCAAAGAAGTGACCCAAGTCACTCAGAGGAGCCCAGAAGATCATGAGTGAATCCCAGATATTGGACACTGAGTTTTTTATACAGTTGGAGTTTGGTTTTGCTTTGTTCAGATTGTGACTATTCCCTGGTTCTTCCCTCTTGAAATAAGGAATTATTTAACTTATTTTTTATTTTACAGGAGCCCACAATTGAAAGACTGAATTTTTAAAGAGATTTTGAATGTTTGAAAAGACTGAATTTCAAAGTGTTTGAACTTATAAAAACTGTGGGACTTTTAGAGTTATTTATGAATTTTAATGTGAGATCTTGGGGACGAAAGAGAAAGGCAAGGTTGTGGCTTAACAGTGATGTGTTTGTGTGTCAAGCTGACAAGGAGTCAATTGTGCTAGATAGTTTTATGTCAACTTGACATAAGCTAAAGTCATCTGATAGGAGGGAGAGAAAATGCCTCCGTAAGATCAGGCTTTGGCAAGACTGTAGAGCATTTTCTTAATTAGTGATCAATGAGCGAGGCCCCAGCCCATTGTGGTGCCATCCCTGGTCTGTGGTCCTGGGTTTTATAAGAAAGCAGGCTGAGCAGTCCTTATAGAGCAAGCCAGTAAGCATCACTCCTCTCTGGCCTCTGCATCAGCTCCTGCCTCTAGGTTCCTGCCCTGCTTGAGTTCCTATTCTGACTTCCTTTGATGATGAACAGCAATGTGGAAGTGTAAGCCAACTTCCTCCCCAAGTTGTTTTTGGTCATGGTGTTTCATCACAGCAGTAGGAAGCCTAAGCAGGATACTATACAATGCCCAAAGTTGACATAATGAAGCCAAAAATGGGGAGTCCTTAAACAAATAGGGTATTGTCTAGAACATTCTTTTAGGTTGTTTCTTATGATTCATCTTTTTAAGGCAATCACTTCCTTTTTTGACAAAGAGGCAGGTATGAAGGAAGCAAACAGCTGGTGTTTAACGGCTCTGCCAGACTCTATTATAAAACATCAACTAGTTACTTTGATTTGTGTGTGCCCATGCCATGGGCATACTTAAAAACAATAGACTGGGCCAGAACATTTTGGCTTTGTTTATTTATTTTTTAAATGTAAAGGACTTTTGATGGCACCTCACCAAGGTTACAACCCTTTTATGATCATTAATTTTTAATCTGGAAAAGAGTCTTGAAGGCAAGACAGCTTATCTGTATTAACTGAATGCTCAAATGAAAATACACAAGACTCATGCATTTGGCTCAAATAACCCAGGGAAACTCTGCCAAAGGTTAGGAATGTGATACTGCTTTCCTAATGCAGCTACCTTTTATCTAAGGCTTGTTTTCATTTAATTATCCTTGAACTTGTGGTTGAAGATCTGGAGGCACACGTGCACGCACACACACACACACACACACACACACACACAGAGAGAGAGAGAGAGTGGGGGAGAGGGAGAGGGAGAGAGAGGGAGGGAGGGAGGGAGGGAGGGAGAGAGAGAGAGAGAGGGAGGGAGAGAGAGAGAGAGAGAGAGAGAGAGAGAGAGAGAGAGAGAGAGAGAGAGAGAGAGAGGGAAAGAGAGAGAGAGAATTTTTCTTTTTTCTTTTTGAGACTGGGAACTCAGTCTAGTCTTGAACTCACTATTGCCCAGGATAGCCCCAAGCTCAGAATGATTCTCCTGCCTGCCTGAACTTTCTGAATGTTGTGATTAAGGCTTGATTGAGACACAGGGGTCTACTGCACTGCTGGGTATAGACTTAAGCTTCCTCTTTGGATCAAATACTTGGCAGTGTGTTAAGTCTCCATCTTCTGTTTTTAAGGGTCATGGTGGTGAGATATGCTAGATGAAATCTCCACGGTTTGTTCAGATTTCAAATCAAAATCCAAAGCCCCATGAGCAGCCGTGTCTTCTGTATTCTACGCCATGCTTTCTGTTTTTCAGATTTACAGATATTAATGATTCCTCAGGGAAACTTGACCTCAGCCGCCTGTCTCCGTCGCAGAGTGACTACTGGGCCATGCTGGCTTACAACAGATCCAAGCTCTGTAATCTCCTCTTCTCCAATGAGCTGCACCGTCGCCTCTCCCCCCGAGGGGTCACATCGAATGCAGTGCACCCTGGAAACATGATGTACTCATCCCTCCATCGAAACTCATGGGTGTACACGCTGCTGTTCACCTTGGCCAGGCCATTCACCAAGTCCATGGTAAGTGGATGGCTGCTGGTACCTCCCAGGTGCCTTCAGCCAGCTTCGCAAAAGGGCCTACCAACCCAGACCTGGGCGTCTACTTGTGGTCTTATTGTAGTCTGCTGTCATGGGGCTGGTATGGAGTATAACTGCACCATTGGCAAAGGCTCCCCACCATGTCAGTATCACCTTTAGATTGGGTCTGTTGCTCTACCAGAGGCTTGGAGGCTTGGATAAGGATGTCGGGTTTTGGTATTAGGTAGAAAACACCTGAAAATCTTGAAGGTTTGGGGTGAGGAGACACAACAATCATCTATTTCCTCTCAATGTGATTTCTGTTTTGATTCACAAACTTCTAAAGTATACTTTGTGGAAAGTGGCACTTGATGTATGTGCTTTGTGTTAGTGGGAAATGTGGATTAGGAAGCATTAGGAGGTGAAGCTCTTTTGAGTTCAGTGGATTTTGTATCGGATGTTGTAGATGCTTCTTATAATGGAGGTCTGGGGGTAGCTCTTTCCTGGAGAAGGCTTTGTGGCCAGAATGTGGTTATCCTTCATATCCCTGAAGACAAATCTTTTGGGCGAATCACACTACTGTGGTTAGAGTTGGAGTGTTCACAAAGCTGAATATGAAGATTTTACATTTTTGTCAAATGGTTGTTTATCAATGGTGTGTAAAAACCTCTTCCATGAATTCATTAACCCTAAGTGACTTGAATGAAAAAGGTGTGTATTACATAGCACATTTGCTCAGTTGCTTTTCCAAGCCTCAGGCTTTAAAAAATGTGTTTCTTTTAGGACCAGGGAGATGACTTAAGTGGGATAAGTGCCTTCTGCATAAGTCTTTTTTTTGTTTTTTTTTTTGTTTTTTGTTTTTGTTTTTTTTTTGGTTTTTCGAGACAGGGTTTTTCTGTGTAGCTTTGCGACTTTCCTGGGACTCATTTGGTAGCCCCGCCTGGCTCTGCCTCCCGAGTGCTGGGATTAAAGACGTGCGCCACCACCGCCCGGCATAAGTCTTAAGAACTGAATTCAGATCCCCAGAGGACAGGTGAAAGCTGAGAATGGATTTGTACATTTGTAACCCCCAGTACAGTGAAAAAGCCTGTCTCTAAATAAATAAATAAATAAATAAATAAATAAATAAATAAATAAATAAATAAATAAATAATACAGTAGAGGGTGTCAAAAGAAGAATCTAACATCTACCTCTGACTTACACACATGCACACATGGATGTCTGCACCATACATGCATGTTCCACACGTGCACGCATGGGATAAATAATAAAAATATTTTCTTTTGAATTGATATATCCATGGTGCAGCTACTGACGCTGTCTTTAAATGATAGAAGTTATTCTCTCGCACACACACTTGGACCTTTGGATTGGACCAGCTATCCTGGTGGTGGCAAGGGAGGTTAGTGTCTGCCTAGCACAGTAGACCAACCGGCTCTCCTTAGCATTCCTCCCATCAAGACCCCTTGTGTTCTCTGGGCATCAGGACAACTTAGGGAAGTTGCATCAAGCACCTGCTTCCTACATCCCAAAGAGATATCCTGAGCACTGACAAGAATGAGCATCATACCTCAAGTCACAGGCATAGGATTTATCTAGTGGTCACCATCTGTCCATTGGACATTTGTGGACATTGAGACCTTGACATGGGCAGTACAACTGAGGACATTCTGAATTTTGTTTGATTTCAGTTTAAATAGCCACATGTGACTTGTGGTGGCCAGATTATGTACAGTGTGCTGTGTACATAATAACCTCATGTTTCCATGACCTCAAGTTATTCTTTGTTCTGCAAGCAATACCTGTGTCTAGAAAGTTCTTCTTTATACCTCAATTGTGGGTAATAGATATAACAAGGGTTATGAGACTAAAAATTATAATAAATCAGATAATTCTATTTTCTGTGACTATTCTAATTTTAGTCATGACAAAGAGGGAGTCTGGTGGCGGGTACAGGGGAGGTTTATGGCTCTGCTCCTCTCTCAAACAGTCCAGGAGTAAGATAACTGGCAAGACAGGAAGACTGCACAGGAGAACCTGGGGTGGTGGCCTCACACCTACCTATCTGGTCTCTAGGAGGTCACAGTGGCTGGGACTTCCATTCTCTTATCAAGTGATTAGGAAACAGCACCTTTATAGCTCATAAGTGCTCTTTAGCTGTAACTGTTGACTCGTTTTCTTGGTGTGTGTATAGTCATTTTTGAAACAGGATCTCACTATGTAGCCCTGGCTGGCTTGGTATGTATTATGTCCCTAAACTGGCCTCAAACTAATGGAAGTCCTTCTGCCTCCCCCTTCTGACTGCCGGATTTATAAGCTTAGGTGTAGAGATTAGCAAGATTGTGGAACATGTAGCCACATTTAGGTTTTCTGTAATAATAGTAACCTGTCTAGATGGCTGGTGGTACTTTAGCATTGAGTTCCCTATTGCTGAGTTCCTAAGGAGGGAGGATGGAGCTTAGGAAGAGGGAGGAGAGAAGAGGAAGCTGAGGAGGAGGGAGGTTGGGAAGAGGGAGGAGGGAGTTTGGGAGGAGGAAGCTTGGGAGAAGGGAGGATGGACACAGCATTTGCTGGTCACACTCATCAGTCCCTGCTCCACTGCAAGCATTCAGGACTCTGCAGTGAGAAAAGGAGGAAGCAGCAGGACTGGGTAAAGCAGGGATGGGTCGTGTCCCCAACGGGACAGATCTGACTGACCACAAGGGTCACTCTCTCGTGCTGTCTTCCTACATACCTCTTGTTGCCTCCATTGCGATAAGGTGTTCATTGCTTGTACAATGGATGCACTTCTGCCATTTTCAAGGAGCTGTATATTGACACACAGGCGGTGTGTGTCAGATCTCCCATCCCACGGACAGGGTGGATTCCTAAATGACAGCCAAGCAGCTTGGTGCCAAGGTGACTCCCTGGGAAGAGACAGCTAGGGCTCCGTTTGTGCTTCAAAGTCCCTTCTCCATTTTGCCTTAACGAAAGCATTTTTTCCCTGTGACATAGGCCTAGCTTGAGCATACTCTCCACTGTACAAGGCCCAGGGAAGAAAAAATACCACCCTGCCCGGCGCTCTGAAGCCCAGCCTCCCCTTCTCCGCTGCAGCTAGCTCCCATAAGCATTAAACAGCAGTGTTTTAATATCAACGTCCCTTCTTTATTTGCTGTGACTCGCTGTGACTATGGTGATTTTAGTTACCGTAATTAGGTCACCCTTCATGGAGTCAGGCTATTTTAAGTGGCTCTTTAAGGACTATTGTTGCAGATCAGTAATTTTACAATTGGATGCTCTTGTGCAACTTTATTAAATGTAATATGTCTTTTAAATGTTGCCCTTTTACAGTTATACGTTTCTAATTGTTGCTGTAAATGCATTATCACTTTGAAATTAATTAATTTTTGCATTTGGGCCTCCTGCAGTATAATAATCACTAATGAGAAACTCACAGAGACGAAGTCTCAGCACAGCGCCCCCTACTGGCAAAGCCACATCTCTGCCACCCTCTTCCTCTTGAGGGCAACAGGTCAGATGTCCTAGGGCTTTTGCAAAAGAGGTCCTTATTCCTCTTTCAATTTGTGATAAAATAAAAAGAATAGGTAAAATGGAAATATACTGTTTTAAATGTTGTTTAAGCCAATATTTTTTTTCCAGTAGCAGTCCCTGAAATGTCTTAAAGGAAACCAAAGTTTGCTGAGAATGTTTGCATGATGAAGTCACATCATGTGGACACTTCATGTCAAATTCTCTGTTTTTAAGTTGTGTTTTATGTGTGTGTGTTAGGTGTACTGTATGTTAGCCTATATTATATAGTTATATGTGCATATTAATTCATGGCATCATAATTCACACAACCTGACCTGTGCTGTTATCTAATGGCATAAGAGATTTTCTAGTGTGGTTTTGGCTATTGGTGTGTGCTATCTTGTGTGAGGGCTTTGCAGTCCTCACTGACTTAATCCCAGTTAACGGGCACCTTGGCAGCTCCCACCTGACATCACAATGTCGGCATCTGCGTGTTCATTTTTCTCATGCGACCCTTCTGCAGGGTCAGAATGACCTCTGTCTGACCCAAGACAAGCACAGAGAGCTTACCCAGCCTGTTGAAGAAAATGCCATTCTAGCCCCCAGAACCTTCGCCAACTCCTCCCTGCTCCATTTCCTTGGTCAAACACATTATAGTGCCTCTGCCATGTGTGTTTGATTGTGTTGTTACGTTTCCTCTTTAAAACATTTGACAGCACCTTTTTGACCCCCTTCCTTCTTTTTTTTTTTCCACGTAAGTTTTAAACTCTGGTAAACAACATTCTCGCCAGAGGTTCCAGGGCCAAGCAGGCCCTCTGTGGACCAGCATGTAAATTTCAAGTTGAGCACAGTCACGTGCCTCTAAGGGTGTTTGAAGCAACCAAATATTTGTGTTGGCAGGTAACAGTAGGAAAGAATATCATGTGTTAGGGTAACAAGAGCTTAGCAGATGTTTTAGGGAACTGTGTTTTCAAATCAGTTCACATTTAAAAAAAAATGGCTTGAGTTTGTCGATCTTCTGGAAGGATTGGGTTTCTCTTCCTGTGGCCATGAAAAGGCAGCCATTGTAGCGAGTCTTAACAGATGTGTGGCTATCCTGCTAATGGATGGGCCTGCAACACCGGGTCTTGTTGTAGAGTTATAAATTATAAGCAGAGAAAGCACAACCTAGCATTCTTCTAACCTTCCACAGAGCCAAGCTGGGTAACTCTGCCCTTGAATAACCCATGGCCCAGTGATTTATAGTTGTGCAATTTTAAAACATAATGAAGGGCATAATAAATGTTGATTTGTTCTTTAAATTAGTATTTTAGCAAAATACTTCTCTCCCTTTACCACCTTCAAAGACCTGGAGCTGGCTACTCTGGAGGTGTCTTCAAGGACTCTCTTTATGTTTGCCTCTTTATTGGTATATTGGCATGTCCCATACAAGGAGGGACAGGACTAACAGGGCTTTTCAGTTTTCTTTTTCTTTTTTTCTGTCGAGAAAAGAAAATACATTCTGCAATGTGGGAATCTTACTCTGTTCCTTGATAATCTCAATATTATGGGCCTCCCAAGCACTGGGGGAATTCTCTGATCTCTGTGCTCTCACAGGCCCAGGTATGGTAGGAAAGTGGACTTTTAGGACCCCTGTGGCCAGGCCACAGGTGCACTTTCCTGCCTTGGCTCCTACAGTGTGGCTCAGCTCTCTTCTTCCCTACAGAGGCCATCTTCCTGCAGCCTCAGGCAGCCTTCTTACCTCCAGGTGATCCTTGGCCTAGGATTTATTAGTCAGCTTTCCGTTCTGTCCAGCGCTTGAAAGTTTATGGTATTTGCTTAGTTCTGAGGTCAGCGCATATGGCAGATTTCAAAAGAAGAAAGAATTCAGAATCCTGAGGCTTGTTTTAAAACTTAGTTGCCCTCCTTCTCTCCAGTCATCCTGTAATAAGTCAACCTGCCTTAGGTCAATTTTCTGTATCATTTCAGTGACTATGAGCTGTGAGCTCTAAATTCATACTGAAAGACAGTTGGAAAAAGATCTGGGGTTCTATTTACCTTTTTCACATATTCTGAAACCCCGAGGCAGCCACAGGTATGTTTGACTACAAAGTGGGGGCAAAAGTCCTGGCTTTCCTTTCGTGATTACAGAGTAGCTGCAGCAGAGCCAACCACTGCATCCTGTACAAGCTGGGAAGGCAGGCTGGAGGGGTGGCCCTGCTCTCTGCACTCTCCCCTTCCTCATCAAGAAGAGGATTCTGACTCAGAACCAGGCTGTGATCCTTCTTTCCCTGCGCCCACTGTCTAAAAAGTAAGTTGGTTTTCCCTGTTCCAGGTCGATAGGAGGTTAGCCAAGCACGGAGCTGCCTTTGCTGAGACTTTACAGTAGGAAGCAAGCTTTGATGACAAAATGAAAGAATCAGCCACCCAGTTGCTTAAACTGTCTACTTACAGTGGGACCACGGGCGTGCATGAGAATTCAGCAGAGCACCCGGGTTGTCTGTTCCACGTGACCAGTCCCAGTTCCAGTCACACCATGTGTTCTTTTCTTCTTCTGAACTTTTCATCTTGGAATATGCCACCCCCTGTACTCTACCACTCCACTCACCCTAGGTCACACCCTGGAAGCATTTGGGATCTCTCAGATTAGAACAAGGTTCTTGTCCTGTGATGTCATAAGGAAACATGATGGGAAGTAGAAGGAGTCCCTCAAAAGCACAGGATGGGTGCTGAGTGAAGAATGAAGGGCCAGGCATTTCTTCTTCCCAACCTTCCCACGGCTGTAACATCAAAAGAAAGTCCCTATATGTTTTCATTTAGTATTCACAAGTGGTGGCTTTGTCTTTGCATCATTGTATATATGGCCATAAAGTCAAGAATGTTGCATGTTTCTAGATGGAAGTCAGGAATGCATCTGGTGCCTCCAGTCTCTCTTGGGTGGGGAGGGATTGCAGTTCAGAGTGTGTAAACATAGAAATGGTGAGGCCAGGTCTCACCGCCATGTAGTATACAGTGGAGCTGGGGCCAGAGCTAAAGGCCCCTAGGCACCTGGCTACAAGCCCCAACAATGGATTCCCTCAGAGAAGTGTATTTGGGAGGAAGATATTTAAGTTGAGAGCTAGAGAGCTGTGCAACAGTTAGAGAATATTCTAGAGTAAGGCAGCTCTCAGATCAAATACCAGCTCCCTTCCATCCTAACTCATGAGCAAGTTTCTTATCTTAAGATTCGCATCAAATACCAGGTCATATGCCTACCTCATGGACTGTGCTGAAATGATGGACAGCATACATATGCAGCCTCTAGATACAAGCTATTCGATAAATATCACATGGTATTATTATTGCCTTGTAGTGTGAATTTGACATTCATTTAAGATTCTCATTGTATTAGCTACACTTCACCTCACTATGAATAAATGCCTTACACTAGATGGAAGGATGTATTTGGCTCATGGTTCAGAGGACCTCAGTCCATCTTTTGAACAACTACTTGTCTCAAATATTTTACATTGGTATGGGTTTTTGTATATTGATACAAATTTAAGGCTAGTTTTGTTAGAATATACTGTATATATGTTTCTATTCTTGTTCAAGGTACCTATGCAGCTCATTTAACAATGTAATGCAAATTTCTAGTCCTTGAAAATTATTATTATAAACTATTTAGGATAATAAAGAAATACAGGTTAGTAGTTAGTCACCTATTACAATCAAACTTATAGTCATGTTAGGTATATTTTCAAGGTCAAAGATATATTTCTAGATAGATAGGTGATCATCAAACACTTCAAAGACCTACATAATATGGCATTTTAAATGTGTTGTTAACATAGGGCTTTTCATGACAATGAGACATGTTTGCTTCTGGCAGCATCAATTTACTTCAGAGAAGATGATGGGCATCAAAGAAATGCCGTATGGAGTTTGTTTCCAATGTGCCCAAACTAGCCATTTGGGCAAGAGACTGCACTTGTCTTGACTGCTGACAGTATGCTGGACAAGCTGGACAAGCAGGACACAAAGGAAAAAGACTGTTAAACTTTGCCAAGACAAGGTGAGACAGTCCTTCAAAAATTTTTGCTTCATAGAACAGTATGCCAGATATTCTAGGCCTGTAGGCCAAAGACTGGATGTCCCAATATTGCAGAGAAACCTTGGGTGACTGACTATCCAAGCAGACAGATGCCTGTCATTTCTATAGGTTTGGAAGTGGCTTGCACTATACTTCCTGTTTATTCAGGTAATATTATATCCTTCTGGGGTCTTTGATAGAGTTGAAGACTAGATTGTTATAGTTGTAGTTTTCCTTAGTTGTAATAGAGGGTAAAAAGCATAGAGCTTTAGACTCAGAGATTAGATTATTATAGTTTTAGTTTTCCTTAGTTATGATAGAGGGTAAATTAGGCACTGAGCTTTCAGCTTGTCAAGATAGATTAAATAATGGAGTATATTCTCCAAATATAAATGGACTGGACATTGTGAATGTGATTCTTCCCTGATAATTGTTCTTATTGTATATAGTTTTACTATGTTAGAGTTAAAACCTTTCCTTTTTCTTTAGACAAAAAGGGGAGAGTGTTGTGGAATAATCTTTTTGTACACTGTGAATATGTGTCACTCTGATTGGTTTAATAAAAAGCTAAATGGCCAATAATTAGGCAGGATTTTCAGGGCAGAGAGAATTCTGGGAAGAAGAAGGGAGTCTCCAGCCAGACATGGAAGAAGCAGGAAAGTAGTATGGGCAATACAGAGTAAAGGTAATAAAGTAAATTAATAGAAATGGGTTAATTTAAGTTATAAGAGCTAGTTTAAAAAGCCTAAGCTATTGGTGGAGCTTTCATAATTAATGAGAAGTCTCCATGTGGTTATTTGGGAGCTGGCTGGCAGGACAGAAAAATCCTCCTACAGTTAACAACTTAAGATCTATTCTCACCAGTTTCATGTATGTGATAGATGGAGATATTACTGGAATTTGGAGGTGTTCCCTTCATGGAAGTTGGGGTTCCATCTTGTTTCTTAGTTTCATTATAATAGAATTTCAGAATAGACTCAAATGGAAGCTTGAAGACAATTTTATTAGCATTTTAAAGAAAAACTGCCAGGGCAGGGCATCTGTAAATCAGAGCAGCTACCCTGAAGAGGAGAATGGAGAAGAGGCAGGCAGCCACATGGTGGGGAACAATGGGGTGCTTCAGAGAATGACCAAAGCCCAACATGTTAGGGAAGGCATGCTTGGGAAGAGATTAAAGAGAGGGAAATGGAGAGCTGCCCTTCGCTGAGTAATTCAGAGAAACAGGCCGACTTCCAACCAGCATGGCTGAGGGCTTGTAAGAGACTTTGCCAGGGATATAAGTCCTGGAAGAAAAAGTATACCATCTCATTAAATGGATGCTTATTCTGCCTGTCTCTTTTGCAACTTTTAAGATGAGTCTACCTTCCTGGGGGTAGTTCCTTGGCCTGGTGATTGATGCCCACCAGGAATGTTACATCTCCACACAAGCCAAGGACTCCGTTCTCCTGACCAGAAGCTTTCTGTTAGTGTGTCTGCACTGTTCTTGCAACATTCAATAACTTCCTCACCACACTGTCCAGTGTTTACCCGAGAGCCTGGCCATTTGGGCCAGCATCGACCCCTCCACTCTCTGCTTCTGTGGGCTCATTTCCCTTCCATTGACAGACAGAAGTGAGGTCCTGTAGTGGTTATCCTTCGTGCTTGGCTTGTTCCACAAACCACATCTCTTCCAATTGCATCGTGTTGGGTCTTGACCAGGTGTGCCTGCTCCTAATGTGAATACCGTGCCTGTCCCAGGTGCTCTTCTCCCCGGAAACATGGAGCTGATGAACTCCTTGTATATAAATCTGAAAAACTAGACGTGCATCACCAAAGGTAGAGGGTAGGTAGGCTTGTGTGTGTGTGTGTGTGTGTGTGTGTGTGTGTGTGTGTGTGTGTGTTTTATTTGTTTGAGGAAGGATTTCAGGTAGCCCAGGCTGGCTTTGAACTTCTGATCCTTTTGCTTCCACCTCTTGAGTACTGGGATTTCAAGCAAGCAACACCAGAGCAGGTTTATGCAGTGCTGATGGTAGAACCTAGGGCTTGTGGCATGCATGGCAAGCACTCTGCCAACTGGGCTACCCCTCCTGTTCTACTCTGTGCATTTGATTGAACTCTTTTTTTCCCCTCTTTTTCTCTTTAAAAAAAAAATGTATGTTAAACTTTATTATATATGGAAAAAAAACCTGAGATTAATCAGACCTAAAGTTAAAGTAGCCACTCAGAATGGAATTGGATTTTAATCTTTGACTAGTTTATTCAGAGACAAAGTCTCACTGTGTGGTCCTGACTAGCCTGAAGTTCCCTATGTAGACCAGGCTGGCCTTTAATTTCACAGAAGTCTGCCTACCTCTGCCTCCCTAGTGCTGGAATTAAAGATGGCACAGGTGCCCCCAGCATGTTTAATTTTGAGATAATGTCTCATAGCCATGGCAGGCTTCAAGTACCTATGTAGCGAAGGATGGCCTTGCATTCCTGTCCTGTCTCCACCTCCAGCATACTGGGGTTAAGAGTCTCAGGTCAATTTCAACCTTTTGGGGGCTGCCTGCTTGGCCCCCACTGACAACACACCTCAGCTTAGAGGAGAAATCGTCCCCTTTTGTTAAAAACGGAGGTGGCTTTGCGAGGCTACCAGTTCTACAGGCTTTCTTTCTTTTCTTTCTTTTTTTTTTTTCCTTTGCATTATAGCGTTTCAAGTCTAACTCAGCCTTTGTTCCTGAATGAGCCCCCGAGAGGAGAAAAGTTACCATCTGCCCTTAATATGTGTGACAAATTACTTAATGAACATTTAACCAAGATTTGAAAGCCACCAGCTTTATCTCCCTCTTCTTTTCTCCTGTGGACCCACTGGCATTCGGGTAGCTCCGCCTCTCTCTACCTCGCGCTAGCCCTCCCTTGCTTCTCTATTCAAGTGAGGGCCGCCTTTGATCCTCCTCCTTTCAGCTTCCTTTTCTCCAATTTCATACTTCTTTCCAGTAATTTTTGGCCTCAGTGCAGTTTGGATGCTGGAGGCCAGCATGATTAAACAAATGCCCAGAGTTTGTGTTGCCCCATGATTTTCTGGAATGTTCCTTCCACGAACACTGATTTCTGTATAACTTGCTAGACACCTTGATTTCTCCCCCCTACACACACCATGATGTGATGTTTTTCTAACACAAATAAAGGAGACTCAAACTCAAGTCCCAGTTTGTTTCCAGAACAATTAACTGTGTGTGCCTTCTCTTGCAGTAAGAAAGGAATGTTTTACAAGAGCCAGCTAAGGGCTTACCGCTTTACATCTGCTCTCATCTAATGGGAGTTTAGAGTTTTTTCTACATGCATAGTCTCCAACCTCAAAGTAGAGCTAAAAGCATCCCAGTGAACTGAGTAGTGAGTCAGGTATGGCATGTAGAACTATTTAGATACACCATGCAGCAGGGCAAGGGGAGAGAGAGTGATACAAAGGGACCAGTGTCCCCTAGCGGGGCAGAAACACAGCCCTCTCCAAGCCAACCAGTCTGTCAATCAACCTAGTCCTTTTCTGTATTGTTAGAAGTGAGTTGCTCTGTCCAACCATGGTCTAGGAGAGCGCATGTCACAGAGAAGTGGGTGCTGGAGTGTATGTGTGTGTGTGGGGGGGCGGTTATCTTGCAGCTTGCCCACCACTCTATGGGTTGTGTTGAGTATGTTTGGTTGTCCCTGTTACTGTGCTGCTGTGGCAGGGGCACTCACAGGCTCCAACACAGAACTTCTTGTCTGAAGCCATGACACTTGTTGCCTGTGGTTCCGTCTTGCCTTCCTCTGCTTCTGATCATGTCCTTCCTGTCTTCTGTTCCTGCCACTTCCTGGAATGCCAGAGATGTCCTATGTACATGGTTCCTTTCCTGTGTATGTTTACACATTCTGCTTTGTGGTGGGAGATGAGATTTAGTTCTTTAATAAGAAACCTTATGAAGAAGATGGAAGAATGAGGATGTCATGTGTCCCAAAGTCCATGTCTCACATTGCTTTAGTAGAGAGGCTAACAGAAGGCATGTTTTCTCTCTCTAAAGAAACTCATGTTGCTGACATCGGATAGGAATTTCAAAAATTGGCCAGAAACTTAACATCTTCTAGTAAAAGTAGGTAAATCTGGCCAATCACTCCTAAGCCTGTGAGGAATATCCCTCTACTTCTTGAGGTGCTCTACCCTTTCTGGGATCAGTTATTGCTCCTCTGGGCTGCTGCACTTTTTAACAAAGGATGAAATAAAGAAGAACATCTTTTTTGTCTTTACTTTTTTTTTCAGAAAAGATAGAGTAATTTTGAATATTATAGTTTTTTTTCTTTCATTAGCTACACCTACCCATTACATTGCCTAATAAATATCCTATTTAGTCATCTTAGAATCTTCTAGAAATAGCAATTTCTCCCCAGAGGAGGCTTTCTGATTCTCTGTGCATCTCCTGGAGGATTAATACCACTATCAACATTTGCTACTTGAGTTTCCTGTGATGGGTCTCTTTAATCATTTACATTTTGAGAAAAAAAATGGGAGAGAGAGAAAGTAAAATATTCTTTAAGAAGTCTAAGTAATCCTGGAGAATATATGGTGTTTGTTCAGCTGGGGAATCTTATTTATTTGAAGAACAGAGAGAAACCTCTTCTGAGTGATCAGAAAAGGAGAAGAATAAACAGTGTCCAAGTAACCTGAGCTACAAAGTTCCTTGTTTCAGAGAAAAGTTATAAAAAGTATATTTGCTAGATCCAAAAAAAATACCGTACATCAACTGCTGAGGCCGGCATGATGTTTTCTTAGTATTCTCATTCTTTAAAGGAAAAAAAAAAAGACCATAAAATCTGGGAACTCAAAAATTTTTGGGTATTTTAATATTCTTAGGCAGGTGAACACAGAGAGCCTGTTTTTTTCCTCTTCTGAGTTCAGCATTGCTGCCTGGCTTCCATGGGGGCCGTGTGTCATTGATCCCTCGGTTGAGTCTCTGCAGCATAAATGACTGACCTAATGAAATTAGCGTGGTTGACATCTCAACCATGGGTGAAATCTCAACCTTAGCCCAAGAAGATTTCCAAAAGGAAGGGTTTGAGAAGATGTTCAGAAGAAAATAACTACCACATCCTTTGGGAGGATCTAGTTCTTCAGCATACACAAGGGAGAACAACACTTTCTTCCATTCTGCCCTTCTGTTCCAAGCCTTAGGAAGAAGCTGGCCAGTTTCTGCTGCCTGAAAAGGATATGCCCTTCATCCTGGGCACTCTGATTCTTCAGCATTCATGCATTTTGCCTGGGTGTGTCTCATCTTTCCTTCCATTGCCAGGGCAGGAAGAGGTTCCCTTGGGTTCATCTTTGGCCCCAGGGTGATGGGAGACCTTTTAGATCTGAAGCCAAAACAAAACCTTATAAGCTGAACTCACCTCTTCCAAGTCCACTTAGCCACTGTTGTTTTCCCATGTGTAATTGCATTGGTAGTTCATTATAGTAGAGGTTCCTCCCTCAGAATTCTGGCTGGTAAGTAGTTCTGAAAGACAATACAACACCTTACATTTACTAGGACTGGCTTTGTAAGGAGTATCTTCTGTGAATCAGCCTATTTACTTCCCAAGACTCCAAGGCAGGTAGAGTAGGTGGAATGTGCTTATCTCCATTTGGCTGAAGTTGGAAGACAGTGTGATGGAGCAGAAAGGCTATGCATGGACCTTGAACCTGTAGCAGGATCCCGGGTCTGAATGAATCCCAGCAGTCCCCTCCAAGGTCTTCTCTGTGCTGTAAAACAGAGGGGACAGTCCAGCATCTGGAAGTTGTTAGAGGTAAAGGCCAAATTCAAACCTGTGTGCTATGGATATCGCTCTATATAAATAAAACACTGATTGGCGAGTGGCCAGGTAGGAAGTATAGGCGGGACAAGGAGAGAGGAGAATTCTGGGAAGTGGAAGGCTGAGGAAAGAGACCTGCCAGCCACTGCCATGACAAGCAAGATGTAAGGTACCGGTAAGCCACAAGCCACATGGCAACTTATAGATTAATAGAAATGGGTTAATTCAAGATAGAAAAAGTAGATATCAAGAAGCCTGCCACGGCCATACAGTTTATAAGTAATATAAGCATCTGAGTAATTATTTTATACGTGGGTTGTGGGACTGTGGGGCTTGGTGGGACCTGGAGAGAAGCTCTCCAGCTACCCCTATGGCACCTGGTGCAACTTGGGAATTATTCATTTGCTTCAGGTCTTGCCAGCCACCTTGGCCGTTCCTGATTGTCAAGGTCACAGAAAACAGCTCTTGCTGTTTATCTTGTTTATCTATTGCAAGAGAGAGTGGAAGCTCTGCAGGTGCCAAGCACCCTTTGGTCCCTAATTGCAAGGAAACTCTAGGAGGAACGGCCACAAACCTTCCATTTGATAATGAAGTTTTAACAAGATGTGCTTTAGAAGCTCTGGTCCCTCTGCCCATTTGCAAGTCAGTTCTTAGTGCATTAACTTTGTGTTTTTAAGGCTTCTCACATCTTACCTGCCCTGCCTTCTGTTGGATTTTCTTTTAGTTGCTTTAGATCCCTTTTAGAAAGAGGTCCAGTTTGAATTACTAAAGTGACTTAGGTTGAAGTATAGGCTTACCTCCTAGAATCAATCAATCAATCAATCACTTTCTCTCTCTCAATAGCTGGATATAGATATGATATAGATTCTATACATATAATTATAGTATATTGATCCTATATATAATTATATATAAATAGTTATATGTATACACACACACACACACACACACACACACACACACACACACACACACATATATATATATATATATATATATATATATATAATCTGATGTTTTTGAGACATGGTCTTTCTATTGTATAGCTCTGGTTCTCCTGGAACTTGCTATGTAAACCAGGATGGCCTTAAACTAACAGAAATGCACCTGCCTCTGACTCCTGAGTGCTAGGGTCAAAAGTGTGAGCCGTCATACCTGGCCTAGAATCTCATAGACCAAAAGTCGCTTTATCCTGTTGTGTTCTCATCGATACTTGTCTGTATTAGCCTCACTCAGCAAAAAAGATTATACGATACAGAGTATGCTGGAAAAACTAGACTCTAAGAAAACCATTTCTGTCTTCAGAATGTTAGAACACTTTTTAAAAGTGTATTTTATTGATGACTCATAAGACAGCACCTGATTGATGTTTGTTAATTGCTTGAGACAGGGTCTCAATGAAGCCTGGGCTGGCCTTCCTATCTAGCCCAAGCTGGCCTCAACCAGCAGCTGATTCCTTTTCTTTAGTATGTGTCTGCACATATGTGTAGGTACAAGTATGTACATGCGGAGGTCAGAGGCCAACCTTGAAGGTTATTCTCAGAAATGCTGCCAACCTTTGAGACAAGGTCTGTCATTGGCCTGGAGCTAACCTATTGGCCAGCTAGTCCCAGCAATCCTCCTGTCTCCACATCCTCAGCCCCAGGATGACAAGCAGGTACCATCATGCCAAGCTTTCTACATGGGAATCTTCACACTTACAATGCAAATGGTTTCACCAACCAACTGAACCATCCGTCCCACTCCTTAGCAAGTATGCCGTGCCCTGCTAGCCACTGTTTTTGTCAGTTATCTCATATTATGTTTTAATACATGTTATCATCTAGTCAGATCAACACACAGTTCTTTCTTTCATTCTTTGTTTTTTGTTTGTTTTTTGCTTCCTGCTTTTCTATCATTCCCTTTCCTTTATGTTCACTAAGGTCTTTCCCAGCAAGCTGTTTTCTGCCTTAAACATGTCTTGGGGGGAATTTGATTTCTTATTTAGTTCATTTATTAAGATGGTTTGTGAAGACAGCAAACGCTGACAATAGTCATGCCATGGTTGCTTATAGACAGGAAGTGCTAGATGAATATATTGGTTTATTTAACTTATACTCCACTGCTTAGCATGTGGGCTCACCATCTGTTTTGGGTAAAGAAACCAAAGCTAGCCAATTCAGCACTGCCATTAAAAAAAAAAAAAAAAAAAAAAAAAACCCTTGTGTGTGTACATGTGGGACTTCAGTGTGGGGGTGCATGTGTCTCAGCAGGTGTGTGGAGGTCAGACAACAGTCCTCCCTTCCACCTGGACTCTTGTTTACTGCTGCATATGTCAGACTGGCTGCACCACCAGCTTGCAAGGATTCTCCTCTTTCTGCCTCCCACTTGCCGCAGGAGCACTGGGATTAGAGGTATTCGTTACCATGTCCAGCCTTCTGTGGGAGCCATGCTCGGGCCCTCGTGTTTGCAGGTCAAGCCCTTTAACCCACTGAGCCATCTCCCTAGCCCAGCACTGCCACTTGGATCCTGCAGAGTTGTGGGGTTTTTAACTGGATATTTATGAATGAAACCCCTTGAACAGCATTGGATCAGCACTGGTCAACTTTTTGGTCTTTCTTGACCCAGGTTAGGTTTCGTTAGGTTAATTAAATACTTTAATCTGGTTTTTGAACCACACACATATAGTTAAGCTCTTTTTAATTCAAACCCTCTTCATCCAAACTGACTTTTCATAGCTTTTTCCACTGAGAGTTCTTCTTCGTGTACAAATAGTTTTCAGGAGTGCCCATCTGCATTTCCCCACCTGAATTTGCTACCAGCAAATTTTTATCATGGATATTTTAACTAGGAACATATATTGCAAATTTGACAAAAAGACCTCTGCTGGCTTCTTAGCTGATACACAAGCAATGGCCAACGAGTCCATTGATCTCAGTGTCTCACTTATCCAGGCTTGGTCTCTGAGTGTGTTGTGAAGGAACTCTTTTCTGTGCTTCCAACACCTTGGGTGACACTCCTTAGCAACTGCTGATCAGGTACCTTATGTTGCTCAGAAAAGGGTATTTTTAAACTTTTTTTAATGCTACTAATTTTTTTTCTTTGTTGGAACCAGTAAATGTGAAGTATTCATATTTGTCTGTTTCTGAAGCAAATATCTAATGAAACAATATACTTACACCTACTGGCCTCTGCTTGTCTGCTGTGGTGTGTTTGATTGTTTGGTTAGATTTTTGTTTTGGTATTTGGAGACAGGTTCTTACTAGGCAGCCCTGGCTGGCTTTGAATTGTAGTGAGCCTTCTGGTTCAGATTATATCATATAATAATCTGAATTATTAGGATTATATCACAACTGGTTTTTGTTGTTGTTTGTTGTTATTGTTATTCGTCTTCTTGATTGTATTTTATTTTTATTTTTTTTCATGCTGATTTTTACACAAGCTTCAAGACAAACTTTATTTCAGGACTTACTATATCTCCTTGGGTCCTTTGAAGGTCACCATTGTCCCACACTGTTTCATCTGCTGTTGTCTGATGAACCTTTACCAAGTGCCTCTCCTGTGTGATACACTATAAGGGTTAGCAAGAACCAAAATGAGCCGGGTGTTAGACGTGCCCTGTGTGCTTACCTTTAAAGGGACAGGGTGATGAGAATGGTGAAGTAAGGTGACATGAGCACCAACTGGGACATGGAGCTTCCTCCCTTGGGTGTAGAGTCCGATGGAGTTGCAGAATAGAGATAGCATCTTGATTGACACTTGTAGGTTATCCGGGAGGTAAACGTGTGGACACAAAAGAAAAATTTGGAAGTAAGTGTGCACCAGAGGATGGTGGAGCCCTGGGTTAGGGATAAGTTAAGGGGGAGGAAAACTTGGTCATGACAGTCTGCAAAACCTTATCAAATCACAATGTAAAAAATTATGATTAGCAAACCTTCAAACTATAGCTCATGACAAACTTGATGTTTATAATGAAGGCTCAAGTGATGAATGTGGGTGTGTAGGGATTCCCACCTCAAGGAAGCTGTATTAGTTACTTTTCTTGATGCTGTGACAAAATCCTTGGTGTAGCAACTTAAGAGTTTATCGTGGCTTGTAGTTTGAGGAGACAGTATATTGTGACAGGGAAGGCATGGCGGCAGGAGCATGAGGCAGCTGGTCACATGGCATCTTCAGTCAAGAAGCAGAGAGAAAGGAATGCTCCTTCTCAGCTTGCTGTCTTTTTATGAAACACCAGACCCTAGCCCATGGAATGGTGCCACCCACATTTCAGGGTGGGTCTTCACAAATTAGTTAACCCCAACCTAAAAAAAATTCCCTCACAGATGTGCCTAGAGGTTAGACTCTTGGTGATTCTAAATTGAGAGCACCAACCATTACAGAGATGTAGGTAACAGATACCATCAAGGACTTGGTCAAGTTTTGTGGATCTTAATATTGCTTGAGATTTCCTGTCCTGCCTGGCCCACAGTCAGGACAAATCTCTCTCGCCCTCCAGTCCTGTAGCCGGTCAGACCCAACCAAGTAAACACACAGAGACTTACATTTCTTATAAACTGTATGGCCGTGGCAGGCTTCTTCCTAACTGTTCTTATATCTTAAATTAACCATTTCTATTAATCTATAAGTTGCCACGTAGCTCGTGGCTTACCAGTATCTTAAGATCTGCTTCTCATCGTGGTGGCTGGCGGCGTCTCCTTGCCTCAGCCTTCCACTTCCCAGAATTCTCCTCTCTCCTTGTCCCACCTATACTTCCTGCCTGGCTACTGGCCAATCAGTGTTTTATTTATTAACCAATCAGAGCAACACGTTTAACATACAGAACATCCCACAGCATTTTAGGCTGTTTTATTGGTGATAATGACAGTGGCGATGACAGTAGTGAGGACAGTGGTGATGATAGCAGTGAGGATAGTGATGATGGTGACAGCGAGGACAGTGGTGATGATGACTGTGAGGACAGTGATGATGACAGTGAGGACAGTGGTGATGATAACAGTGAGGACAGTGATGGTGACAGTGAGGACAGTGATGATGATGACAGTGAGGACAGTGATGATGACAGTGAGGACTGTGATGATGACAGTGAGGACAGTGATGATGACAGTGAGGACAGTGGTGATGATGACAGTGAGGACAGTGATGATGATGACAGTGAGGACAGTGATGATGATGACTGTAAGGGCAGTGATGATGATGACAGTGAGAACAGTGATGATGATGACAGTGAGGACAGTGGTGATGATGACAGTGAGGACAGTGGTGATGATGACAGTGAGGACAGTGATGATGATGGTGACAGCTAGGACAGTGGTGATGATAGCAGTGAGGATAGTGATGATGATGGTGACAGTGAGGACAGTGGTGATGATGACGGTGAGGACAGTGATGATGACAGTGAGGACAGTGGTGATGACAGTGAGGACAGTGATGATGATGGTGACAGTGAGGACAGTGGTGATGGTGACAGTGAGGACAGTGATGATGACAGTGAGGACCGTGATGGTGACAGTGAGGACAGTGGTGATGATGACAGTGAGGACAGTGATGATGATAACAGTGAGGACAGTGGTGATGATAGCAGTGAGGATAGTGATGATGATGGTGACAGTGAGGACAGTGGTGATGATGACAGTGAGGACAGTGGTGATGATGACAGTGAGGACAGTGATGATGATGACAGTGAGGACAGTGGTGATGATGACAGTGAGGACAGTGGTGATGATGACAGTGAGGACAGTGATGATGATGGTGACAGTGAGGACAGTGGTGATGGTGACAGTGAGGACAGTGATGATGACAGTGAGGACAGTGGTGATGATGACAGTGAGGACAGTGGTGATGACAGTGAGGACAGTGATGATGATGACAGTGAGGACAGTGATGATGATAACAGTGAGGACAGTGATGATGATGACAGTGAGGACAGTGGTGATGATGACAGTGAGGACAGTGATGATGATGACAGTGAGGACAGTGATGATGATGACAGTGAGGACAGTGATGATGACAGTGAGGACAGTGATGGTGACAGTGAGGACAGTGATGATGATGGCAGTGAGGACAGTGATGGTGACAGTGAGGACAGTGGTGATGATGACAGTGAGGACAGTGATGATGATAACAGTGAGGACAGTGATGATGATGACAGTGAGGACAGTGATGATGATGACAGTGAGGACAGTGGTGATGATGACAGTGAGGACAGTGATGATGATGACAGTGAGGACAGTGATGATGATGACAGTGAGGACAGTGGTGATGATGACAGTGAGGACAGTGGTGATGATGACAGTGAGGACAGTGATGATGACAGTGAGGACAGTGATAATGATGACAGTGAGGAGAGTGGTGGTGATGACAGTGAGGACAGTGGTGATGACAGTGAGGACAGTGATGATGATGACAGTGAGGACAGTGATGATGATAACAGTGAGGACAGTGATGATGATGACAGTGAGGACAGTGATGATGATGACAGTGAGGACAGTGATGATGATGACAGTGAGGACAGTGGTGATGATGACAGTGAGGACAGTGATGATGATGACAGTGAGGACAGTGGTGATGATGACAGTGAGGACAGTGGTGATGATGACAGTGAGGACAGTGGTGATGATGACAGTGAGGACAGTGATGATGACAGTGAGGACAGTGATAATGATGACAGTGAGGAGAGTGGTGGTGATGACAGTGAGGACAGTGATGATGACAGTGAGGACAGTGGTGATGACAGTGAGGACAGTGATGATGATGACAGTGAGGACAGTGGTGATGATGACAGTGAGGACAGTGATGATGATGATGACAGTGAGGACAGTGATGATGACAGAGAGGACAGTGGTGATGACAGTGAGGACAGTGATGATGATGACAGTGAGGACAGTGGTGATGGCAGTGAGGACAGTGGTGATGATGACAGTGAGGACAGTGGTGATGATGACAGTGAGGACAGTGGTGATGGCAGTGAGGACAGTGATGATGATGACAGTGAGGACAGTGGTGATGATGACAGTGAGGACAGTGATGATGATGACAGTGAGGACAGTGGTGATGACAGTGAGGACAGTGATGATGATGACAGTGAGGACAGTGGTGATGACTGTGAGGACAGTGGTGATGGCTGAGTTTTTACATTTGCCATCATTTATTGAGCACCTGCTGCATGCCAGGAGTTGAGACATTTCTGACTTTGATTCTGTGAAGATAATATTCTCTTTCATTCTTTTGTCTTCTTTATTTTAGAGATGCAGTCTCACTTTGTAGCTGGCCTCCAACTTGAGATTCTTGTGCCTCAGTCTCCTAAGTGCTGGGACTACTGGTAAACACTGTCACACTCAATAAATGTTCTCCACCACTATCAGGGGCGCTGGAAGGAGATAAATAGCTTGCCCAAGGCTACTTAACACTAGGCCGTGGCATGGGATTCTAGTCCCTTCCAACTGACTGGAGTGCACCAGCCCTGCATTCGTACCACTGATTATCTCTTGGCTCTTAGTGGTGTCTGGGCTTCTTAGAGATCCTTTTGTGAAAGCAAAAAGTGAGTTGGGAAGAGGAAGACGTTTAGAATGGTGAACATGAGATAGGCTGCAAGAGTTGAGCACTTAGAAATGCCCTGAGTATGTACAGAGACAGCATTGAGGGCACAGAAGCAGGAGAAATAATACCCATAACACTGAGGGAGGAACTGTGGGAAGAACAGTTAGTACGACAGGAACATGAGCCTTCAGTGGGCAAGTACACTTATGGGATATACTCATTTCTGAATGAATTTGCTCATCTATAAATGTGAGCGTGTGTTCATAAATGAACAAGTGAAGGAAAATATTTGATCATTAAGTGTAATTTAGTGCTCAACTAAATATTTCTTTTCTTTTTGTGTTTTAGGCAGTAGAATTAAATTTCTCTTACCTAAGGATTTCTGATGGAGCCAGTACATGACAATCTTCAAATGTAATTTAATGTATTCTTCCTTCAGATAGGTATATTGTTAATTTCTACAAATTATGACTTCAAATGTGACTCCATAGCCTCTCTGAAACATCTTGATAGATCTCTCTGTTGATAACTCTTAACTAATGATGTAAGACCCCAAGAAGAGGATCTGGGGAAGATACGTGTGTCACTTTTGTAATATGTATACCATTATTGTGGCCATTCATTATTTAAATAGCTGTGGCCTTTTAGTGAATTCCAACATTAACAAACCATGTTAACATAATTTAAAATATGTAATGAAATTTGTGATGCCATCTGATGACGGAGCTATCAAATTAGCACTCGTGGCGTTGACAGATCGCCCCTGGGAAGATTAGCTTGCATTGTTTGGAGAGAAAAGATGTGTGTTCCCCGTGGGCTGGCAACATTGCTGCAGGCACTCTGGTAGGTAATGCTACCGGAGGGGTGGCTTGTTTGATGTTGAAATGTCACACAGTGTGTGCTCTTCCTACAATATTAATCTCCAATGTATTCAAGGGACTTGATGTATGTTCCAACTGAGTGGAGACGTTCTCCCTGAGTGTGTGTGTGTGTCTGTGTGTGTGTGTGTGTGTGCGTGCACACATGCACGCTTGCCTGCGCCCTCTACTTTGTTGTTGTTTTCTTACCATTATCCTCATTACTGGACGTTTCCATGGACTTTTCTTGGCTCTTCTGTTATGGCTCTCAGGACAGGATTATCCACCTTTAGCAAAAGCTCCTCTGCAGATATGCCACAGTAAGGGTTTTTTCTTAGTTCAGATTGTTGTTTGGATTCTTGCAGAGGAATGGCTTCTTACGAGTCTTTGGGTATAGAGCATTACCAAATGTCACTTTGTGATGTGTACATACGTCCTAGTCAAATGAAGGTGGATTCCTCCAAAGCTAGTGGTTGGAAGTCCAGAATCTTTTTTCTTTATTTTTCTTTATTTTATATTTGTATTTGTGTTTATGTGTTTTCATGTGTATATATGCACATGTGTGCAGCCCTCACAGAGACCAGAAAGGAGCTGGAGGTAGAGGTGGTTGTAAGGTGCTGGATATGGGACTGGGATCTGGACTCTGGAGCTTTGGGAGAACGGTACAGACACATCCTTATGCACTAACATGGTTAAGATGGGTTGGGCCTTCCTTTTGCCATCTCATATACCCCAACATTTATTGTGACCTTAGAGCTTATCTAGGCTACAGCCATAGTTCAGAGGAAGAAACCAAAGCTAGGACTGTTACCAAGAGACCCTTTCCGGCTCACCTATGCAGAATGATGAAACATCCTTTTAACCATGTTCTGAGATATGTCCTTAGTTCTGGCTTCATGGTATCTCCTCTTGAGTGTATCTTGAACAAATGCATTTCTCTTGTCTAACTAGATAGTTTAGAATGGTACATGACATAAACAGTGTTTGAACATTCAGCCATGTGTGTCTCCTGAGTGGAATGGGCTCCAATGGTTCACGAGTCTATCTTTGACCAGTGCATCCTTTCTGTCCATCTTCATCATCTTTGCCATGTGCTGTGCCTGTGGATGGTTTCTGCCACTTCACCTGTTCCTGCTTCCGTTCATGTGTTTTCTTTACATAGAGTCTTCACGGTATATGGTTTAGTTGTAGTCTACTTAGCACTTCATGTATATACTTCATTAATGAGGACTGTTATATTAGCCAGTGATTGTCCCAGCAACTGATTTTCTAGTTTAGATGCTGGTAAACATTTCAAAGAACATCATCTACCCATTTGCTCATCCTAAAGGCCCACTAGACATCACAGATAAAAACTGTATGACTTAGCTGGGTGGGTGACGAATGCCTTTAATCCCAGCCCTGGGGAGGCAGAGGCAGGTGGATCTCTGTGAGTTTGAGACCAGCCTGGGCTACAGAGTGAGTTCTGGACAGCCATCGCTGTTACACAGAGAAATCCCCGTCATGAAAAATGGAAAAACAAACAAACAAATGAACAAACAAACCCCAAACTGTATGACTTGATTTTGAAATCCCAAGAAGTTGTACCTAATAGATTCATGAATAGTTAGTTCCTTATCCAAAACTCCACCAGGTCAAAGGCTCTTCCCAGTGGCTTCGGGAGCTTCTCAACACCCTATTTGTCACTTTCCCCTAATTTTTACCTTTTTTAAAAATGCATTAACCAAACTTCAGTATTTCTTTGGATGCCTTAACTGTTTAAGTTTAGAAGTACTTTCATCCTTACCTCTTAGTTCCAGTAAGGATTTTAAAAAAACTATAATTTATTTTATGTATATAACAATTTTTCTGCATGTACGTGGTGCCTGCAGAGGTCAGAAGAGGTCATTGTATCCCTGGAACTATAGTTTATGGACCATTGTAAGCCACCATGTGGGTGCTAGGACCCAAACATGGGTCCTCTGTTAGAGCAACAAATGTTCTTAACTGCTCAACTGTCTCTCCTGATCCCTGGTAAAAGATATTTATTTATTTTTATGTCTACACATGGCAGAATCTCCCACACTCTCAGGGCTCAATACTAAAGCTGTTCATGTTTGTGCCATGGAGGGGAGTGGTAGAGCTTAGAGCTTCATAGGTAGATTTTCAATCATGTAAGATATGCTTACCCTGTAGCCATATTTTTATTGTCATGCACAGTTGAGGAAATAGATGAAAGCAAAAGGAAAAAAAAAAGTTATGAGATAGCAAAGTGCCTCTTCATGTCTTTTCCTATAAATCAAAAATAGTTTTCTTACAGAAAAGTACTCACTTGCTACGCTGGCCTCCTCTCCTTTCAACTAACTACGTGTGATCATTGCCTTAAGCGGCTCTGCTGGTAAGCCAGTATGTCAGCTTCATCCTTTTGTGAAGTGCCAAGAGTTAAACAGAGGGACACTCAAGGATGCAGATGTGAGGGTATTCATAAAGCCAGGCTGCCTGCCCCCTGGGAAGGTTACCCCACAGCAGGCTGTTCCTCTAGTGTCCATAAAGGCAAATCTACCCTGCAGCTTAGTCTGTGGGTGCTGGCGTATTTTGCTGATAGTCTTAAAACCAGGACAATTTATTATTATTACAATTACCATAGACTATTTCAGCATAGCCTTTTATACATATTCAAGTGTAGCGTTTTCAGCAAGAATTAAAAACTCAATCCATCACTGCCCTGAAAATCTCCTTACCTGTGTGACTTTGTTCTCTGGTGGCACTTGGTATGTTCATTGTGATTTTTTTATGAGTTCTTTTTTAAAATTATTTTTCATACAGCAGGTAGGATGAAGAGGGAGCATTTGCAACACAGAAGAAGTGGGAATATACCCCACAGTCAGTAACCTGGGGAAGCAAAAACCACCCTATGAATTTTGGTGTCAGCTTTTGGGATCTCCTGTTGTTTTGAACAAGCTGGCTAAGAGTGAAAGGAAAGAGTCACGAGAAATCTTTCTGCTTCTTAGTGGGTCCTGGGCCACTAACCTATGACCATAAATATTAATGTGCACGATCACATATATCCATCTTATTCATCCCCATGCTAAGATTGGCCTCGAGTGTTAGGTAGCTTGGACATTCCTGGGGTATAGTGATTCATAGAGTCCAAGTGGCTTCCCTTAAAACTGAATTGAAATCTGCAAACATCCTTTAGAATGGTTCAGTCTGTGCTATTTTCAGTAAATATTTTTAGCATTGTTTTTGTTGGAGACCATGAATCAAGAATTGTTTTTAAATAAGTCATTCTATTTGCTTTCCACAGAAGGAAGGTTTTGAATTATTACTCCCAGTTTACAAGTCAGGAAATCAAGGCCCTGAGTGACCTGCCTTGGCCATACAGTTGCTAGGTGATGGAGCAGATCATCAGATTCAAATATCTGTACCTTGAGGCTGTCCCTCACTGCCTGTCTTAGCACATCTCCCAGGACTCCTACCAATGCAGCTCTGACTCTAGGCTTTGCATGCACCATGCAGCTAGCCTAGCCAGCAGTGTGATATTCCAGCCGAAGAAGCTGGCTTACACCTGGTATTTGGGATCCTCTGTGGCCAAGAGTAAGTAAGGGGATGTGTTGCAAGAATGAGTTCCATTTTGCCTTCTGGGATGTGATCATCAGGCCATTTCTGTCTATTCTAACAGCTGCTTAGTTGTTTCACTCTGAGGAAAGAACGATTTTCCAGGGCACTCATTTCACTCTGTCTTCTCCACCCCTCCACCCAAAAGCCTTGTGTTTCAGGTGCATAGATCAGTCCTGCCCAGACTGAGAATACAACAGAAATTGACACAGAGCTGGCTTTCCTTCAGGTCCCCACCATTTTATAGGAGAAAAAGCAGGTGTGCGTGGCCTGTGGCAGATAGGACCTGTCACCTGCTGTGTCTTCACTTTTATGAAACTAAATGGACATTGGGTATGGCCACTTATTGAATATGTGGTGCAATAAAAATTATTCTGTACCAGTCTGGTGTTATAGCAAGGTGGAGTGAACCTTGAGCCATTCTGGTGACCATAAATAGAGGATGGATGCATTGAGTTCAGCTTTAAGTTGTTACAAGAGGAAACACCTCATGATTCTCAGGAAAAATTTGCAAGTATTTTCTTTGGAGGGCATGGCTTGAGAAATACGGTCTGCAGACAGCAACAGGGGCATGAGTGTTCATCATCTCACTCCCAGCTACACTTCCCACTTGTTACCCACACTAATCTCCAGTTTCAGACTCCATTGGTGGCTATCCACCTGTATTGGTGGTGGTTAAGTTGTCTAGTCCCTGCTGGAAGCTTGATGCTATCGTAAAGCTAAAGAATTCCATGTTTGATTCTTTTTAACCCAAGTAAAATGATGCCCTTCACTCTCAAAAATACTTGTACATTAGAATTCTAATTCTTTGTTTATATGCCGAATCGCAGTTCCCCCAGTGCCCTGTGTCTGGTCCTCCAAGCAGTCCCTGTCAGAGCCTCTGCACTTCCATGGTCATTTACCCAAATGAAAAGCTAGTTAATAATGAGAGAGAGAGAGAGAGAGAGAGAGAGAGAGAGAGAGAGAGAGAGAGAGAGAGAGAGAGAGAGAGAGAGAAGAGTTAGAGACTACTACATACAAGAAACAAATCCAGAGAAGCCAGTGGCATGTAGCCCGTGGTACAAATCCAGGACTCATTTAAAGCAAGAAGAAATAAAGACAAACCAAACAGGTCCCCTTGCAAAATGCCCACACAGGTCCATGTAAGCTAGAGAGATGGGCAAGGCGTCCAGGGGCAGCTGTTCTTTCAGCACAGCACTGTTTTCAAAAATCTCAGCCATTCCTGGATCAAAAACTCTTTACAGGTCATTCCTGAATTCGTTCCGTGTGCCCCGTGTAAAAACACCCTGTGAGTGGATGGGACATGCCCTGTGAATTATACCTTATTTATTATCGCAGAGCCCTCCCTTTTTTTCCATCCAGCTTTGGAATTATGGGCTGGGGCAGTTTTTAATACTCTATTTATTTTAGGGAGGAAAATGTTTTTCTTGCTCTGTAACATTCATGCAGTACCAACTGCTGGCAGCTTCCCCGGCATTTAAGGAAATATTGTTGTAAGGCTTTTATGTTCCATACTTCAATCAGCCGGAGCCAGCAGTATCCCCACAGAAGGACCCTCAGCAGACCATTTGCAGCATTTTGCTACAATTAAACTCCTCTGGTTTTAGCCCTCAGGCAATTTAGTACCTTTTTACATATGCACATTATGAACTTTTGACCAGGGTCTAGCAGTCATATATTAGAGCTCTGCTCTTGGAAGCAGGCTTAACAAGTTCCTCTGAGTATTGGGCTTGGAGTCAGTTGTGGAAAAGGTAATTGAAGCAGCTTGTAGCGAGGCCATTCAGAATCTCAGCGATGATCCTAAATATCGCCCTCTCTCTTCTCTCGCTCACTCCTCTCCCCCTCCAACCTTTCCTTGTTTCCTCTGGAAGCTGGTAGCAAGAGCTTTCAAAGTCTGTGATTGATCTTTTATTCAGTAGCTAACGAGGGCTGTGATTCTATTAGCGTGCTACAAGGCAGGAGAACAGTGATTTAATGAAGTGTCTAGTGAGCCGGCCATAGATTTATCCTGTTGTCGCTAATTTGCGGTGCGGTGGCGAGCGCAAAGGAAACGGCGCTCGTACCGCTATTAGGCAGGTATTTCCTTAGTAAATTGTTGTAAGGTCAGGTACAGTTATCTGAGCCAAAGCAATGCCTCCCCTCTTCAGTGTCTGCAGATGACAGCCGCTGTGCTGAGCGCTCACTGAAGTGGAACTGGGAGATCAGAGGTCCGTCTCCAAGTCGCCCTTAGCGGAGGCAGGAGCAGATGAACTGCCAAGAAGGAGTAATAGAGTCATAATTGGTGATTAGAACGGGAAAGGTGCGATAACATCTTAATACAAACTGGCGTATGTTATAGTTACTGTCAGTTGTTGTAAACTCGCCCTGCTGCCCGGACTAGTTCCGTTCCCCTTGATTAGCTCTGAGAAACGAGGCAGCGGGCACTGGGAGAGCCACACTGATGACATCCGGGCCAGCTGCGGCTGCTTCCCAGGGTCTTGCCCCAACCCCACTGTTTGTCTTGGGTACCCATGCTTGTCCTCTCCCAGGACTTCACCGTAGTAACCTCTCTCTACCACCCTGGGAATACTGTGATTTCGTGAAGTGTCTTCAGATCCTGTCTCTGTCCAGGCACTGCGACCTTGCTGCACACTGGCTTGGAGGCTGGTTGTTTTGCCTACCTTTGCTAAGGGGAAGTAGTTGCCTCATGTCAGTGCCGTTCCCCGCTGCAGTACAGTCTCACGTTAATGCATTTGCTCTTGCTGTGCCCGACGACAGAAAACACAGAATGCACAGCACAGAGGGATGAGAACCTTGGCACCAGTGTTCTGCAGAATACATGTTGGAAGTGTCCTCACAGTATATATATTTACATGATGTCCATCTGTGGTAAGGGCAATTGAAGCAGTTCTTAAGACGCTTCAAGAAATGCTAGGTGGCTGAAAAGGAGCACCATTGAAAAGCAAGGGGTCCAAACCCATGTTGATACTGACAGGGGATGTTCCCATGAGACGTAGCATAAGTGTTCTTTAACTCCATAGAAGGTTCCAGGGTGGTCCAGACAGGCTGAGGAGCTCTCGTTATTGATAAGTACATGACTGGTCATTTGTGTTGGTTCCTTGTTCCTGGGTTACACATGCACATCTGGAGTGTTTGCAAAAGGAAAGGCTTGACTTGTCGCTTATATTGATTTGAGTTGAATAAGTCATATCTGGATGCCTGGGACAGAAAATGTGATAATAGGCATGGATGTATCTTACGTACTAGTTGCCTAGTAAGTGATTCTCTTTCTTGTTTCCCACACAAAGCACCTCACCCAAGTTCCTGACGAAGAACAGTGGTGACAAATGCCTGTAATATGTTCGGTGCTTCCTGTGTGTCTTCAACTATTCCTTCAAGAAACCCCATCCTTTAACTGGTAAAGCTGAAGTCTAGCAGCTATGTCAGAAGCGAATCAGGGTTTGCACGCAAATCTATCTGTACTTTCTTCTGTCCATATATACAGAAGTGAACCTCTTGCTTGGATGCCTCACTTCCTGGGGGTTCCCCGACCCTTCTGAGAAACAGACATTGCACCTCTCCTCAGACATTCCAGCCCTCCTTATGGCTGTATGATGTTGTTGATTCCTCAGGAAATATCCGAGGGAGGAGAACTAGTTAGTGCTTCATGTCTTATCATGTCTTACACATTTTCCAAAGGGGTTGGAAATCATATCGACCTACAGACCATGCAGGGCCATTTCACACAGTGGTGCTGAGAAAGCATTTGCTAAAGAATCATCAGGCTGTGGGACAGGGACATGGCTCAGTGGATAAGAATGCTTTCCAAGTAAGAAGACCTGAGTTCAAATGCCTAGCTCCTATAATAAAGCCAGGTATGGCCACGCATGTGCCTGTAACTGCGGCAGCTACAAGGGGAGAAGCCAGAGGGTCTCTGGGCCTGCTGGCTACCAGCTTAGCTCCAAGTTCAGGGAGAGACCCTGTCTCAAGGGAAGAAGGTAAGAAAGATACAGCAGGGCACTCAACATGCTTCTCTGATCTCTGGAAGCATGTAAATATGCATACCAACCACATGTACACATATTGCACACACACATACAAACACACACAGAACTATTAATTTTATGACCCCAAAGTCCAATATCCCTTAAAAAAATGACTTCTGTGTACCCGAAATCTCTTAACCTGATAAGTTTCCCAGGTTATGGCCTTATTTTCTATCTATGCAACCTGTTTGCTTATAGAGACCTCCCATCCCCACACTCCTTGGAAGGTGAATTGCCAAACTTCCTTTTATTTGCCTCATAAATAATGTCTCTCATGAGAGGGCATCAGCAGTATAAGCAACACACACAGTTTTTTAAGAAAGAATATTCTGTTTCATAGATTTTTTTTTCTGTCAGAAGAAGTAATCTATAGAATGAGAGTTGCATTCGTATGGGCTTTTGTTGTTTTTAAATTAGAAGAGGCCATCATGCCAGACCCAAGAGGTCACACCATGTGTGATCCCATTTATACAATATATCCAGAGCAGGCAAATCCACAGAGACTGGCATGCAGGTTGGGGTGGTTTCCAGAGGCTGTGGGAAAAGGGAGTATGAGAGAAAGGCTACTAATGGGTTTGAGGTCTCCTCACAGGGTTTTAGGGACATTTGGAAACAGGTAGAAATGCTGGTTATCCACCTCCATGAATATACCAAATGCCACACAATCACATGCTTTAAAATTGTTGACTTTAAGTTTTATGAATTGTACTCAGTCACAGGGTGGGGAGCACCTAAGGAGCAATGCTTTGCACAGAGGACGTGTTAAGCTGCTCATCTCCCCCTTTCCATCTGTAATAGTCACAGTATGACTAGGAAATGGTTGGACTGAGGGGGAAGCCAGACAAACAGAGCTCAGAGGTGGAACATGGTACCCACCCCACATGGTGCTGTGCGCAGCTGCAGATGCATGCCTGTCTTATCATCTCTTGACCACTCTATTGATTAGTTATATGTTTGCCTGTGGTATTAATAATGTATACCTTGAAAAATCTATGTGCATTATAGTCTTTGATCTTACTGTGAATTTCAAAGCCAAAGATTCCATTTTCTTTTTCTTTCTGTGCTTTTTTAAAAATTTTCAAAGAAATAAACTAGAAATAATTTTAAAAATCCTATTCCCTTGCCTGATGAACAAATTCTGAATCACTTGTATCCATGTTAATAAGCTATAGATTAGGCACATGAATGGGAAGCATATGTGTAGGATACATACACATATACACAGATACATATGCATGTACAGCCATCTACATATACATACTTAGCTATAAGCATTACATTTATGCACACATGCAAACATATCTTAAGAGAATTATAAAATGCTTGCAGTTCAAGTTTCGTGTATTCCAGGGATGAGGGATATCTGAACATGAGTCTTACTCATCTAGTAGATTAAAACAGAAATTAAAGGCTTTGGACTAAGACAGGATCAAAGGGTCTCTTTTCATTGTTCTTTTATTGTTTATTGACTTCAAAAAGACTTCTTCATTTAAACTGACTTTAATGTCTCTTGAATGCTCTTTTGTAAAATGACTTTGAAAACTCGGGGATAATGTCTTCATTAAGTGGAAGAAAAATCTTCGGAAAAATATAACCGTAACTTGGCTTTCATTAGGGTAGAAGGAGATAAAGCCTTGCTTAATTAATGCCTGTTCCCCTCTGTTGAGAATTGTAAGGAAGAAAGGAATGAAATTAGTACTTATAAAAGCTTAAAGGAGATATCCTAGCGCTGGTGCTTCCTGCCTCTGTTCCAAAATTTAGAAGACCATACTTTTTTGTAACTGTGTCAGGACTAGAATATTCTAGATCCAGCGCTCTTTTGCGATATCACATAAATGTAAACTCTGTGGCATGAGTCACTCTGGCCTCTTTCTACCTTTTTGGCTTTGTTTTCATTCTATGCTTCTCCAATACTTGTTTAGAGTGCAGAGTTCTGAGGTGAGGGAATCCCCTGTGTGCTTTAACAAAGACAAAACATCCCACCTCTTTCATAATGCACCAATGCAGTATCACCTTCCTCAGAAGCTGTACTCACTGCCTGGGGAATGTCCCTGGCCTCTAGGTGCCTAGGAAATCCTTGTATGGAAGATCTTCATTTGTCCGAGGCTTTGTTTTTTTATTACATGCATCGTTTATTTATTTAATGGGTGTGTGCTGTAGCACATGTCTGAAGGTGAGAGCATAATTTAGAGTTCAGTTCTCTTTCCACCGTGTGGAAGGACCAAACTCAGGTGCCCTTACCCTCTGACCCATCTTGCTAGCCCTAGTCTGAGGTTTTCTACCTCTTTTCTGCTTGGCTTCTATTTTTTTCCAAAGAGCCATTCTGCTCCTTTAGTGCAAGAACACAGTTCCATGCTGCCTTTCTTTTTCTTTGAACTCCATAGGTACACAAACACCAGACCCCAAATCCAAGCCACCCTTCAAAGTGCCTACTAACTGATCACTTTGGCACCTCGTCCTACCCTCCCCTGGCATGACTGAAACAGTAACATTGCAGAGGAAGCGTGGCTCAGCCAGCTTATAAGATCTTTCCTTGTGGTCCACACAACCAGTGGAAGGCAGTTCTTCACAAGGCCAGCTCAGGGCACACATTCAGCCTTCTTCCAAGACACATCAAAGCTGAATGAAATGCTCTGCACCTACAGTCAAACTCCCCAGGAGAGTGGGGACGGAGGAGTGTTTGCACATATAAGTTGGAGAACATTTTGTGTGACATAGTGAGACCCCTAGCTCCAGACAGAGAGACAGAGACAGAGAGACAGAGAGACAGAGACAGAGAGACAGAGAGAGACAGGGACAGAGAGAGAGAGAGAGAGAGAGAGAGAGAGAGAGAGAGAGAGAGAGAGAGAGGAGAGGGAAGGAGAGGCGAGCGCAGGAGATGATAACCGGAGTGAGCAGGAGAGAGGGGAGGGATTGGGACTTCAAGCCATCCTAGTTCTAAGTAAGAAAGAACACTGTGATAAGTAGAAAAATAGGAATAAAATTTGGAATAGAGCAGCTGTAAAGTAGAACTGCGGTTTGCTGTATGTTAGCCAGCTCATCCGCCTAGGATACATTGCTGAGCCAGTCTGAGCCTCAGTTCCTCACCTTCCAAGTGATGATGATACTATTTCCTTCAAGCATGGAGGTTTCATCCAGTGAGAAGAAAGGGTGCAGTAGCAATCCATGTTTTGATTCTATACTGTCACAGATCTGCTCTGGATTTTTCTCTGGAGGTCACTAAGACTTCTCTTGTCTCACCCTTCAAAGATGTTCAAGAATGACGCTCCCTGCCACCATGTTTTTCCCTCTAGTGGTTCTAACTGGCTTCTCTGTGCTGATTGTGTCTGTGGATGGAGAGGTGGGGGATTGGCTTTGCTTTCACACCTGTGAAGTCCTGCTGGCCTTACTCTGCTGTGAATGCTCAGATGCCAGTCAGTCCTAGATTTCAGAGGCAGATGTAAATACCATGGGTAATAAGTGGCACAGAGTCACTGTCACTGTGTTGTATAAACTCTCAGAGATTATATATGCCCTCTCCTGAGAAGGGTAATTTAGCCTCCAAACCACCCACTAAGATTTCTGCCTGTAAAATATTTAAGGACTGCTAACCATAAAGACATTTCCTTTTCACAACTTGTTTCACATTTAGGAGGAGGCAAAAAAAAAGAAAATACAGGTCTGGGTAATTTATAAAAACTAAGCTCTCACGCTATTAAATGTGTTAGCTGACAATAGCTCTTGGAGAGGGGTTGAAGGCGGAGAGAAAGTGAGCGGAAAAGAGACCAGGTTTTCAATTGAGATGGCAGGCTCCACAATGCAGTGTGATGGCGGCACCATAAATCACCCATTCAGCACGACGCTAACGGGCCCTAGAAGCTATCATGGGGTGTGCAGAAGGCCTTTTCAAGTACAAAGTCTAGTAAAGAGATCTGGAAAACTGAATCTTAAAAACATTACAGGCTGCCAAGACATGCCTTCCTCCCAGTGAGGAAGAATGCATGGATTTACCTTATACTGTGGGCATCCAGGCTTGGCCATGTTTTCCCTAAGATGACTGTTCTTACAAATGTGTGAAGTCTTGTGGAATAATCTTTTTGTAACTGTGATTGGTTTAATAAAAGCTAAATAGCCAATTGCTAGGCAGGATTTATGGGAAAGAGAGGACACTGGGAAGAAGAAGGCAGAGTCACCAGCTAGACATGGAGGAAGCAGGAAAGTAGCATGGGTAGTACAGAGTAAAGGTAATAAAGCCAAGAGGCAGAAAGTAAATTAATAGAAATTGGTTAATTTAAGTTATAAGAGCTAGTTAGAAACAAGCGTAAGCTATTGGCTGAGCTTTCATAATTAATCAGAAATCTCCATGTGGTTATTTGGGAGCTGGCAGGTGGGACATGAAAAGACTAGCTACAGTGAACTATGAATCAGGTGAGTTGATGCTGGATGACAACTAGAGATGTTCCTTTGGGTGTTTGTTTGACACAGTTAAAACAAACCAATGTGTGTGACCCAGAATAAGAAACAATGACATGTGAGTGATATTCTCAGAAACTCTGCAATGTCCACATTTCAGGTTGGTGTATTACTAAAGGCAACGTTAATAATGACTGCAAACAAGCCCACACATGCACAGTGATTTACATACAACCAGAATCTATTTATTGCTTCCAGAATGTTCAAAGTTACTGTTTTGGGCTACCAAGCAGCTCTCCTCTAAATGATGACATGGGAACCCAGGCTCTTTCCATCTTGTTGCTCTGTCTTCTTCAACTCGTTGCTTTCACAGCTGTCATGCTTGTCTGTATAAGATTAATGCAAGAAGCAAGAACATGTAGAGTCACAAGAGAAGGGGATCATTTGGAGGAACAAATAAATGTAGGAGTGGTTCATTTCTTTACATCTTAGGAAGACAGGAAAAATATGGTTTACCCATATGCCCAGGAAGAAGTGGACACAGCAACTCTTTGTGCTGGCTGATGGGCTATTGTTTGTTTGCAACCTGGACTCTCAATTTTTTTCGCTCAAGTTATTCATACATTTGACTCTAAAACGACCATAGATAACGAACCAATTTCCCTGCCCTCCATGACTTTAGCCTTATCAGCTCTGCTCTTACTGTCCAGTGTGTTAAGTGATCTTTCCTAGTTTCTTCTGACATGTCTGGAAAATATGGTACTTCATAGAGCTCCTGGCAAAATATGATGACCATGTGGAAATATCTAGTCAGCACAAGCATGCTGAGATCTATAAGAACTTCTCTGTCAGCTTTTTTTTTCTTTCCAGAAGGACTGGAAAGATGTGGCTGGTGATTTTGTTCTCACTTCCTTCCAATTCAGGATATAGATTCAGTCTCCAGCTGCTACCATTTTCTTGGTTCCATGACTCTGCACAAAAGTGGCGGAAGTCAAATAATAGAACAGCCTTCACATTGTAGAGCTACTGACCATTCTCAGCATCCATATCACAGTCAGTCATGTTTCTTTATCCAAGATCTGCTCTTCCCCTCCTGCCAATTCATGAACCACAAATAATCTTATCAATGCCACATGCAATATAGGTGCCCTGAGTCCGAGGGCACTTTGGGAATGTGACCATCCCTCATCTCATTTTACTAGTTCAGCATTTGCAAAGAATAATGAAGTTTTGCTTCAGCAAGAGAATGAGCCAGTGCAGTATTTCTGCAACATCACGAGCTGTAACCTACAAAGTGCTTCATCCAGTCTTGTGTCCTGCTTTCCAACACATTTTCTCTCTGGTGGGTTTGGGTTGTGATGATCTTGGAACTGTTGATCGTACATGAAACCTAAAGTGCTATGTGAAGTTCTTGCCTTTCCTGCTACTCTTGCTCCGTTTCCCTCTGTGACTTTGTACCAAGACACATTGATATTATAGTAATTGCCTAGTGGTATTTAAAAATCTTATATGGGCCACGGTGGTCAGATGATAAAAAAATAAATAGTCCTTGAACATCACCTGGTCTGAACGAGTCTGGAAATTCTATCACTCTCAATCCTTACCCACATCTTCAACAGCAGCATTATAATGACACTGATGATCATAATAATTATTTCCATGTGAAAGATTACTGTAAATATCTTCAAAATGCAGATGTACGAATACACAAAAAAAGTTTTAAATAGTTAGTGAATCAATTTGTAATCATTCATTTCTGTTCATTAAAACTATTCTGGATAACCTGTATCAGCTTTTGACTCTGCACATATATACATCAAATATTATAAAGATACTTCAATTTTAAAAAATTATTATGGTACATATATATGGGCTGTGTGTGTGTCTAGGTACATGCACGCATGTGCTCACGTGTGCATATGTGCCTTCACAGGCACACATGCTATAGTGCTCTCATGAAGGTCAGAGAATGACTTTCAGGAGTTAGTTCTCTCCTTCTACCTTGTGGTCTCTCTTGTTGTGCTGTGTACTATAGGCTGGCCTGCAAGATTCTGGGTGGTTCTCCTGTCTCTGCAGACATTTCCCAGTAGGAGTGCTAAGATTACAGATGCACACCACCAAAACTGGTGTTTTTACTTCAGTTCTAGGGCTCAAACTCAGGTTCTCACATTTTTATGTCAAGGGCTTTGCCCACTGAGCCATCACACTGCAGTGCCTGATACTTTAACACAGAGATGTGATATAATTCAGACTTTTCAATTTATTTAGTAAAGCCATTTCAGTTAGAGATTGTAGGCTAATTGTTCCCGTGGCTATTCCTAGCAGCCTTGCTTACAGAGGTCAGAGGATTGATAGAAAGGTGGAAAAATTAACACTGTAACTTTTCACTTCTGTATGTTTTTCAAATTCAAACCCCAGCCACGCACAGTCTTGACTGTATGTTGCATTCACATTGTTCACTGCATTGATGATGGGATTATGATCAGGGAATGTGATCTGCTTTGTATTTCAGAAAACAAAGCCATGTGTCTCTAGTATTGCACATGTTAGAGTTGGCAATTCTATAAACCTCTGCTTATTTGTAAATAAGAGAAAACTGCAGGATCTTGATGACTGTTTCCAAGGAAGACATTTAGAAAGTTTAGAGTGACTTCTGTCCAGAGAAACAAGCTGATCTTACTGTTCTATTGAGAGCATACAACTTAGAATGCATATCAGTAAGCTTATATAGTCGAAGAAAATGGTGTCATTTCTTTCTCAGAGAAGGGATCATCACCATAAACCCAGAACACAAAGGGATTACTGGTCTACCTACTTCCTGGGCCAACTCTGGTCCATTGTCTCTTTCTTTGCAACTTGAAAACCAAGAACTCTTCTTACATTTAAAAATGGTTCAAAATATTTTAGAAGGAAACCAGTAATTTGTAGTATATGAAAAATACATGAGATTCATCTCTAATCAAATTTTATTGTGGTGCAGGAATGTAACTCAGTGATAGAGTGTGATTGATTGCATAGTATGTGCAAGGCCTGGGGGTTGATTTCCAGCACCACAAGAAAACAGAAGAAGTTATATTGGAACAGAGCCCTGTCTGTCCCTGGGCAGTGACTGAAATAAACAGTTGTAACTGATGTGGTTTGGCCCACAAAGCTGGAAATATTTACTTAAGACTCTTTCAGACAAAGATGACCTACTCACCTGAGAACAAGGGAGATTGGGGTAGCTTTGCGGCCCCTTCTCCTCCAGTGAACTGTGGGAAAGTGGGAATGTTTACCATACTATTTATTGGAATTTCTTGGCCATTAAAAAGCAAAACAAAACAAACAGAACCCCAATTTTCCGTCTCTTCCTTCTTCCTTCCTTTCCTTTCTTTTTGACGGGTTTACTGGTCAGGCTGGTCTGGAACTTGGTATGTATGCTGGACTTGAACTCACAGATATCCATCTAATTCTGCCTTCCAGGTGCTGTAATTAAAGGCGTGCACCACCATGCCAACCCAAATGAACTGTTTTACGTGTGTGTGTGTGTTTATGTACGTGCCTGTGCATGAGCTCCACATCATGTGTTTAGTGGTTAGGGAACTTGCTACACTTTTGTTTTATTTTATTTTATTCTTTGTAATGCTCTTTAGCAAATTCCCACCTTGACTTTTCCTGTTTGCCCTCCTCTTTATTCCCAGGCCTTTGCTAAGTGGGCATTACAGTGTTAGCCAAGGGTACTACAAGCAACCAGTGGCCTTCAGCAGGCTTGGAAGAGTGACCTTTAAGATTACTGAGACAGGGTGGGGTGGGAGACTGTCCCTAACTCTATAGTCACAGTATTAATTTAGGGGTGACAGGGGAGAGTGCTCTCTTTTTATCTGTTAATTCCTTGGGGAAGTTCTCTGCAGAATGAATAATCTTGAAATGTGTAATAAAGTTACCTATCAAGACCACTTTTACAGAGAGATTTAAATGTGATAATAAGAATAAAAGAAAATGAAGTGACTTTGAGGGCATCTTCTTTTATAACAGCCCTTGGTCCCGACTGTTAAGCACACCGTAAAATGACTTTTATACATTTATGGATTGAAATGGTTCTGCTGAAATTTTAAGTGTTAACATTGTTCAAACTTCCATTACTAACCCCTCTCATACGGTTACAAAACAATTTCCTATTTGACATTTTGATCACACTACCCCAGGACAGGAAAGCTCCTTGTTTCCTGCCGTCCTGAGGCTCTGCTGACTGATTTGAGCACCTTCCTTTGGAAAGCTAATGCTGTCTGTTTGCACATTTTACTCCGATGCACCCTGGACAATGATCTCAAGAGAAGGTATTTTGTAGAAGAGGAGAGAAACTTACGTTCTTTTAAAGGATGGTTTTCGTGGAAAAGAAAGATGACTTTTCTCCTTCCTCAGCGTGGTTCCTCCTTTTCTACATTGGAGCTATTTTGTCATAGTCCTTAAAACTTCCGCAGAATCAAACTACAGTTCATAAACTGCACCTTATTTTTTGTAACAGTTTCATTGAGATATAATTCACATACCATTCAATCTGACCCTCTAAAACATACATGTCAGTGGCTTTTAATGTAGTCATGGAGCTGGGCAGTCAGCACTACAATCAGTTTTAGAATGTCCTTATTACCCTGATAGTAGTCACCTGGCAGTCTGCAGCCTGTTTCCTCCCTAGCTCCTGCAGCTGCTACTCTTCCTGTTTCTGTGCTTTGTTTATAATTAGAGTCACCCACTCCCTGCCCCTCTGCTTGTCCCTGGCTTCTTTTAGGATCATGCTGCTACTGTCAGTATTGCATTATAATGTCCAGCCTCTCCCTTATTACCTTTTTCTTATAAGTGCAAAAATCTTAAAATACACATGCAGAAATATCTATAGGCTTGTATAAGCATCCTGGCTCTTTTGAGTTAATTGCTATAACCACCATGATAGCTACAGAAGCTCATGTTGTATATGGAAATACGGAGTAAAGCTAATGCTAGTTAATTGGTCCTTAAAACCTCTCTCAATACATCTGTGAGCACATTTAGAGGAAGAGCCAGCTCACTAATGAGATATGTCCAGAAATCACTGTGTAGGCCTTGGCCGTATCTCTGATGCTTGAAGCTGCTGCTGTTCTGTCCCCGTCTTTCTCTCCCCATGAGCTGAGAGCCCAGGACGTATACCCCTGTGTTGTCTTGCCTTCCATCTTAACCTGGCAAATGTTCTTGCTCACACAGGAGCTGGTGGGAGGTGGATGGAAATAGTTTGTACTTATCTGCAGGGAAGATTAAGGTGTTGCTTGGTTCTAAGTTAGTACTTGGATGAGTTAGGCCTATTTGAAGGAGACTAACTTAGACTGAAGATAACTGAGGCCATGGGAAAGTGTTGAAGAATGGGCCTCATATTTCTTGTGATGTAATGAGGGGAAGTTGGGAGGGGTACATGTCTCATTCTTCCTCTACCTCCCCAGGACTGTCCTTTATTCAGATGCTTGTGTCCTGGTCTGTCACGAATACACCCATAAATATAATGAATGGTCTCAGTATTACCAAATCCAGGGAAAGTTTGGCTGTAAGACAGGTGGTGTAGATTTGCTGGATGTAAGTGGAGAAACGGTTTTTGTCTTTTATTTCAAGACCTGTCTCCCATTATCACAGAGGATGGAAAGTCCGCTTAAATTATAAGCTAGCTAATTGCTTCCTCAGTTGAAGACCTAAATGAGTTTTAAAGCGAAATGCATATCTCCAAGGGCTAAGTAGCCAGCACACAATAGGCAATTGAGATAGTGAAGACTCATTTAGAAAAGTCCTTGCTCCCTCCCTCCCGTTTCTCCTTTGTCCCTCCATCCCTTTTTCTTCTCCCTCCCTTCCCTTTTTCCTTCCTTCCTTCTCAGCCCCATTTCTTCCCTACACTAACTCCCTCTTCCTCTCCTCCCCTGCCCCTCCCCCTCCTTCCTCCTTTTCCTTCTTCAGCTGCTTCCTTCCTCCTTCCCCTCCCTCCTTTCATGTAACCATTAGGAATGCAGTTGACTTGTACCTGTGGGTTTCTACTCATAATTAAATAAATCATTTATGCATTTAACACAATCTTGAGTTACTAGGTGATCATCTTAGGCACTCAAAAGTCTAAGAGCCCTTGAAAGCCATATCCCAGCATAGATATTCCATAGCACGCCTTACAATCTAAATATTGCTTTTAGTGTAATCGAAGCAGCTAGAGCAGTCACAGCAGTTGATGGACTATTTTTCAAATTGATTTCAAAAATGTATTTAAGGGGATGATCTTCTAGTCTAGATTACCTATTGATTTTTAATATGAAAAGCTCATTATGTAAGCAGTAACTGCATATAAAAACCTCGCAAACCTTTGCATAAATCCTTTAATTGAATTTCCAGAGCCTGTGGTTCTACTTTTTTTTTTTAATTAAATCTATTTCTTTTTTTAAGTGTTACTGTGTAATTTGCATGCTGTGAAGAGGCCCTGTCCCAGATAAAGTGCCATTGATCCTTATTAAACCTCACCTCTGGGCTTGCTTAAAACTAACTGGAAAAAATTAAAGTGTTCATGCTGCACTGCACTTACAGCTTGTGTGATGGGATTATGGAAAAAAATAATAAAACTAATTTCCAGCAGAGAATTTATAATGTGAGATTTTATTTTTTTTCAATTTGATAATTAATAGTGAAATCTTATCACAGATATAAATCATAGTTTAGCCTATAAAGTGAAATGGCAATTAGGAAAGATAATATATACTTGATGTAAGCCCATCATGTTATGGGTGCTAATCTTTTGATCTTTTGGTACTTGAATTTTTTTTAATTGTGGAAGGAAAGGATTATGAATTCAGTTCAAACCTGTTCAATGGAAGGTTTCCTTGGGAAAATCTGATTCTTCTGCAGTGCCCTCGATGGGGTGATTTTTAATGTCAGAGTAAGGGAGCATGAAAGATACAGAAAAGATACCGCTCTGCTTGTGCTAAAATGTATGTATTAGAATTACCAGGGGGAGGAAGAATAGAAAGCCTGCAATAGGTTTTTCTATTTTTTAATACCTAACATTTGTTATTTTAAAAGCAATAAAATCCCCTAAAGAAATATTCATAATCAATAAGAACACAAAATATGGAATATATTAACTGAGTTATAAAAATGTTTGTGGTATAGCTTGAAATGAAAAACACAGCAAGTTATGTACGGTTTAAAGTGTAATCAATTTTGAGGTTGTATACAAGGATATAAATGATAAACACAAGTAGTAGCATTTTTAGTAAAGGCTATTACAAAATACTGTATTTATGGCCTATTCCATTCTTTTTATAGCTCATTAATGTAGAAAACAAACACAGTGTATCTATCTTCTCCGACAGCGTAAAATCCCCTTAAATGATGTTTTTAAATGGAAATACCAGGCTTGTTTGATCTGTTTCTACTTTGAGCAGGTTAGGTTGATAGGGAGTGTGTACCACATTGGGGGTTACTTCTCAGACTCTGGGAAGCAAAAGGGATAGCAGTGACATATTGCCCTCACTCCACACCAAAACGGGGGAGCTCATTTAACATTTGTAAAAATGATTGGGCAGCTGCTCCCTCCTCTTCCAAGGCTCCTTGCCCACCCTCTAGGTCCCATCCCCACCCCAAAGACAGCCTTCCCACCTACAGAAGATGCATTAATTCTTCCAGGCCACAAGGGGGCTGTTGAATTATTGGTTCACTGCATTGGCTGGGGGGGGGGGGGGGGGAGTTTTAGTGTTGGTTCCAAAGGTGTTTAATTTCCTGCAGTGCCTATGAATATGCATAGGGCGTGTGCTCAGCAATCTAGCAGTTCCAAGAAGACAGCTGGCTGTGGTTGTAAGGGGTTTGGGTTAATTTAGTTTGTCTGTCTTTTTTCTTTCTTTATTTCTCTTTCTTTCTTTCTTTCTTTCTTTCTTTCTTTCTTTCTTTCTTTCTTTCTTTCTTTCTTTCTTTCTTTCTTTCTTTCTAACCCTTTTCCCTTTCTTTCCCCCTTTCATGTACAAGCCCTCCCTGGGTTAGCTGAATTTGTAATTTCCATTAACTTATTTCCAGTTTTTAAATTTTCGTCATGATGTTTCCATCATGGGCCTCTTTTTCCTTTCATTTTGAAGTTCCATAGAAGTCCTAGGCCACGTTATCATCAATGGGGCAGATGGCCATGGCCATGGAGTCATAGACTTGGATACCAGCCTTCCTCAAATGTAAGCAGGGCTTACCAGTTCAGCCATGTCTGGAAAGGGAAAAACAAACAAAACAAAAAAACAAAAAACTCTTAGAAAGCAGGGAAAAGGGGTGGGGCGGTGGTGGCACATGCCTTCAATCCCAGCATGTGGGAGGCAGAGGTAGGCAGATCTCTGTGAGTTTGAGGCCAGTCTGGTCTATAGAGTGAGTTCCAGGACAACCAGTGCTGTTACAGAGAAATCCTGTCTTGAAAAACAAAAAATTAAAACAAACAAACAAAAAAAGTAGGGATGGAGAAGAAGAAGAAGAAGAAAGCAGGGGAAAGTGTTTTAAATGTCCCTCTGCTCTCTATTTGGACTGACAATTGCTCCAGCACTGCATAGGTCCATCCATCCACCCATCTCTCTGCCCATTATGCTCTCTCTCCTACCTCTGTTCACCTATCATTCCATCTACCCATGACTCCAGTACCCTTCCTTTTCTCTCTTCCATCCATCCATTCATTCATCCATTCAGCAATCCCTCTTTGTACCAGTTCCACCATCTACCCATCCCACTTTCTCCAACCACATATCCTTCCATCTACCCAGGATTCTAACACCCTTCCATCTCTCTCCCCTCCCATTGACCGCTCCATTCATTCACCCATCTATTCAATATACATTGAATACCTACTGTGAATCAAGTACCACTTCAGTCAGTAAATCTATATAGATATGAATTTGGGTCAGTCAGTGCCTTCAGGGATCTCATTATGTGTGGAGAAGACAGTCTTTTGTCGGTAATTTTAACAGACAGAAGAAATAAAGACCTATCCCAGCCTGAGAGAAGATTGGATTTAGTGAAGTCTTTCATTTTAATCTCGAAGTCTATTTGTTAACCTCTAACTCTAGTTTCTTTGGACTTTCTGCTTTATAACTTAATATTGCATGTGAATATCATAATACTGAGTGCTATGAAGATGAGGGTTTTAGAGTAACGTCCCTTCGTTCCATGAAAATGTCAAGACAGTCCTACTTTACAGTACTGCTGAGATGAGACACGTCAGATCCCTGCTATCAACAGCCTTTGGTTTTGTTGCCTCCTGAGAAGCTTGTGGTCATTGCCACAGGGAAGGCTGGGCCAGTCTGGGTGTCCATCTATAGAATGGGAGCAGTCGTATGTGTATTGGAGATGAGGGCTCAGGCACCAAATACAAAGGCAGTCTCTGTCCTGGGAGGCTAGACAATGGTTAGAGGCTGGATTCACAAAGGTCTCCATCTGGGATTCAAGACCCAAAGCAGGGAAGAAAGCCAAGGAGGGCTTGCCATAAATCAGAGGCCTCCTGTGATGCTGGCCCATTGGGCCATTTTGTTCCCAGCCCTCTCCTGGCACAGGGGAGCCAATGCTAGTGATAATGAGTCTTTTTACTAAGAAGTAAGAGGACCAGGAGGCTGAGGGAAGAGCCTACCCTTATCTGAGCTGCCATATATACCTTCAATAGGCCAATGGGTAGGTTACAAATTTGCTCAGTCCTCCAGTATCAGAGCAGCCCACCCTCTCAAGTTTTGTTTTCCAGTATGGTGGTCATGGTCACATGTGGCTATTTAAATGCACATTAATTAAAATTAGAAATTCTGTTGCTTAGTCATACTAGGTACCTGTCAAATATTCCATAGCCATGTGGTTAGGAGAGACTGTGTTGGGTTCTATAGACCATTTCTAACATAGCTCTATGTCTTGTGGATATGCATCACATTTATTCATCAACCTCTTCCATTCATTTTTGCACACATCAACACATTCAGTGGGTGGCACATACTCTTTTAAGTGACTTGACTGTGTTTGCACACATTTTTTTTTTTACTGTCCTTTGAGGCTGTACTATTATGATTGCATGTTTTATAGGTGAAGAAGAAGATATACTCAATGAGGAGGTAGCAGAGTTGGAAATCCACCTCAGATAGTGGCATGTTGACTTTCAATTAAGAAATTGTATTCTTCATAAATACAGAACAAGTGTGCTGACATGTGAGGCCTCTAATGGTCAGGAGCTGTGTGGGATTGCAAGGTACTCCAAAATCAGCTTGAATATGCCCCAGGCAAAGGGTCCATGGTAGAACCTCCATTCCTCTCCACTCTCCATGGACTAGAGTTTTTTTGAAATGCCTATAATGTCTCTGTGTGTGTTTGTGTCTGTGTGTGTGTGTGTGTGTGTGTGTGTGTGTGTGTGAGAGAGAGAGAGAGAGAGAGAGAGAGAGAGAGAGAGAGAGAGAGAGAGAGAAAAAGGTTGAGATATTAGATTATCTGATTTCAAATAAAGCCTCACACACTGAAGAGAAAGACCAATACACGAGGTCTTCAACACAAAGCACAACACACGAGGTCTTCACAAAGACCAACACACGAGATCTTCAACACAAGCAAGCTGTAAGAAAAGGGCATGATTACCCATTTAGCCACTCCTCACTTGGGCCTCTTAGTTGATACAAAGTGAACACAATACAATATGATTTGATCTTAGAGTTAGTCACACAGACACATACACACACACACACACACACACACACAAACACACACACACACACACACATACACACACCCGTGCCTGCTGCCAGATCTAAACTAGAAAATAAATATGAAAAATTGTATACCCTGTTTTTAAAGATGAGCATCACTGTGACTCTAGACCATGCCCAGAGATGGAAGCCAGTAGAATGATCTCTGTTCATAATTTATAAATAAGTAAGTAGGTATCTGGAGTCCTATTTGCCTCTAAGATTTTTCTAACCAATGAAATCAAGCAACTGAGCCCAGCCTGGAGCCTCCAGGATTGTAGCTAGAGCAGGTGGTCTTTGCAGGTTGATTTGTGATCCTGCCCTTCCTGTTCTCAGCGACTGGAAGCACTTCCCTCCAAGAGAGCTGGAGACCATCAAAGGCAAGTTTCTGCAAGGAACAAAGAGTTGTGGCATCAAACAGGGCCCGAGAGAGAATTGATTTGGGGAGGGACTTTGCTGGGTGTGCGTTTGTTTGTCATTAACTCAAGACAGTTGTCCCCAGTCTCCACCTCTCAATTTAAAGTTCTTAAAAGCCTTTTTTTTTTCAAATGCATTCCAGTACTAAAACAGGAATACTCTGAAACTAGTTGATGGAAGTCCGAAGAGGACAAAGATAAGAGTTTCCCCAACATCTGGCCATGTTTGTTGTAACTTTTTCAAGAATGCCGTGTCTTCTGCCTAGAGCCAAGGAAGTGTGTGTGTGTGTGTGTGTGTGTGTGTGTGTGTGTGTGTGTGTGTGTACACCATGGAGGTGCTTAGAAAGTCACATTTATATGCAAACATAACACCTACCTGTGAGCGTTTCCTGTGTAAAGTAAAATCCTGCAGTCTCCCTGTAAAAAAGGACCCCTACCTCATCCAAAGCGCCCTCCATCTCTGTTATCCCCGGTTCACGCCAAACCAACCAACATCTACATTTCTGATATGTTTTGCTTTCTTATACTTTCCAAGGGCATTTAAAAAAAATGTTTCTACAGAGTAATTTGGAAACACATCCTTCAGCGTCTCAGAGGTAGATGGAGCTGGTGGATAGGGTACATCAGCCCATGTGGAATGGGAGAGCAGATGTTCTGTCTCTTTGTACACCGCAATGTCATAACTCCACCTACAAAGCAGAGGTTGAAGAAGTTCACTCATGTTCTTTCTTAGTGTCAAATGGCTTGTCATTAACCAACACTTATTGCATATTTATTCCTGCACAAAGTGCTTTTAAAGTTGCTAATAATAGTATTAAAGTTGCTAATAATAGTGAAGAAAGAGAGGCTCAGAGGTTGGATGATCAGCCAGATGTCACACAGTTGGTAAATGGCAGAGTACTTGCCAGCACCGTGATTCTTCCCAGGACTGTCTTGTATGAGTCAACAGTACAATGCAGGATGTGGATCTCCTTTTTCTTGGGAAGGACCCATCGGTTTCCTGTATCTAGCAAGAGTGCCAGGTACACAGAAGATCCATTGTGCGGTTTCTGTACAGAAGGAAAATCATGAGAACTAGACACGCGGTCATAGTTATTTGCAGAAGTGGTTGAGGTCGTGTAATCTACGTTTGCAGGGAGTGACTTCTGCATGTTGGGGGACACTTCATAAAATGCACTTGGAAGTGCCTCTCTCTGTGGGCGACGGGTTCCATTCAGCTCCCTGTTTTGTAGCTTGCAAGTTGTGCTGCATTGTGCAAAACCAACTTGGATGTACCCTTACAACCTCAGTGAAAGGATTCAGTTTCCTCCCTTTCTTTACATACCCTCCAATGTGAAAGGCATTTTAGAATCCCTTTGAGTTTGGTATTGAAGGTCATGGGAACAATTGTCTGTGTAAACTCTTTGAGATAGATTTACCTTGAAGAACATGGCATGGCTTCTGCCTTCCATGAGGGAAGCCAGCTTCCTGGAGATGGGCCTCCATGTTCAGCAATGTTCACCCCAAGAGTTTTGTCCAACATAGGGGACTTCTTCAAGGTTTTCCTTTCTATTTCAACTGAGTAGCATTTTCCCCCTTCTGGGTAGTTTTTTAATGGTCTTTAGCAAAGGAAGTAAGTGACACTGATCAGTGGAGGCGGACAGTAAGATTTATAATGTATTTGTGCTAGCTGATTGCCAACTGAACCGGCCTTTCCCAGCGGTGCTGTACGCAGACTTGGAAAATCAATAGGGATTAACCTCTGACCCTCTGCACATACTTATACTGTGGCTGCATCGCTTACCAATATTTCATCTGTTTCACTTAGCCGCTGTTACTTACTCAATAACGTGTGGCCGATCTCACAAGATACTAATTAATTTTTTAAAATGCTCCATTGCTTGAAGCTGTGATAAAATAGCCCACCTTTGGAAATCAAGGCCCTTTTGGTTTATTTATTAAACTCACATTAATTAGTTGTAATTAAAAAAAAAAAGGAATGGGGTAGTGCTACAATGCAAGGGTTTGCTTTGCTTACAAACCACCCCTGTGGTTGGCAGCGGGGGAGATGTCTGGCTGTAAGAGAACAGGTGTCCCCTGCATGTGCTGGAAGATGGGCCCCATTCAGCAAAATTGATAGTCTTACTTTTTAAATAAACCTTTTTATGATTATTAAAAGGGAGAGTTATAATAAACAGACAATGAGATGAGCCCAAGGCTTCATTACTTCATTACCTTTAAGGCATGGTGCCTGTGTGGGCACTGGTCTGTACAAGTGTATGCACTGGTATGAGCTGCTTTTATTTATCACAGCTGAGGATGGAAATCAAGCAAATTTGCAGTGATATAATTTTTTTGACCTTTTCCTTTAAACTTTGGTATATGTGAAAGTAGTGTACATTTGTCTTCAAATTGAAACTATTGTAGGTTTCCTTCCTCTAAGTCTCTTTTGTTTGCATTTTTTTTTTTTTTTTGCAAGTGTGCTTATTCCCCAGAGTTTACTTACAGTTTGCTATTGATCTGGCCGCTGGAGTTTGAATTGGTCGATGTACTCTGTAACTTGTTTAAGATACCCTACCTGAGCTATTAGCTTAAATAATGTATTCATAAATTGATTAATCATTACAGTAAAACTTATTAGCCGCATTTATATCTGTGTGTTACCCACAATTGACTTGTAGTCTAATCATCACGGGTGCTTAAGCAGAAGTTGGGTTTACATTACAATTTAATAATAATCAGGCTGGGAAACAATGGTATTTGCATGGAGACAGTGAGCGGATGCAGGCTGGGCTCTTAAGCAGGCTTTCACCTTTGTATCAGTCTCCTGCCGCAAATGAACTGTAGGGAATGGACCAAGATCTGTCTTCAGGAGGAAGTGATTGTGTTTCATGAGCCATTCTGAAATCAGCAGTCTTGGGAGAGAAGTGAAGCCCTTCACTCCATTTCCTTAGCATCTCCATCATGGTGGCACTGTGCGCATGGCTTTTTCTGCTGGTTCCATTTTCTAGGATCTCCATCATGGTGGCACTATGTGCATGGCTCTTTCCACTGGTTCCATTTTCTAGAATCTCCATCATGGTGGCACTATGTGCATGGCTTTTTCTGCTGGTTCCATTTTCTAGGATCTCCATCATGGTGGCACTGTGTGCATGGCTTTTTCTGCTGGTTCCATTTTGTAGGATCTCCATCATGGTGGCACTGTGTGCATGGCTTTTTCTGCTGGTTCCATTCTCTAGCTGCTCCATCATGGTAGCATTGTGTGCATGGCTTTTTCTGCTGGTTCCTTTTTCTAGAATCTCCATCATGGTGGCACTGTGTGCATGGCTCTTTCCACTGGTTCCATTCTCTAGCTGCTCCATCATGGTAGCATTGTGTGCATGGCTTTTTCTGCTGGTTCCTTTTTCTAGAATCTCCATCATGGTGGCACTGTGTTGCATGGCTCTTTCCACTGGTTCCATTCTCTAGCTGTTCCATCATGGTGGCACTGTGTGCATGGCTTTTTCTGCTGGTTCCATTTTCTAGAATCTCCATCATGGTGGCATTGTGTGCATGGCTTTTTCTGCTGGTTCCATTTTCTAGAATCTCCATCATGGTGGCACTGTGTGCATGGCTCTTTCCACTGGTTCCATTCTCTAACTGCTCCATCATGGCAACCCTGGCTTTCAGTGGTGTCCTTCTGCCACACGGCTTATAAACAGAGTAAGACACTCATGCTCTGCTCTGCCCTACAGTGAGGCCCATAAACACAGATCAGTTGGGAGAAACAAAGTTCAGGAGGCTTGTTTGTCACCAAGCATGTCATCAAATGCCCTGGACCAGTGTCTAGGCCTTCCACATGGTTTCTTTAACAGCATGGGACCAATTGTCTCTATACAAGGGATTGAAGGCATTGTGTTCTCTTTTTTTCTTAATTAATATAGTATTTTAAAATACTTTACTATTGCATTGTGTGAGTGTGTATGCATGTGTGAGTGCGCTCATGCACATACCATGACACCCATGTGGAAGTCAGAGCACAGCTTTCATAAGTCTGTTTTCTCCTTCCATCATGAGTTATGGAAATTGACCTCAGATTGTCAAGCCTGAGTGACAAGTACTTTACACTGTCCTATAAACTATTTGAAAAGGCATTTTAAGTTCTTTGCAAAATTAAGTCAAAAATACAGTTTGTCTATGGCCCTGGGCCTCACAAACATGACTTCTTCCAGCCACATGCACTTTTAATCCAATTAAATGCTAGTTAAAAAAAAAAAAAAACAGAAAACAAAAAAGAAAACAAAAAACAAAAAAAAAACCCACATCATTTGGGTAATGGGTGTGAAATTTTAGCTCAATCAGCTGGGGAACGCACAGCTCCTTGATAAGCTGGGTTTCTGGTTTGTTCTTTGGTGTAGAATCTGCTGGATAGCCCCCAAAACACACCTGCAGATTCTACAACCACTAGATCTCTTTCTCCCTCCCATTTTAGTGAGAAAAGTCATTTGGCCTCCCCCAGGGATTTCTCAACTTCGTAATCCCTCCTTCAAAATGTTATTCAGCAGCCTGCTAGATTAATACATCCTGTGATCTTTCAGTAGCAGTGAGGGGATCCTGTCTCGCAGCATGGGTCTGTTTAGCTCTCTGTCTCAAGAGTGGTGCACTCGGCACGAAAGACATCTGCTCACAAGCCCACAATTGTGCCACGGATTCAGGGCAGCACCTCTGCCCTGAGGCCAGCTCCAGATGAAAGACAAATTGCCACAGAGCCTCTTTTCTGCAGGTCCCTCTTCCCAGCATGGGGCTTCATACATTATGGAGCAAGCCTGCTTCCCCCCACCACTCCTCCACCCACTTCTTCTGCCAGCCTTATTCAGAATGTCAGCATGGATCACTTTTCTACAAAGGCATAAAGGACCAGTCAGGGAGCTTCAGCAGATAAATTATTTACAGTGTTTAATTATTATCGCACAGATTTATTAAACTTCTTGGTTCCCTAGGAGCCTATGGAGTGGCTGACAAGAGTTTGCTAAACTTGGAATAATGGGCATGTTGTTGAGAAACAAAGTCCCTTGGTGAATGCTGTTACCATGCACCTGATTTCTCTATGGGTGATGGTAGTGATGGTGGTGTGCCAGCACAGGCGTAGGGTGTATGCTTATTACTGTGGTGTAAATACCCATGCCATGGCCGATTTCGGGCTGCCAATATGAGGTCACTGAAACAGTTGGAAAAAGTGTGCAGTCCCCTACCCATGTGTGTACAGTAGTAATTCTACTATACATGTAGGGGCACCTTTACCCACCAAACCATCTCACTGACCCACACAACTTAATATTTAATTATACATATATATATGTAGCTAGAGTTTTCCTGCCTGGCCCATGGTCAGAGCAAATCTCTCTCACCTGCCAGTCCCACAGCCGCTCAGACCCGACCAAGTAAACACAGAGACTTATATTGGTTACAAACTGTATGGCCGTGGCAGGCTTCTTGCTAACTGTTCTTATACCTTAAATGAATCCATTTCCATAAATCTATACCTTGCCACATGGCTCGTGGCTTACCGGCATCTTCACATGCTGTTTGTCATATATATATATATATATATATATATATATATATATATATATCCACTGACTAGTTCATAAAAGTTTTGAAAATGAAGCCGGGCGGTGGTGGCGCACGCCTTTAATCCCAGCACTCGGGAGGTAGAGGCAGGTGGATCTTTGTGAGTTCGAGGCCAGCCTGGTCTACAAAGCGAGATCCAGGAAAGGAGCAAAGCTATACAGAGAAACCCTGTCTCGAAAAACCAAAAAAAAAAAAAAAAAAAAAAAAAAAGTTTTGAAAATGTAGCAATGGACTCTCCTGAGATTTTTGAGTCTAGTTGCAGCACACACATGGGTGTGTTTAAATTGCATCTTGAGCTCCAGTGATGTTCATGATCTCTTCCTGTTTCCTAATGGGGTATCTTTGCACAGTTTTCCACGTGTGTATGACGAGTCAGTTGGCAAGCTGCTGAGTGCCCTCAATGGTAAGCAGACACATGGACCCTGTGCAGTTTATCCCCGACAATTCTATTGCACAGATATTAAGAACAACAGTATTTTGCCAGAAGCTATAACAAGATGATTCCGTAACAACAGCTGGGTGACACCAGACTGTGTTTTGCAATTTTCTTTAATATTTATGCTGATAAATAATTTATCTCTTTTTGTTTTTTTTTTCTTTTTCTTTTTTCATTGTGAACATGTTGATATAGACAGGTGCTAGGTTTCCCTGAATGACTAATGCTAGGGTCTGTTGGTTTACCTTCCTGACAAAACAGGTGCATCAGCAGAGTTGAGCCTCTGGGAATTGTCTGCCCCATGCTGCATCTCTTCTACTAGCATGAACTAATGGGATCCATTAAGGTCCAGCCCACATATATGAAGGAATCCACTCATTAAAGCTTGGTCTTTGCATGGCATTTGGACATCAAAACCATCAGCTGGAAAGTGCAAAGATGTACCTCACCTATTACCCATTCAGGACTGACTGAGCATGCTCAGCCTTGGCCTTTTGACAGTGGAAGCTGTATCATTTAGGGAGATGGCTATCTGACCTGCACATTGGAGCCCCTAACCTGTACCACTTAGCTGTCACTAGCAAGTCCCCTCCTGCAGTGGCAATAATTAAATGTGTCTCTAGAGCAGTGGTTCTCAACCTTCCTAATGCTGTGACCCTTTAATACAGTTCTTCATGCTGTGCTGACCCCCAACCATAGAATTATCTTGTTGCTACTTCATAACTGTAATTTTGCTACAGTTATGAATTACAGTGTAAATATCTGATATGTAAGCTAGTTGATATGTGACCCCCCAAGGGGGTCATGACCCACAGGTTGAGAACAACCGCTCTAGAGCTTGATCAATACCTTCTTGGGAGTTGGCAGATTCCACATTGTCTTGCCTGTGAAGCATTCTAGAAGGTTGAAACTTTAGTGCTTCAAACATGTGGGAATGGAGCTATGGGACTGCTTCCCTAGTTGTAGTTGGCCTTCCCCACAACTAGCTTACAGGATTCCCAAACTCCAAAACACTGGAACTGGGACTGAGACAGACTTAGGCCACTATATCAACTTCTTTCCCTGGGCCTGGACCAGAGGGAGAGGACATGTTTTACCCAAAGTCACTGTTCCATGTGACTCAGAGTCATCTGAGTCAGTCTCCAAAGTGAGGGGAGCTGAAACTTCTATTCTCTCTAGCTATCGATTGCCATGGCCACATGCCAGTTTCTAAGCCAAGTAGTAAGAGGGTGTGTCTCAGTTCACAACCAGGCAGTACGAACATGGAAGGGTGTGAGTATTCCTGCTACATTTGTGTGGGGCTGGCGGGACCATGGGAAACAGGCCTTTGCTGGGAGGAATCTCCTTATCCCCATGCCTTTGAAGTTGGCATAACCTCAACAGTGAGCCCAGACATGAGATTCTGCGTTGTTCTGTGAATGTTCAAGTCCTCACTGAGCTGCGATACTGATTTTGCACAGCTCAGTCTTAGGTGGTGTGATCACATTCTGTTCTTCTTAGAGTGGTGTCATGTCTCACCCATACACCATCCTCAAGCCCACTTTTCAAACCCTGGAAAGCTGACTTACATTGTGTGTGTGTGTGTGTGTGTGTGTGTGTGTGTGTGTGTGTGTGTGTGTTCTCTTCTTGCTCACTTCTCAGCTGAGTGTGCCCCCTGGGAGACCTCAGATGATTCCAAGGACCCTCTGCTGGCTCCAGCCGGCACCTTGGTTCTGAGGTGGTTGATCCCAGGGATCAACCTTTGGAGCTACTGTGGAGGGCAATATTGGGACTCTGTGCCTATCAGACATCACTGGAAATCCTGGGTGTGGTGCAGTAGGCCAGCTGTGTCACCAGTCCTGGGATAGGCCTGTAGGCCACACAAGTCAGGCATATGACTTGGGCTCTAAGAGTCTTAGTTCCCATCCCCGTCAAATGTGCCTCCTGGTGGATCCATAGAGAAATAGTGGGGGGAAAGATAATATATATGATAAATAATACAATATATAATATAAATAAATAATAACTAGGGAGAGACTCAGCTGGTGAGGACCTAATTCCATCCTCAGAACCCACTTAAAAAGCCAGATACAGTGGCCCATGCTTGCAATCTCAGTGATGGTGAGGATGAGGCAGAGACAGATGAAGTTCCAGGACAATGAGAGAACCTATCTGTAACAAACAAACAAGTGGAAGGTACCTGAGGAATGACACCTGGCATTGGCTTCTGACCTCCACAAGCATACATGTGCATGCACACGCATACACACATGACAATGTGAAAGATCAAATATGGAATGAGCCATTGGAACACCATTGCTGCACGGCTGCGCTCCAGTTGCCGGGTCTGTTACTTCACTTTGGGTTCCACTGCCAGTAGAACATTCCATCAGACAAGGGCACTGGGCTGCCTTGTGCCTCTCTGCCTGTGGGGATATTGAACGGCCTGGTCTCCCCAGAATGTCTGGAGTCCAGGGCAAACAGACCGTTTCAGGAACAGTTGGGATCCGTACTTACCTGCTTCCCTCTCTAGCTGAGATGAGATTTTATGCTTGTTACCAGGAGATGAATAGTGAAGGCTGATTCTGTTAGGTTTTCTGTGGGAGTCATTAATCTCCCTCAGCCTCAGTTTCCCCATTTGTGAAGTGAGTCTAATTGGGATGATAATGAAGAGTTAGGTCAAGTGAGGTTGGCAGCCAGACACCCACCACCAGCTGGAACACGATAACATATGTTTCCTCCATAACCCAGGGCAGCCCAGGCCCTCTTGTTTAGAATAATGAACTGCCGTGTGTGGGGTCTTTTCTCTCTTTTCTCAGTCAAATATTCAAGTGGAAGCTGTACTTTGTGCACCTGCTAGCATGCTTCAGTGTCTACAAAATGACTACTGGGAGAAAGCGAGAGGGTTGCAAGCGACTGTCTCTTCTGTGTGTGTGTGTGTGCACAGATGCACGTGTGTATGTGTGGAGACGCTCCGGTGTCATTCCTTGGGAACTGTCAGTCAGTTTTTGACACAGGATCATTACCCTGGAGCTCACCAAGTAAGTTAAATTGGCTGACCAGCAAGCTGCGGGCATCTGCCTGTCTCTGCCACCTCAGTGCTAGGTCCACACTGCCATAACCTGCTTTTTATTTTTAATGTGGGTTCTGAGGATCAACCACACTCAGGTCCACCTGTCTGGAAGGCAAGCACTTGACTGAATGTACTGTCTCCTTATCTCCCTGCCTTTTTTTTTCCTCTTAAGCACTTTACCAGTGATACTTAAATTTCATCAGTTCCAGAGGAGGATTCACATATGTGTGTATGTATGCATCTAACATATATTTTACATGTTCAAGCATTTAAACCAAATTCAGACAGGCCTTGTATTTCTAGAAAGTTCTGCTTAAAGATTTATTTATTATGTATAGTGTTCTGTCTGCATATATGCCTGCAGGCCAGAAGAGGGCGCCATATCTCATTACAGATGGTTGTGAGTCACCATGTGGTTGCTGGGAATTGAACTCAGGACCTCTGGAAGAACAGTCAGTGCTCTTAACCTCTGAGCCATCTCTCCAGCCCAAGTTCTGCTTCTTTATGATCACCCAGCCTCCCTCTTCCCAGTAAAACAGGGGGAAGGTGACCATAAGCTATTTTCTGGAGCCGAGGATTGTCATGGTGAGAAGGGGCACGATGTGTCCCTGGGATGGTCTAAGCCAGGCTTGGAAACCTCTGCAGCAGGCTGTCTGGAATCTGGGCTCACAGTGTGGTTGGAATACTTGCCACAAAAGCTGATGATAACCACAGGGTGTATCTTGGTGTGAGTAACAATTGGAGGGGGTTCCAGGGCTGACAGATAGTGGGATAATTTTAGTGTTTATATTCTACTAGGGTAAGCGCTAACAAAGACCCTCCATTTCCCAGATAACCAATTCTTTTAAAAGAACATCTGTTGAAACTGGCAATTTACAATCTTCTTAAAATACGGAGCGACATAATTAACCCTCCAGGGAGACTAATATTAGTTTATTAGAGACAATTTCTACTTTTGTTTATTTTTACACTAAATGATTTGTTCGGGGTGGAGGAAAACGGTTTTGGACTTTTTTGTTTTTTGTTCGTTTCTTTTTTTTTTTTTCTTTTGACTTGGGGTATAGGTTGGCATATATTTGTGGTTGAATTTCCCTTCTTAATCAAGGACATGGAGGATTACTAGCCAGGTGATGGTTGGTTCCCATGGTCATCAGATGAAGGTAAGTACAGAAGTGGACTGTGAGTGCACAGTGTGGCTTGCGGGTTGAGTAACTAAAAGTACCACCCAAACTTTTAGACAGCATCAATTGTCTCAACTGACCCCAAATGCTGCTAATGTACCTGTGCATTCATATGACTTCCTTTGTCTGCAGCCATTGCTCAGGCCTCCTCCAACAGTGAAGTTTTCTAGTGGTAGAATTCTCTTGGGCTCATTGCTACATGGCCTCTAAAATTATTTACACCTTTCACAAGGAGGTCATGAGCTCTGCCGTTTCAACACAGGGCTAATTTCAGACTTCCGGCTTGCTGGACCGAGTTGAAAGGAGACAGGACACTTGTTAATGTAGTGCAGGGGCAGAAGGGAGCAAGTGGCCCTAATAATTGCTTGGTTGTCCTTTTTTTAAATGCAGAATGCCCGCTTGGATATCTAGGTTTTGTGCCCCAAGTTCTTTGACCAGCAGCAAGCCAGGCTTTAACTCAGCTCTGTGTGGTGACTCTAGTGTTCCTCACCCCTTCCTAAGTAACCCTCATCTCAGTCACTTTTCTGTTGTTGTAAAGAACACCATGGCCAAGTCAACTTATAAAAGAAGTTTAATTTGGCTTATGGTTTCTGAGGGTTAGAGTCCATGATGGCGTAGCAAAGGCTTGGAGACAAAGACAACTGAGAGCTCACATCTTGATCTGTAAGTAGGAGCTAGAGAGCAACACTGAGAACAGCATGAGTCTTTTGAAACTTCAAAGCCTGTCCCCAGTGTCACACTTCTCTAACAAGGCCATACCTCCTAATCCTTTCCAAGCAGTTCTACCTAATGGGGACCTAGTATTCAAACATATGATCCTATGGGGGCCATTTTCATCCAAACCACCACATTCCCTCTTCTCTTCTCCAAGCTAAGCAGCTAGCCATCCAGCCTTAGAAACAGAGCAGAGAACATCCCCCATCACTGTTTGCTCCACTGCAGGGCAGCGCTCATGAGCAGGAGCTTCATGAAATATAACTAGCAATGCACTCACTCAAAGGAGAGTCACCACAAGCTCTCCCTTGGCACCCAGGCTTCTGGACTAGCCCTGACTGTCCAGTCTACCTTCCTTTCCTTCCATGTCTTCCCTCATGGCTGACTTGATGCTTCAGCCAGAATGAACCGAGCTCACCATTGTTATCTATCCTATCTATCTACCTCCTGATACGTTACACTTGCCCATTAGCAAACCATCTTTGACATTCCAAACGGAAGCTCTCAGTGTCAACTTGTCCACAAAGTCTTGACCAGACCTTCACTCACTTAGCCTGTTTGTCATGCCCTTCCTCATTCTCCTGACACTGTCTGTCCAGTAAAACTGCAGTCCTCCCTACTGGACAGTGTGGTGTGGCCATTTCCAACCCTAGCCTATCACCTCCTATCCTAGGTGTTCAGTGAACAGTTATTGCATTTCGTTATCTCTGTCCTTTCACACTGATGTGAAAAGTGGGGGCCTGCTCTTTCTGGGTGCCTTCTTTTCAGTGCAGTATAAGGACTCATTGCATTGCGTGGGAGGAGGGGTGGTCACAAAATCTTAATTAGGAAGCACTAACTCATTCCTAGAGAAAATATGTGCATAAAAAAGCATCTTTGAATCATAGTCTACTTGTGAATAGCTTTTGGGGTGAAGGCTTAAAGCTGGAATCATGGACCAATAGAACTTGGCTGAGACCTTAATCATGAGGGTGTGTTTATGTGTGTGCCTTCAAGTTGAGTCATCTTTTATATTCTGCAGCTAGTGAGCAAGTTGGTCCATGGCATGGTCTACTGGATAAACCACCTCAGTAACTCTTTAGCAATTAAGCCCATTCCTGTAACCTCCTAGCCTTGCCCTCCTCATCTGTATGCAATACTCAGCTCACAGTGGATTAGAATATTCAACATTCAGTACACATCAGATTGATTGCATATAGTGGTAAGAACATTCGCTCCTTTACATGGAAGAGCATGGCACTGAGCAGAGACATCTTTGACCTTAAGGACCAAGACAAGGCCCTGTCCCCAGGAGGTATTTACAAAATCTTTCTCTTCATTCTCAAGGGAGAGAAGATGTATACTTGAATTTTCTTTGTATATCGGCTCAGAGAAATTTTATAGTAGTGCTCTTATGCCTTGAGTGATTCATGTCGGCTTAACAAAATTATCCAGGAAGTAATTGATTCTGAGAGACTATGCATCATCAAATCAAAATATGTTGGGTTTGTCCTTTTTCATCATCCGTTGTCTTTTTATGAACTACAAGTGGCCCGATGCCTGGCATGAGGAGTACATGGGCTGCTATGGCTGGTTTTTCTGTGGTTCCAATCTCAAGTTTTCCTTCTTGCTCAGCCAACAGTTTTCCTATTTCCCCAATGTCCAAAGTGACATTCCAATGAAAGCTGCTGATTCTTTCTGCAGAGAACAAACTGGGAACCCCACCCAAAAGCCATGCCTTTGCTATTTTATTTCCAGTGGTCTTCTGCTGTTGAAGGTAACCTTCCTCCAGAGAGAAGTGTAGGAAAACTTCCAACCAGTTAGAGATGGGAATAATACATGCCTTCTCCCCAGCACTGCCTCCATGGATTAGACACTCACTCTTCAAGGCACATTCTATGCTAAGGATTTCCCTGTGATTGGAGGGCAGCATTGCTCTGGTCCAGAAGCTTCCTTAGAAAGAAAGTTTTTTTTCATTGCAATGCTCATTTCAATAGCAAACTTACCTGTTCATTTAGCCATACTTTGATTTCTGCATATATAGGTTGATGAAAATAAGTGTCCCATTGGACAAAGTTCACCTGTGTGGCTAATTAATGGCTCCATCCACGTTATAGCTCTCAGGAACAGTTGCTTTGGGTCATTCCAGGTCCCCCAAAATGCCTGTCATTTTTATAAAGAGTCTTGGAGAAGTTTAAGGTCAATCATTCCTTTTATAGGTTGTGATTAATCATATAAAACCCAAACCAACAATAGTACATACCCATCATGTTTATGTCATACTTGTCCAACTCTTAGATGTCTATGAATTTATAACATACCAGGTCTTTCTAAACAGTACATTATCCCCATTTTAGAGCTGAGAAGATTGAGGTAAAAAATACACAGCAAGGCCAGGAGCAGACAGGTGCAATGGTCTTCAAACCCTCTGGGGTCATATTTCTGACCCATTGCATGACATGGGATTACAACGACTTTGTTCAAGTCCAGGTGCATGTGCACATGTGTATGTGGTCCAGAGTTCAGCCTCGTGTGTGTGTTCTTTGATGCATTCCCCCTTTGTCTTTGAGATGGAGTCTCTCAGTGCACATGTAGTTTGCTGATTTACCTAGACTGCCTGTCTCTGTTGTGCCTCAGTTCAGGTGTTATGAGCATGTCTTATCTCTGCACTCGGATTTTTAGTGTGGGTGCTGGGGATCAAACCACAGTCCCTATGCCTACATGGCAAGCCCTTGACTGACCAAGCCATATCCCTCAGCCTCTAATCTTCACCTTTGTCTGAGAAGGTCAGTAGCGGATACTTCCTTCCTAAGTAGCTTTGAATGCTTGACTTTCATAGTAGTAGAGCTGGAAGCTTTGCTGAAGTTCCCACTTCAAAGCCTCCAAATGGTGTTCTTCCTTTTGCATTTTGGATGGCTTGATAAATAAACATAACACAAACACAAAGCTGTGAGCGAGCAAAAGAAATCCACAGCAAAACTGTGGTTCTTGAACGTAATTTGTATGACAACACTTCCGAGAGCTGGGAGTTAGAGTCCTGGAGCCATCTCTGCGAACTCACGAGTGCTCTGAGTGCAGAAGCCCCATCTCCTGGGTTCGCCTGGCCCTGGCTTAATGGATTGTGCATCAGTCGCCTTTTGAGAAGAAGCAATGTGAGGCTGGGCCATCGGTCCTGCAGTCAGCACACGGAGCTTTTTGTCAATTACCCCTTCCCCCATCTTTATGGTATGGCCTTTCCTGTAATTACAGTCAGACCCTATAGCCGGAGGAAGTGCTGTCAATTGAGTGGGAGGCTGATGTCCATCGCACAGTGACAGGCCACTCCGAGGGCTTCAGGCTCATCCTTAGAGAGGCTGGTTGTTTCCTCCTTAGGCACTTTGCTGCCACCCAGCTCCCCACCATCAGATGAACGGATGCACTAGATCTGTGGCCGAACCAGGAGGTCAGGCCCCTCGGACGGGAAGTACTGCCGAGTGGAGAGGCTCCATCGATTTACATTTTTAAAACTAAAAACCATGATTTCACAGGCATCCCTGTGCTTAGAGGAGATTTAAAAAGATGGGAGCAGAGTGTTGGTTGGGTTTCAGCCCCAGGGAGCCCGTTGGGGTTGAGAGCCATTGAAAAATAATCAGTTGCTTTTTTTTTTTTTTAAATTTTTATTAGTTCCTTGAGAGTTTTGTACAGTGCGTCTTGGTCATGTTTATCCTCCTCCACCATTCCTCTCAGATCCATCCCTTGTTTCCTACCCACCCAGCTCTTATTTCTTAAAACCCACCAAGTATGGTTTATACTGCACACAGACTCTGTGATGCATGGTTTTCACCACATGGTGGTCTACCTACCAGGGGCCACACCTCTCAAGAAAATGGAATCTCCTCCCAGCAGCTATCAAGTGCCAACAGCTCCTTAGCTAGGGGTGGGACTCTGTGCCCACCCTCTATCCTAGCATGAACCTAGGCAGGACTTCTGTATATTTTTTCAACTGTTGTGAGTTCGTCTGTGCGACTGTCCTGCTGTGTCCAAAGCACACTGTTCCTTTGTTCCACTCACCACCTGTGGCTCTTGCATTCTGCCCTCTCTTTTCTGCCATAACTGATGAGCATTGGGCAGTCTCTCATTGTCTTCCCCGGGATCAGCCGTGGGTCTCTGGACTCACTGCTATTGACTGCAAAGAGAAATTCTGTGCCGAGCGTTGCCCGATGCACTAATCTGTGGGTATAGCGCTCAGTGTTTACCTCAGGCCCATCTCTCTACTTCCCCTCCCCCTTTTAAATTCAACATAGATTATTTTTATAAGATTGAGACTCAACATCGGTTAACTTAGTTCTCTTGGTCAGAGATTCCATCATGGAGGAAAGTCTTTCAGGTTAGCATCCGAAGTAGTGGGCTCATTCCCTACCCTTCTTGTTTTGAGAATTCCATACGTGGGGACTGTTTGGGCATCATTTACACTCACCCTCCACCCCAGACCCTTGGGTGCCCAACTTCTCAAATTCAAGGACAGTCAGCAAGTCTTCTAAGTGCTCAAAGAGGTGTGCTCCAAACAGAAGCGGTAACTCACTGCAGATGGGAAGTTGTGAGGACTGCTAAGTGGACTGTTCTCTTCCTTCGGGGCCACCGGAACACAGCTGCAGGCCACCAGGACAAAGAGGGACAAAAGCAAAGGGCTCTGAGGTTAAGTCATAGGTTCTTTCTTCATGAGGCCTGAGTATTTTAAGCTGTGAGTTTGTTTGGGGGTGATAACAGTGACTTGCCAGCAAAAATGGCTTGTAGGCATTTCAATGACTGGCTGGAGGGCAGAATTTGTGTGTCTACCCCTTGGCCTCCCACAGCTTAATAAATACTGGTTCCTCAGGATTCCTGCAGGAGAGTCATCCAGTGTGGGAGCTTAGCCTTGCCTTGCAGGGACAGAAGGTGCGTGAGAACCTCTGTTATATCTTAGGAGATGAAATATATGAATGGATGGCAGGCATTTAAAGGAGATACCAGACTTCCAAATAATTAATTTAAAAGACCAATATTCTGAGGGGAATTTGGAAAATGTTTAATTAAATTTAAAATTTAAATTAGCATATGAAGTATTAGGTATCATAATGGCATTTAATTTTTTAATTTTATCTTAAACTTTTTATTTTATATATATATAATAATAGATATATTCTTGGTGTAGGGAGGCACACACACCAAAGCACGCATATAGCAGTCTGAGGACAAGTTGCAGGACTCCATTCTTGCCACCATGTGGATTCCAGGGATTGCATTCTGGTCCTCAGATCTGGCAGCAGGCGCCTTTACCTGCTGAGCATCCCACTGGTCCCACAATAGCATTTTTGAAATAAAGTGTGTTGTAGTTCATTCTCTTCTCACTCAGTCTCACAAAGGTGGCCAGAAGCAAGGGAACATCAGATTGTCCAGGCTCAGCAGGAGAGCAGCAGGGAGAGCAAGGGGAACCCTTTTCTTCGTGCTGAACTATAAATGGAACCTCTGGGGTCAGCTCTCCTTCTTGGGCATTGAGAGAAGCCCAATAATGATTGAGTCAAGATTGAATGTTACAAAGGCTAAAGAAATAATTCCGAGGACTTTCAGTCTATTAAGTATCTGAGGCTTCTTAATAGTTTGGCTTAAGGCAAAAATGATTTTATTCTAGTTTCATCCATGTTGAGTCAATAATTAACTGACTTTGATGAAAACTGAATTTTCCTAAGTATGAAAACCATCCAGGCCTTTATTTTTCCATAGGAAATGTGGTGGCAGTGAACTTCGCAGTCTCTCTGGGGAGGGCTGGCCCAGGGGAGAGCCCCCGGCTCTGCACCAGTCTCTCTTTATTTTCCTCTTATTTGTATTTTGTCACCTGCTCGCCTCTCTGCTTCCACATTAGCTGACTCCTCTGTATATGTGATCATCCTGGACTCCTGGGGACTCCTATTGTGTCAGGGACCTCAGTGCCCTCATCATCTTCCACATTGGGTCCATGACACTGAATAAGGGGCCCCCACATTGAGTCTCCAGGCTCCTTTGCTAGCCCCCTTTACAGCATCCTTCCACTACATGATAATCTCTGAGTGCCTGATTGTTTTAACCTTCTGTACTTGTTCTCCTTCAAGGTCAAGGTCATTTTTATTATTATTCAATGATTTCATACATGAATGCAATGCATTTTGGTCATATCTACCCCTCTCCCCTTCCAACTATCCCCAGACCTCCCGCATACACCTCCCAACTTCTTGGGATATTTTTTTTAAATAACCCACCGAGTCCAGTCAGTGTGGCCCGTATGTGCACCAGTGTGGGACCATCCACTAGATTACAGACAAGTACCAGGGGCCACACTGCTGAAGAACACTGACTCCTTTCCTCAGCAGCCATCACCTGCTCTAAGTGTCTCAGCCCAGGGGCCTCCTGAGCCCCTTCCCTACCCATGCTGAAAAGTTGATTGGCTGGACCTGTGCAGGTCTTATACAGGCTACCACAGCTGCCGTTAGCTCATAGTACAATGGCCCTGCAAGTTCATATCATCTTTTTTTTTTTCTGTAGCCCCAGTAGCAAACCTGGGGCCTGACACCTACCAGCATAAAACCTCCTGCTGTGGCCCCTGCTTACATTCCTGTCTGCTATGCATAGATTTTTGCTGGTTGGCCTACCTAGGTTTGAGTAGTACCCAAATATTCCTCATTATCTTGAAGCCTCACTAATTGGGAGCTTTTAGGAAAGAATGGGGATAGGGGCAATGCAAGAGGGGGGATGAAGGTTTAAATATAAACAAGTATAATGATATGCATGCATAATGTCATAAGTAAATTCCCTATGCTTTAGGGTTTTTTTAATCAATTACAAAAGAAACAAATAAAAGAGAACAAGGAGGAAGCCAGTTGAAATTTGGTTGCTGCGCTTAGGGAAAGATAAAGCAGTTTGACTATAAAACAGAAAAGACAAGAGCAGTTACAGGTAACGCCGATGGCTTTGGAATGTGGAGCTAGGATGGGTGCCCACATCGCAGCAGGCACACCTTTGTGGCGTAGAACGCTGCCAGCCCAGGGATGCTAATGCTTACCTACACTGTAGCACTTTGGGGTCTAGACTGTGCATTGCAGTGGGAGGTGAGGCTCTAGAATAAACTGAAAGCATTTAATGTGGGTGTGAAGTCTCCATCTCAAGTGCCAAGATGATAATGACTTTTCCCAGTATCTTTCAGTTTTCCTCTGTGTAGAACATAGTCAACGTTTTCCATCTCTTCCTTCCATTTGGCTTTTCTTTTTTTTTAGTTCTTTCCTTTCTGTTTTTGTCTGTCATTTTTGTTACTGTTCTGAGGCCACATACTGCTACATGGAGTCAACCACGGTGACACTTCCCTCATGGCTGAAACAGTGGCAAGGTGTGCCAGACACATGCTGTTGGAACACCTGGCTGAGGCTCTGGCATGTATTCCTATGACTAGGAGTGGGCACATGGCTCATAATGTTTTACAAAACAGGGGGGCTCAGCTTGGGTGCCATCCCAATGACTCCGAGCCGTCTTCCAGCTGGACTAGCTGCTTGGGAACACATGTATGTTTGTGCTGGAAGCCCCAGCAATATCATTTCATCCAAAAGCTTTGCTCTGTGATGAATTATTCAGGCAATGTTTTCCAAAATTGTCATTGATCGGTACAGACCCAGAGAGCATGTTACAACAGCGTTTGTGCTGGGCCCTGTGAGGAGTCGATATTTTCTGGCTCATGGACGTTCCAAAAGGAAAGGGGGGAAAAGGAAAGAAAATAAAAGCCATTGTGTTTCTTTTCTGCACAGTAAAGTAACATAGGTACTGCTCTGGGGTGGCCCATGTTTAGCTTGGATTGAAACCTAGCTAGGGAGCTAAACTTAGCCTGGCTTGGGTGAAGGTGGGGGACACAATATCCTCAGCTATTCAGCAGCCAATAATGTGGAGTAGGAAGGGGAGCCTGCTAAATGGCAGTGGTTGAAGCCCAATTAGTCCATGTAAATGCCTTCCTTTAGTATATACAGGGACACGGGGACGGGGACACACACACACACACACACACACACACACACACACACAGATACTTTAAAGGGAACAAAAAAAAAAACGAAGCTGTTCTTCAAATAATGCCTGTGTGTGGGAAGAAGAAGGTATAGACTTGGTTCTGATATCTCTGTCTATGGAAAACACTATGGGGATGTTTGTGGATTTCATTGCAGGGAGGGTTCGTTGACTACATCCTGCCTTCCACAGTGGCCTATCAATAATCAGTGAAAACTTGGACACATCTTCAGTGTGACATAAAGGGAGGAGAAGTAGAGATCACCTGAAAACTAGAACGCCGGCTGCGATTTCATCCAGCTTTTCCTTCCTTCCGACTGGATTCTAGGTGTTCGGCTGGCTCACTCCCAAACAGTGGTCCTCAGCTTCGGCTGGATGTTAGAGCCACCTGGGGACTTCTTACAGAGTAGCGATGTTCCAGGGTAATTGAATCTGGATCTCCAGGGAGTTGGGGTGCACAGGAGAGGAAAGCTAAGGATGGAAACCTGTCTTTACTCCAAATTTCCATCATCAGCTTCCAGAAGAAAAGCTGGGTCAGAATCCTTTGCAACTGCTTAAGCCATGTTTTCAGAGGCCGGCACTGCACCCCGCTTTCTCCTGGTTTTTACTGTTGTTTTCCCAGGACAATTTTACATGTACTAGAACTTTGCAGAGTCGTCTACCCCCCGCCTTCCACTGCCTCCTTTATGTTTACGAACTGTATGGATATGTATCTCATTTGCTGTACAATCCACCCATGGAAAGTGTTTGAGACAGTGTCTTTTAGTATATCCACAGCTCTGCGCACCCATTAACAGAAAACAACTTTAGAGCATTTTAATTAGCTCTAAAAATTATCCTACATCCTTAGCCAGCACCTCCAGCACCCCACCCCCGGCAGCTCCAGGCAACAGCTCACATCCTCCTGTCTATAAGGACTTGCCTGTTGTGGACACCTCAGAGAAATGAAATCATAGCATACATGGTGTTCTGTCTGTTTTCATTCACATGGCATCCTGATTTCCAATTTTACCTGTGAACAGTTTCTACAAATACTTTTACTTATATATATGTGGATGCTGTTCTATGGTAGGAATGTATTCCTCATCTTCTTTATCTCTTCATCAGCTGGCCGGCATGTTTTATCGCAGACTTATGTTTTCATACCTTTCGCCTTGTCGGAATCATCTGTGTCTGGCAAATATCTTCAAATAGTTTACATCAGAATCAAAGTGTGATTAGGAAAGCAGGAAGCTGTGGGCCGAGGGAACAGAATGACCTTTTCTCTCTACAACTGCAGTGTGACCTTGAACCATTAATGACACAGCTTCTCTGTAGATGAAGTGAGAGGGCGCTGATCCATTCCGGACTCCTCTCCTTCCCGAGATAGCCAGAGGTGAAGGAGGGGGCTGCCTTCCGAGAAAAGGAGGCGGTTCTTTAAGATCAGCACGAGGCATCAGTATTGTTTGCGTGATTAATGAGTCCGTGTTGCCAACGCTCTCATTTAATGTATCCGCGCCTTCTAAGAACATTTCGTTTTGTGCGCTTCCACTGGGTTTGAGATTTATGAGGCCTAACTTGCAAGCGATGTGCGCCTGGATTAAGGGAACCTGAGACTGTCTATTTATGTCTGACCCGAGGAGATTCCCTGTAAGCTGCTTATCAGCGGTGCCTGCTAAGAGCATGATGGGAAGATGGAGTCCTTTGGCCCCCCGTAAAAAATCTGGAATCCGCTCATTCCATTTTCACAGCACATTCAGGAAGTTAAGTCCACCTGTATGTATCTGCTGACCGATCCACTTTTGTAAATTTAGTTTAAAAATATGTATACGCCGCGATTCTCAATTTTACTCCAAACACCAAATCTTCGGTGTATAACAAGTATATTTAATTCTTTATTGTAAAACATGTCTGAGCAAGGTGATTTTGAGGAATTTAATGTAGCTGTAGCTCTTTACTCTTCATCTTGAAAAACACCCACGAGCTGCACTCTTCCTATCTGTATTTTTTCTTTAACTGAAACTTTTCCACTCTGTAACAATTAGGTGTCTTTTTGAAATCTTGACAGACTTTCGGAAACCCTGCCACGCTTTGGTTTGTTATTTCTCCACCAGGGGGCACTGTGGTTTGACTGCCTATTTAAACTGCCTATCTTCTATCGGTTTACCAGAAAATACACAGAAGCAATCCTATCTGGAAGCAAACAGATGTCAATTCTTTCTCCTCACTAGCAAACATAGTGTTGTCAAGTTTGTTAACCTTAGCCCACTGGAGATTAACATGCAATGTATAATATGCATGTGCCTAACTGTATAATAAATAGTAAATCACATTTTTATGCTTTCTCTGAACTTGGAGGCTGCAAGTTATTATTTTTTTATTCCCTGGGTGCGATGAAATAAATAACCTTAAAATACATTTTAAAGATGTCAGTCAGGGAGGGAGAAAAGTGCTTGGCAACTGTGTTTGAAAGATTTCTTTTGTGATTAATTCTCTTGTTGAGTTTTAATGACTTGAAGGACATAAAGCTAGAAACTACAAAACTAGGCAGAGTTAATAAATAACCAAAATGCCAGGTGTGTAGAGATGCAACTGTGGAAAACTGAAATAAAATGTATCTCTAGGTTGTATCTGGAAGTAGCTCTTGGGGAAGAGAGTGGGTAAAAATTTTAAAACAGTGGACGAAAAGGCTCCTTTATTTTTCCAGAAAATTCTTTCAGAGAGTGTTCTCTAAAATTCACATCTGTACATTACATTATTTTATGAACTAATGTTTATTAGCAAGATCAGTGTCTTGGAACACATTTGCCTATCTGGAATTTTTTGAAAATCATTACAAGCATCTTCTGGTATTTTCTCCCACCTCCTTAGCCAGGCTCCTTTCCTGGCTCCATTGCTGATGGGCTGCCCTTCACACACTCAGAGAGCCGGGTCCTTCCAGGAGACGGAATCGTGTAGACTGCGTTTCAGTAATACTTTTTTTTTTCCTTCCTTGAACACTCAGAGTTTATGAGATATGACCCAGTTTATCCGGAAAAACCTCTGTCAGTCGAGGAGGATGTAAGAATGATGCCAGTTTCCACACAGCAAGTGTAAGGTCCATCATGGGGCCTAGTGCCTTGTCCCAGATGGCCTCCCCTCACCCCAGGGGAAGGCCAGATCCAGCCAATTAGCCCCACCCCTACCTCCCCCACACTGCCATCACAGGCAGGACTGGGGTATTGACTTCCTAGCACATCTCAACTTGAGTTCTTAAGCCCAGCAGTTTAGAAGCCAAACACACATTAATTAATATGAATAATGACTTGGAAGAATCATAGACCCCCAGAAGAAGAATGTATAAATGGACATATTTGCACACATGCTTTTGTGTCCAAAAGGAGATAAATGGTGTGTTGAACACAATCCCGTCTCCTCTGTGAAGGGCTATTATTGTCCCTGATTTTTTTTTTCTGACTCCCCTACATACAATAGGCCAAGCACATTTCACACCAGACAGCTCCCCACCCCAATCTCCAGAAATTTGAAAGTTAAAAGATCTATTAAAAAAAAAAAAAAAGCAACAAAAACCAAAACACACAGGTCTTATTTCTGAGAGCGCAGGGATTGTAAATGAAGCCTAATTATCTGCCTTCCCTGTGGCTGGAGTGAGGAAGCAGAATGTTGTGCCCTTCTGTTTATATTATTTTATTCCAAATGAACATACTTGCCAAGTGTTTAAGGCGACTTCTGACTGGACTGCACCTTATCTAAGTAGCCGATTTTCTAGAAGGAAGGCAGTATCCTGCCAGGCCCTGTCCTGTAGCTCTCCTATCAGACCAGTCTTGGAAGAGAGCAGCATAAATAAGCTCACCAATCCCTCCCTGGAAAATCATCTTCTGTTTTTAAGGACTTGAGATCGGGGTGGGGTTTAGCTGAGGAGTCAGTGCATTTGAGGCTACCCAGCCAGAAGCCTAGGTCCAGAGGATGGCTGGTTGACAGTGTACAGAGACCTGCCTATCAAGGCCAGGCTTCTTGCTTGCTCCAGCCTAGGGAAGTGGCTGGGTCCTGTGGTTTGCAATACCCTCCTTCTCAGTCCTGGACATGCCTCCCAGATCTTGCTAGCACACACAGCATGCAGGCTGAAGGCTGGAAGGAGCCCCAAACATTTGGCCAGGAAGAGGCAACTAATTCCAGCTGGCCCACGTGCTGCGCTTTAAAAATTACCCAGATGAACTGATTTTGTAGAGTAGGTGGAGAGGACTCCAGGGCTCTGGGGTGGGGGCGGGGGATGCGGATTTGGCCTTTCCTTAATCATCAGCAGTGTGATTTGGAGAAAGGCAGGGACTGCCTCTGCAGAGCCTTGGCTAAATGCAGGAAGCAGGCGATGGTCTGGTAGGAAGGTTTACCATCCTGGCTTGGCCCCTTCCAGATCCCTCACACCATGAGGTCTGCTTGAATCTCAAGTTAGTTTCTGCCTAAGAGATATGTCTTGGCCTACAGGAGTGGCCTACAGCCAGAAACAAGAGGCTTCAAGTTTGGGGGCAGGGGCTTTTGTGGACGTGAAAAACGCAGCCTCGGAACTCTACGGCATCCCTCCAAAAGGACTTGGACTCCCCGCTCTCTACTTCCCTGTGGACTGACAGGCCGCGTTCTCTTGGCCCCATGCCCACATGTGTTCTTGGCACACATCAACATTGTATATCGCTTCTGCTTCAGAAGACAGTCTGCTCAATGACTTAGCCACTCTGTCAAGCCAAGAGTCTCGCTCCTGTGCTCCTGAAATTTTATTTTAATCTGAGAAAGAGAAGAAGACAAACATGAAAGGCGCTCTGAGTGTTCTCTATTGTTTTATTTTATCCCCTTTACACCCGGGGCAGGGAGTGCTCACAATCTCCACAATCCTATTACCAACCTGAATGCCACATGGCCAGCAAGAAACCATGTGCCTCGTCTCCACACCTACCCAGTTCCAGCAATGTCACATTCACTAGTTGACTCTGTTAGAAGCTAGGAGTTGATTAATTATGACTTGCTCGAGGCTGTTTTATGCTAAGACTCAGACTCTGTCCACTCTATGCCACTGTTGGACACACAGGAGAAGATCCTTCTAGCAAGGACAATGTCATCTCAGATGAAGAGGTCAGTTCTGATAGCATTCTGATATTAATTCAACCAACAGAGAGCAAATGTATAGGCTGAACCAGTCATGCGCAGATGGTAGAGAATATTAGTGATTTCTCTCTGTGTGTTGCTTGTTTTTTAAAGACACAATTAACAGTAATAATAGAGGGATATAAATTTATTTTCTAGGGATTGGGGAGATGGCTCAGCAGGTAAGGTGCTTGCTGCAGAAGCATGAGGACCTGAGTTTGGAGATCCAGAGCACACAGCTACAGCCCTAGCATTTGGGAAGCAGAGACAAACACATCCTGGGGTCCCTGGAGAGCCGACTGGGCTGAAATGGCAAGCTCCAAGTACAGTGAGAGATCCTGAGTCAAAGGAAAGGGGGCAGGTGGAAAATAGTAGAGGAAGGTACCTAACATTCCACACTCAAATGTGGCTGAGCATACCTGCATCCATGCACACACACATACATACACAAAAGAAAATGTAAAACTATGCTTAAAAAAAAAAAAAAGCCAAGGCTAGACAGATGGCTCATCATTAAGAATGCTTACTGCTCTGCTTTCAGAGGACCCAAGTTTGGTTCCCAACATACACATTAGGCAGCTGCCAACCACTTGCGACTCTAGATCCAGGGACTCTGACATCCTCTTCTGGCCTCTGCAGATATCTACACATCCATGGCATGCAGACACACACACACACACACACACACACACACACACACACTCACAAAACAAATTTTTGTATGTATATATATGTATACAAAAATAAATATTTTTGGCTAAGCACTGTAGATTCTATTTTGAATTCAAAGTATGAATTATTGCAGGGAACTATGGGTGTTTATTTTAAGCAACTGACCATCAGGGACCCACATTGAAAAGAAAAAAGCAACAAGCCACCCCTGTCAAAGGCAAGTGACAGGGTATTCTAGTTCCTGTCTTGTAGATGTGTCACAGCTATAACCTTTCCTAGGAGCACTTTGGAAGATGGCTAGTGAGATTAATCCATTCAGTACCATCTGTGATGGGATGTACTGCAGTTCCATGCAAACCAGCCCTCCCTCAGCATGTCACAGTGGGTCTCTTATCCTTGAGGAAACAGGCATCCATGTTGTAGACATCCTATCTGTGGCTGCACCCAGCATCCTGTTGTGGTCCCGTCCCTAGTCAAGCCTGCAAGAAGGATGCCTCTTGATACATGCATGTAACTGCACGTGGTATCTTGGAATTGAGACATGGTGCAAGAGGAAACACTATATTTCCATGCCTTGATGCTGCTTTTGTTATATGCCGCCTAGAGAGAGAGAGGTTCTGTACCCCAGTTTGTTTGAAGATTTGGAGCCTCAGAATTTGCACAAGTTTAGGGGGGGGGGGAAGCCCTCTGACTGCAGATGTAATTAATAGCTCTACAGAATAGGCTGGCCAACCTGATCTCTCCAGAATTTTACACCCAATGCCTATTCCAACTTTCAATTCTCAAGCCAAAGTTTTGCCTTAGTAATGATAGCAAACAAATCAGAATACCATTGAATTGCTATTTTTCTTTTTAAAAATATTTACTTTAAGTATGTATATCCATGAGTGTCCATGTGTGCATATGTGCACATGAGTATGAGTGGCAGCAGAGGCCAGAAGAGGGTGGCAGATTCCCTGGAGCTGGAGTTACAGGTCGTTGTGAGCGGCCCAATGCGGTGCTGGGAATTGAACCTCTGCAAGAGCAGCAAGTGCTCTTAACCACTCATCTCTTCAGCCCCATGCTTGTTTCTTATTAAAAAAAATTGAAAGCCAGTGATGTTTTGTAACTCTAAGGAGTAGAAGAAAAGCTGACAGTCCCATAAGGAGGGAGGAAGGGAAAACAGTGCCACGGGGAGGCTCTCTGATCGCAGGTAGCTCTGTAGATAGGGGCTGTAGTTGATCACTGTGTACTGGGTGGGGCTTAATGCTCTTCCCATTGCCTTTGTCAACCTACCAACTCCTCCAGACACAGCTCTCTATCTTCTGCTATTGCATTCAGGGTGTAGATCACTGGCCTGTGTTCCAAAGGGTCCATCTTTCTAGGATGACAACACAGAGTTTTGCGGGCAGAATCTCCTGGTGTGTGTGTGTGTGTGTGTGTGTGTGTGTGTGTGTGTGTGTGTGTGTCTACCTGTATGCTTTTGCAAAGTGAGCACTGTATCGACTGTAAAGGGAACCCTCCCCTACAGTGACCTGGACAGTAACTGAGATATTCAATTAATATCAGAGCTGAATGCTTCCTGCATTTTTCTTTTCTGAAAATTGCACTTGACCATTACCTGTACCTACCTGTGGGCCAAGTTGGGCCAAGGATAAGTACCAGTGCTGCCCAACACAAAATCATAAGCACACTTTAAACATTTGGAGATACTGTTTTTGAAACTTTTGTAACTCAATTGCATGGTTCTCTAGTATGAACTCTGTAGATGACAACACCATGTCACAATGTCAAAAGGTTGATCAAGAGACTTCCTAGATCAATTATAGCCCAACAGCAGAAAGAACTAAACATGTATTTACTAAATCAATGCTCCAGACCTTGCATTTAAGGATATTGCCTTGATGTCTTGAGAGCAGCCATGACAGGAGTATTTACACCATGGGAATAGGCAAAACTACAAACCAAAGCTTGATTGATTGCATTATTTATATGGTCTTGATGGAGAAAGTGATTACAATGTTCCCATTGCAGATTAAATTGCAGGCTAACATGCCTGTACCTATTACATTGTGAATGCACAAAACACCAAATTAAAAATTGAATTATCCAATCCAGAAATGAATTCACTTATAAATCGAAGAATGTGTGAAGTGCCAAAATATGTCTGTCTTTAGTGTTTCCCCCTCATCTTGTAGATTCACTCCAAATCATCAAGTCACACTGAGGTGGGATGGCATTTACTCATCAGAAGCCAAGTCATAGCTCAGCTCTGGATACAAGTGTTTGTCACAAATCAATAAAAGCACTCCTTGAGCATCAGTTGGCTGTGTGAAATTTATAACAAAGATTTTTTTTCAAGATTTTATTGGTGGAAGCTGTGCCAATTGTCCTTTGCACTAGGAAATGTGTGATCACCACGTGTGCCCGTTTGTACACTCTCTTTCATTTTTGGAAAGCCAGTTGTTAACATTTATCATAATATTAGATCCATTTCAGTCAGCTGCCTGATTGAGAGAATGCCTGAGAGCCTGTGACATGGGAAACATGAAACAATTCTGTCCCCACCACCACAAAGATGGCGGTCCTTGGTCACAGGCATGGGTCACCTGAGCTGTGGTAGCGTGTCCAGTAGTGAATGCACCCCTACTCAGGTGTGCTCAGTGTGGCTCCATAAAACCATAAGTCTGCAGTCCCAAGGTGTTACTTTTCAGAGAGCAAGGATCCTTTATGGCTGGCAAATTGCAGGTGTTCCCTCCCTCCCTTTCTCTTGATATTTACAGCCCATCTAACAGCCTGTGCGGGATTCAGGAAATATCAGAGGCTGGTTCTTCTCAGTGCCAAGGCAGATAATTGCCTGCTCTCCCAACACACAGATTGCCCCAAGTACCAGCAGTGAGCATTTCTGCTCCCTTAAATCAAGCCTGTAGCAAGGCCTTTTGTCCAAACATTCTGTCCTTGAAGAACGTGAGGATGGTGCATTTCCGAAATACTCGTCCCATACTCAAGAGAACAAGATGACTGTGCTGCCCCACAGACAAGGACCCTAGAACTATGCAGACTTCTAAGACATGGTAGCATGTCTAATTTGAAGCCTATGTGTACTTCATCTCTGTATGTGTGCACATGTGTGCATGTTTACATGTATGTGTGCCACGGAGCATACATGTGGAGGTCAGAAGTCAACCTCAGGTATTGGCCCTCCTTAACTTCCACCAGGCTAGCTGGCCCATGAGCTCTCTAGAGAATCTCCGGTCTTCACCTCCCACTCAGCACCAAGCACGGGGGGTACAGGCATGTGTTACCATGCCCAGCTGTTGATGGGTTCTATGGATCTAAAGGTCCTAAACTCAGGTCATCACCCTTGTGCAGCAAGTGCTTCGCCCACTGACCCCTCTCTCCAAACCCTGTCACTTATGCTACTCAGATGCTAAGCCTGGTGACTAAGTAATGCCCAGGCCCCTTTGAAAAAAAGGATTTTGAGCAATTATACTCGCACCCTGCTTACATATTCTCATACATTTCTTGTTATTCTAGGTTAGTACTGCATGCAGACAGAGGTTGCCAATAAAGTTTATTGTAGGAGCCAAGTGTCAATATCTGTAGTACCCCCCGCCTGGGGTGCTTGTAATTAAAATGCCACAGATAGTCTGGGAGAGGCATGAAAATTTGATGGCAAATTGATTTCAGGTTCATCTTGAAGTTTGTCCTCAGCTGGACTCGATACTCCTGGCAGCTGTGGGGTGGCTTTTGTCAGAAGGGTCTTGGAGAATGAGACAGAGATGTCTTGTTCTGAATATTAAATACAGTGCTGTTTATGACAGGTTATGTTTAGTGCTAAATTGTACAGCTCCCTCTCTCCCACGTTATTGTCCAGGACTCCACTTTCCACATGAAAAGAAAGAGTAGCCATCCTGCCAGGCATCAGAGACAGTGACAAACACTGGCTTCGTGTGTAGTGTCTTCTGTCCAAGATTCTGCAGTCACAGATGTAACTTCACGGAGTTCTGCACAACTCTAGGTATAATAGGAGTCAAGATATTATGACTAGGAGTGCAGCCCTGTCATATTCTCTCAAAATAGTGCACATTCGGAAAAGGAAAAGACCATAGAAATGGATGGGGGGAAAAACAGTCTTTAGTATTATAAACTGCAAATTCCTATAAGTTTGCATGTATATATCACACTGTAAAGGCCACCCCTCATGTACTGTTCATACAGAAATATGCTGCAATGATAAAGTTATTAAAAACAAAGGCTTGTTTCTAAAATTTAAACTTGAAAGAGGTTAGTAGGAAAAAAACGTGTTTTCAGTGTTCTTAACTTTAAAAAGAAAGGAAGAAAAAGGGAAGGGATGTTCTTAAGTAAAATTAAATGTGTTCAAAAAAGCCAATCTCTAATTCAAAATTATTTGGCAATTACATTTACTTAGGAATCAATGCATGATTAGAAATGGAATTTAAAAGAACAATATTTGGGGCTAGAGAGATGACTCAGTTAAGAATTCTTCTTCTTCTTCTTCTTCTTCTTCTTCTTCTTCTTCTTCTTCTTCTTCTTCTTCTTCTTCTTCTTCTTCCTCCTCCTCCTCCTCCTCCTCCTCCTCCTCCTCCTCCTCCTCCTCCTCCTCCTCTTCTTCCCTCCCTGTCTCCCTCCCTCTCTCCCTCCCTCCCCCCCCTTTTGCTTTTTCAAAACAGGGTTTCTCTGTATAACAGTCCTAGCTGTCCTAGAACTCACTTTGTAGACCAGCCTGGCCTCAAACTCACAGAGATCCACTTGCTTCTGCCTCCCAAGTACTGGGATTAAAGGTGTGTGCCACCACCACTCAGCTACACAAAGAACTCAGGTTTAGTTCCCAGAACCTGCTTATGACCATCTGAAACTCCAGTTCCAGGGGATCTGATGCCCTCTTCTGACAAGCACCAGGCATTCATGTGGTATACATACATACGTGCAGGCAAAAGAGTCATACATATAAAATGAAATAAATAAATCTAGTTTTTAACTTAAAAATCAAAGAACAATATTCTAATAGAGCTCATTCATTGATTCATTTAACAAATATAAATGAAGTCCTTACTCCCTGCAGAGCAAAACTGTATGAAAAGAGGTCTGTGAATAGTCACTGGATGCCTGTCCTGGGCTGCTGTACTCTCATATATATGTATGTATATAGTTCATATAATGCAATGCAATATATAATATATGCCTATAATATATGTGGAATTTGGAATTGCTTGTCCTGGGCAGTTTGGATCCCCTTCCCACCCAGCGTGCCCCTTAGTCAGCTCAGTGCTTAGCCCGACAGTAGAGAGAGATGGGGAGCTCAGCATATGCTCCTGGGCCATCAAAGCCGCTCGTCTGCACATTCCACAGATATTTATGGATCTTTTATTAGGACAGTTTTTATGGCCCAAGATTAAAAGGTAAAGTTAAATAGTAAAAGTAATGAGCATGCGCCATCAGAGGCTCCAACTGGTTTGTGTTTTCCTTCCTTCTGCTTGTCATAGCCCATTGAATTTTGATGGCAGTATTAAGGGGTGGGGTGGGGCTTGAATCATGTTTTGGAAAGAAAAAGGTCTATGAATTGAGAAATTAGCCAATTATACCTCAAGATGTGAACTTGTGGCTTCTATGTCTGCAGGGAGGCTATTCTCTTCAGCTATGGAATGAATCTGTACCGTGTCAAGACTAGATTTAGTTATTTGGGTAGGGAATGGTGAGGAACACCTGTGATCCCAGCACTCAGGATACTGGGGCAAAGGACTGTGGTAAGCTAGAATCCAGCCTGGATTATATGGTGAGTTCAAGGCCAGCATGATCTATAGAGACCCCCCCCCATCTCAATATAGATAGATTGGTAGATAGATAGATAGATAGATAGATAGATAGATAGATAGATAGATAGAGACAGAAATAGATGAGATAGATAGATGATATAGATAGATGATAGATAGAGATGATAGAAATAAATAAATAGATGATAGAGATAGGCAATATAGATAGATAAGAGAGATAGAGAGATAAAGATAGATAAGAGAGACAGAGAGATAAAGATAAATGATAGAGATAGATAGATGATAGATGAGAGAGACAGATGATAGATAGATAGATAGATAGATAGATAGATAGATAGATAGATAGATAGATAGATAGTATTTGCTCACAGAATGCAGGTCTTGGACAGTGTATCTGCATCCTGTGTAGAGAGCTGTGGTCCTTCTCATGCTCCATCAGGGCTCCGGTCTTCCTAGAGTCTCAGTTGCCTTATTGTAAGGTGTTTGGGGCTCCGTGAAAAGCAAAGCTGCATGTTAGGATGACTGAATGATCTATAGAGGATGGCAGCAACTTGGCTGGATTACTGTGCATCCCGTTGATTTTTACAGAGGGGCAGAGATGGGGAAAAAGATTCAGTAGATAACACTTTCTAGAAGTGTAGTACTTAACAGAGCCTTCCGATGTCAGTGTCATCTACCTCACTGATAGGCAAAAAATGACAGCATTTCCCAGACATTCTTCTGTGGCCATTGACTTACCACTTACACCTGTGCTTTTTCATTGTGTGTTTATCAGGGCCAGGCTTGTACAAACCACCTGCGTTCTGAAAGGATGCCGTCTTCCAAAATTCTGTCAGCACTTATTCCCACTTTTGTTTTTCTTTTTGTCATTTTTTGTGGGACCAGCCTTCTTGAGAATAGCCATTTGGAAACTTATTTACACACATAGGCCTGTTACATGTCCTAGTTCCCACAGCATTGCTAGGAATACGCTTTACTCAGTGTAATGGTTTTAAGGAAATCTCCACTGACAATGATGGCACAATGTCACTCCGTTCATAGTGTGCCCTGGGCATCTCTCTTCGTGGAGCCCTCAGATAGTAGGAGACAGTTGGAATGACTTTCCAGTTCAAAAAGATAGCCCATACTGTAGAACATTCTAGAAGAAGCAGATTTTGATATCTTTACTACTGCACTTGCTTTGACTCCCTCTTTTAGTAATTAGATAATTATGTATAATTAGCACATTAATTATGTGCAACAGCTGCAGATGAGTGTGTGTGCCTGAGAGTGTGTGTGCACATACCATTGCTTAAAACCAGCATGTGAGTTCACTAATAGACCCATCACATTTTTCTCCTTGGCATATTTGCACTATTAATTTGTTTGGAAGAATACTTATGCATGTATAAATATGCATAGATACATATGCATATATAGCCAAGAGATATGGAGATACAAGTCTCTTGGTAAACAAAATAATAATAATAACAAAGTTGCAGTGACTCTGACCTCCTTATGGCTGCCCTGGTACATTTAGAGAAAGTGAGACCATCCTCCCTGTCTCTTGCCACAGGTAGCAGCTGCCTGACCAACAAGATGCACCACATCACTGCTTGTCCCAGCACCAAATAGAGAGGCTCCAATGCCCTGAACCTCAGTAAAAGGCTTTTTATATATTATTAAGTGGAATGATTAATTTAAAAAGAACAGAACATAAATGGTTTCCAGGCTATATAAAAATGCAGGAATAGAAAGGAGATGTACATAGATAATGTCACCCAAACCCACTGATGAGATAACTATGATGTTCTGCTACTGTGTAGGAGCCGGGGATATGATTCTACTAAGATAGCTGTAATTTGTGTTGTGGGAAAACAGACATTCTGCCATTAATTTTTCCCCCTAGAACTGGAAGTGGTTAAAGTGAAGACAGGCGTTTGGATCCCCAGTACCCATGTAATAGCTGGATGGGCATGCTGACCCAACTGTAATTTCCCCCTCAGAGGGCAAGGGTTACTAGGGCCGGTTAGCTAGCAAGACCACCTGGCAAGTTCTGGGTTTGACTGAGAGAACTTGCTTTAGTGTATAAGGTGGAAGAGGGATTCCTAACATCAACTTCAGGCTTCCACATGTACACACACACACACACACACACACATACACACACACACACATGCTGCAAAGCATTTGAACACACACACACATTTTTTTCTGTTGTTGATAATTTTCTGCAATGAAAGTCACTCTTATAGAAAAGCAAGACCTGACATTGTGGGTAGGCCTAAGACACAGTTTTGGATGAGGCTGGAAGAACTTAGTCGGGGCTCACTCACTGCACGTTCCCTGGGTTCAGTGGCACTGTGTTTGAATCTGAAAAAGATGCTTAGGTGAGCAGCCAGCTCCTCTGGTTCATTTACCCTTTCATTTGCTTTGTGGTCGCCTCCCTTGGAAGGACCTTACAAGAGCTGGTGACTTGCACAGGGCCTGTGCTCCTCCTTGGGAGCCTCAGTCCTATCTGCTGCTGCCCCTGCTGGTGCTTGGAGAACTGGAAAATTCCTGTCAGCTTTCTGGCATCCTGGTCCCTGTGAGTAAAGCTTCCCTTCCACACCTGCCGTCACACCTGCCTGGCTGTCTGCAGGCTCAGCAAGAAGCTCCAGTCCTTCTGTGAAGGTGGCCTGGTAGAAAGTGCCCTTCCCAACAAGTCAGCACATTCTTGTGACACAATGTCAGAGTGCCCCGGTTTGGGCAATGTGGCAAAGTTGAAAGACTCCTGCTGGTGAATGGTCTCTGACCAACAAGACCTTTGTGTTATTGGGTTTTCCTTATTTCTCTCCTCTCCTCTCTCCCTTTCCCTCCTTCTATTAACATTTTCTCAGGGAGGAGATGTGCTTAGCATAGCCGAGGACTCCATGTCAATACTCAAGGACAACCCCCTGGGTTCTCTCTCATCTCCTAGTCGCCAGGCTAGCCATCCCAGCTGGCCATGGCCCGTAGCTGAAAGCCCACTGAGACCCTTCCTATCATTCTTGCTGTTTTCTATTCCCTAATGTTCATCTGTGCTGAACCTGCTCGCTCTCCTGTTTGTGCACCATAGACTGATTCTCACTGCTTGTCTCTCTGATTCCCTCCAGGTCAAGGGACACAGAGCCTTCCAACACCTGCCTTCCCTCTTGTAACTGCATGATCCATGACACTATGGCTGTTTCACAGTGCATTGCAATCCATTGCTATCCAGTTTCAATTCTCATGTTCAGAGATTTGGGAGCACTTGGAAGCATTTTGTGAGCTCTGAATCTTTCTACAGACTTGAAATGTTGACAATATCATGTAGGTTTAGCCTGTCTATGCTCTTGTACCTTAAACACAACCCTTCTCTGTTTTATACATGTGCCATCTCCATAGATTCCTCCAAGCTCTCGCTGATGGCCTGCAACATACACACACACACACACACACACACACACACACACACACACACACACACACTCACGAATAGGCAAATGTCCAGTTGAAAGAATACTTACTTAGCATAATTTAAACACAACCATTTTCCTTATGCTACTCCATTTCAATATTTAAAAAATCAGAATGTTAAAAAAAATCCATAACAAGGCATCTGAATACTGGGCCAAGAGAGGTGTCCATGGTTTCACCATTGAATTTAAAGACAATCTATGCTATTCCATCTGCAACTGAGAAGTATAAGCAGCAGATGAAGATTCATATTGTCAGTATTATATAATCTTCACTAGCTCTTGCTGTCTTTCTGAACACATGGGTCTGATTTCTGAGAAACCATCTTTTTTCCTTCCCAGTAGTGGTGAATTTAATTTAATTTTCACTACATTATCTGTTGGCTTTATATATTTTTTAAAGTTTCACACACATACACAAATCCTACATACATTTCTTATTTAGGAAATTGGGGTGGCCATTCTTCAAATATGAACCAGATACCTTGTAATATTAAAATCTTAGATCATATTTATAGTAATGTGAATGATACTCCTGAAACTGACGTGACGTGGAACTTCTCATCTATTATTGAATTACTTTTCATCCAACAAAATATTTATCAGATGTAACTGGATACCCTAAGCCTTTTCTCTGCTAAACTAGCAAGTCTCAGACACATGCCCACATGCCCCTTCCCCCCATGAAACACTGTTCTTAGTTTCCTAGTGTATTTTAACGGGTTAAGTATGCACAGAGGAGTAATAGGATGAGCCACTGAAAACTGCCAGAACTGGAATTGTTTCGAGCTGTGCTTAAGTATGCATGTCTTGTCCTACTCTTAGTGTATGTATTTTGGGAGGACATGGTATCATGATGGTGTTTTAATAAATGTCTGCTGAACTGTATGGAGTCCAGCAAAGTGGGGGATACAAATGGATTTGGATTCTGTAACTGTCATGTTGTAGTCCAGGGGGGTGCAAACACTGAAATGTCCCCCTGCATTAGTACATTTGTCAGAATCCAGGATGCTGGGTTGCTGGACTGGACGCTTATGTGAAATTGACCAGGATGCTTTATTGTTTATTCTTCTCCTCATCAGTGAGTGAGCATAGAGGTACACACAGAGATGCCAGGAACAGATGAGGGACCACCTGCCTTTGTATCCAGCGTGCTCCTGACTAGGTAGACATCCTTCAGCTAGGATATTAAACTATTAGGGCCTCCATTTCTCTGGGTCTTGCCCAGGAACTCTAGAATGTACTTTCTGATATCGTGTAAGAGTCACATGAAACAGGTCCTTAAAGGACTTGGTGTGGTGTCTTTTAATTGGAGTTTAGTATGTGGCAGTTGTTGCCGGTTTGTATTTGCTGTTATTAAAGTTATGTTTACATTAACCACACACAGTTCCCATAGGAGTAGTTTTGGTGGTGTTGTTTCATTTTCGCACAAGTAGAAACTCGAAATTTTAGTATCAACCAGGCATATTCACAAGGCACCCAGATTCCGTTCATTTAAGAAAACCGTAGAAATTGGACTGTATACCAGGCACCAAGGAATGTCCTGGGGAATGGGCTGGCCACATATAGAAATCCCTGTCCTCACAGAAAGTGTGTCTTCTCTGAACATTTTGCCTGAACAGTGCCTGCTACCTACCAGGGTTGGTAATTCCTGTTGCTGCTAGAGAGCATGTTACAGACGCCTTGCCTGTGGCTTCACTGTGCATCAAGTAGCATTTCAATCCAGTGCTGGGGCATCGGCACATGTGCGGTGCTCATCCCCAGCACTGTGGTTCACCACTATGCTCTTCTGTAGGACTAGCAAAGGTCAAACGTACCATGCAAAAAGTCTTCTAAGCATCCTGCGTTGGATGTCTCACTGCTTACCGAGTGCGAGGTTGGAAATCTAATTTTGGCTTGGCTGTTGTTCTAGTCTAATGTAGTAATTTGATGGTTATAGAGGCAGAGACACTCTTTGTAACAAGCACAGGTGGCCCTGACCTTTATCTGTGTGCCACTATCTTTTCTATGAGACAGGAGTCACAGTTGCCCAAGCATGAGGATTAAAAGCATCCATTCTTAAGGGAAGGACACGGGAGACTCAGTGAGGGCTAACCAGCATTTTAGTTTGTTTTTCTTATTAACAGTGCATTATTCTGATAATCATTTTGATCACCTCTTGGGGTCAATCTTTTCACTCCTTCTGCCTTGTCCATGTTAAACACCTCTGTGTGGAATAAAGCACAGCAATCTGTTTGCTTCAAACTTCTTGTGTGTTCCTATTATATGTATAATGTATATATTGCATATGGGTATGTGTGTATGAAATACATGCACACACAAATATATAATATGCATATATTTGGGCACATGTACTTAGAATTTGCTGTGATTGGAATGTTTCTATCCTTTATTCAAAATCCCAATATTCGTGAGAATAGGATCAGAAGTCAGGCCTTTAGGATGTGATTGAGTTGCAGGGTGGAGTCTTCATGGAGTCCTCCCGCCCCACCTCCCACCCCCCAACCCCCCAAGGCTCATGGAACATACTGGAATAGGAGTAGGAAGATTGCAAGAGCTAGAAGTCAGGGAGGATGGGGCAAAAAGGTGTCTTCTGAATATGACAGAACCCTTGCACCAGGAACTCATAGTACCTAAGGTTGCATGTAGAAGACATGCCCAAGTCTAGCCAGTCAACATCCCAGCATGGAAGAGAAGAGACACATGAATCCCTGCCTCTAGCTGAGCAATTATTGGCAGTTGATGGCTACTAGGGGAGGAGGAGTCAGTTTTCCTTAGGGGTGTGGTGCCTGGTAGGTTTTCCATGCTTACAGGCAGCACTCATTATGAACACGGGCATGATGTTGAGATGGAGGCCTGTGGGGGGGGGGGTAGTTTGAAAGAACTGGAAGCAGGGAGTGGGAGGTAAATGTGATCTAACATATATATGAAAATTTCAAAGAAAACATAATTAAAACAATAATAAAAAGAAGTGGGAAGGAGATCCTCACCTCTCCTACCTTGTGGGGACACAGCAAAAAGGTGCCTTCCACACCCAAGTAACAGGCCTCCTTAGACACCAAATCTACTGCACCTTGACCTTGAACTCCAAAGTATACACGTCAGCCTTCATGTTCGTGGTGTTTCATTATGGCTGTTTGGATGCATTAAGATAGGGCTTTCATGAGCCTCCTCCCCACCTGCTTGATATAAAATGAGGGGTCTGTCTATGCGTTTTGCTTTTAACAGTATTCCTTGTCGAGGTTATATCTTGATGACACAGTCCACAGTCGTCTTCCATGTGGAGGAGTCTGTTGAACTTTCACTTAGTGTCTGAGGTTTATCCCTCCATGTTGGCCCTAAAGAGTGATGCAGTCAGCACACTTGCCCAGTCTAGACTGAAGCTTTGATTTCTATGGGGTGAGTTCCCAGGTGTGGGATTGCTAAGCCAGACTTTAAACTTTTAAAATGGCTTTTTATCATTCTAATGGATGGCAGTGAGAAGAGCCAAAAACCATGATAGAAACACTTGGAGTGAAGTTTTCAGATGTAAAAGCGGATGGTAATTAAGAGGACACACATTAAAGAGGGTAATTTGCACAACATTTCACAGTATTAATTGGTTTTAATGTCTCCAAGACTTTTCAATTCCATTTTTTGAGGATGAGGAAGCAGGCAATGATTCCTGGGTTCTGCTCAGTCAGGTTGACTCACAGAACAGAGAGGGGCTTCCTTAATCCTGCTGGTTTGGGGGCAGAACAGAAAAAAGTATCATCCCAAGGAAGCCAAACACAAATGAAGACTGGCAAGTAGGATTGTTCAGTGAATGTGGGGCGGTGGGCAGGAGGGCCATGGTCGGTAGCACTGTTAGTTGTGGAGGATGGAATGTCAAGAGAGCATCATGAATCTCTGTATTTGCTGCTCATGCACTATGGTGAAGAGCTCACCCTCACCATGCCCAGAACTAGTCTTGCCTTAGAGACTTCCTTTTTATTCAAAGTCCCTGAAGTCCAGCTTTCTGAGTCAAGGGAGGGGTCCTGGATGGTATCTAATAGAAGATAGATGAGTTTGTGCTTTGCCATGATTCGCACATGAAAGGAACAGAGAGAGCTCTAAACAGTGTTATTTGGATGGCAGTGGTCAGGACAAGTAGATGAATGAAAAAAAAAAGAAAAATAAATAAAAAGGAAGGACATGACTGCTCCTAGGTATGGTAAAGGAGAAGGTTTCTTATAGTTAAAAGGGAGAACATAGCCAGAGGCGGGAACATCTGGGAGAGTCCAAAGTGAACATGGCCAGACTGAGCTGGGCCATGTGAGGAGAAGGGGAGGGAGAACAAGAGAGGAGCCCCTGACCAAGAAGGGCAGCCTGGGCCAAGAGACTAGCCAAGAGAGTGAAGTGTAGACCAAAGAGAGAGCGACAGAGAGAGCAGGGAACCAAAATGTCTGGATTACATAGGGAAGGGGCTGGAGAAGTTTAGGGTAGGAGGTGAGTATGCCAGCCATATCCTGGTAGGGACTGAGGAATGCAGGGAGAACCCGGAGGCCAGGTCCGCTTTGATCTGTTAATAGGCACCTCAGTTAGCCATTTGTCCTGGATTTGAAACCTAACCGTAGGAAAGGGCCTAGGAGATGGCCTCCAGGCTGGTTCTAGAAACACTCATTGGCCTTGGCAGACAAGTGAGTGGATTCTGGGTGAGTATACAGTTAGAAGATGACAGCCTAGCTTTCAGACCTTGAGTGGCTTCCTCACAGGACTTGATTATTGATGCCAGTGACTCTTAGAGACACTTTAGTGGCCGTCTTGTAGATCGTCTCTACTTTTTCAACATTTCACTGCAGGTGAGTGGGCAATGATGAGCTTCTGACTCTCTCCTAAGAACATGAGTCAAAAAGGAGGAGGGACATGGAGGAGGCAGGAATGGACCAAAGGTGTGGCCCAAGTCCATATTCCAGTGCTGCTAACCTCTAGCTATATGTAAAGTTATGAGCCACCATGTGGATGTTGGGAATTGCATGTGGGTGTTGGGAACTGAATCCAGGACCTCTACAAAAGCAGCCAGTGCTCTTAACCACTGAGGCATCTCTCCAGCCACCTCTAGCTATACTACAAAAGACTGCCCATATACACAGGCTCCATCCTTTGCAGGGTGGACAGTTTTGTTAATAAGGGAGAGAGCAGACATGCATACCTGTCAGGGATGTTAAACTTCTTATCTATCTTCAGTAAATTCTGAATATACATTACCCCTCTTTGGGAGGTGTACCATGCCGATTTCTGACTTTATAGTTGTTCTCAGAAATGCTCTACACGTGCCTCTTTATTTCACTAGCACAAACTGAAGATCTGTCATAGAGAATGCTGAGGGCCAGAGTTCCAGATTTGGGTGCTATCTGGAGTTTGTACTTTTGGCATGGACCTTTCCACTTGAACATCTGACATAACACTAAAAAGAGGTGTGCCTCTTACATCATGAGAGATGTCTGTCAGGTTTCCAGGTTGTGTTGTAGCTGGTATCCACAACTGTATTCCCCAAAGTATTAGATAGCAGTCAGTCATAGATTTAAAATATAACTTATTCTTGGTGTCATCAGCCCACGGGGGAATGAGTCTCCTATGGCCTATGTGCTTTGTGGAGGAGGGTTTGGATCGTTGGACATGAAGGACATTCACCTAGTTCTTCCCAGGAGTTAATGTACTTTTGATTCTAGACCAGGAAGACAACAATTGTAGAGATAATTTAGGAAATCCAGAGTCAAAGAGATGAACAATTTGACTAAAACTGTGTGCACCCCATATCTGAGTGTACCCAAAGCTGTGTTCTTTTCACGCACATACTCATGGCTGTGGAGGAAAAAGATAGAAGGAAGCAGAAGACATTTGTTAAACTCCCAAGGTGGATTGGAGACTCATCCATCTTTGCTGTGTGGTCTACTAAGGCAGGAAGTACAATCATGAAACCCAGAAGGAGTGAAAAATAAAGTTCATATTAAAAAAAAATAAAAGCAAAACCCTAGTTAAATGAAGACAGTATTCGTGGTCACTAAAACCTCGCTGTGTTAAAGAACACAGCCCAGACTTTACACTCTTCTCAGGCCTGGCAGGAACCTTGGTGCACTCATCTGACTGTCTTCTATGCTGGGTGGAGATAACTCACCTGATTCTTGGGCTGTGCTTACCATCTTTTCAGTCCCATGTCACTCTCCCCTGCCTCTTCAGTCACTATTAAATGACCTCTAGATATCTCTTTGCTGCCCCGTATTACCATTAGAAGACATCTACACTGAGACATCCCTCAGTTCCTGTTTTTGATTAATATTTTATCAGCCACAAGAGGAAATGGTATTCTGTAGCAACACTAATTGAGCAGAAGAGATGCTCTCACTAGCTTAGGTTAAAACATACAGACCAGGCTGCAACTGCAGAGCCTGGGTGAGCCTTGGGATACTGAGTCCAGCCAGCATCAGCATCTCGAGTTGTGGTAGAGTGAAAGTCTATTGCTGGTCCCAGCAGAAACCGAGCAAAATTCCTTTCTGAATAGTGTCTTAGAGCATAGTATTTGTGATTGATGATGATGACGATGAATCATTATAACACCATATATAAAAAGCAAGGAGCCTAAATATGAATTCCATCGTGTTTAATGTGTGCCACTATGCATAAATTTGAAGTTATTCAACAGGCAGGGGACTGGGTTCCCTGTAACACCCAGTTGCTTAGACATCAGCTCACCCTGTTTATTAAAATGGTTCTGTAACAGAGGAAAGAGAGTAGCTATCAGTTACTTTGCCATCCGGTAATTACTGAATCATAAACATTTAGAGGGCTGAAGGTCATGGGCTTTGCAGCCACCCTACTCTGACTCTTGTGAATTTCAAACTCTATATCTGGGTTGTGGGATTTTAACTCCCACCAGACTGATGTGTGTGTGTGGTGGGGGGCTGTTATTCTGTCACTTTTGTTCTCATGAAAAGACTTTATTTTCTCTGATGTGGTACAGCCTGGATGAAAATGGCTTCAGCACTTCATGGGCAGACTCTCCTTTAGAAAGATGCGCTGTTACCCTCCTGATGTCCAGTGCAGGCTTCTGATTTATGAGGTGGTGAGCCTAGGGCAGGGGGACCAGCTGTTAACAGACTCCTTGCAGGAGGCCTGGGGTCTGGGGCGGGGAGGGTCAGGGTACAGTCAGCAGCAGGAGTTGGGGGTTCAGGAAATCCCAGGTAATAAGCCACAGAGGTGCTTTTTTCCATTGGTGTGTGGTGCGTGCAGCTTAGCTCAAGCTCACTTCACTTAGGGCTGTGTTTCTCGGGTGTCACGGGGAAGCCATCATTACATCGTGGCAATTCCAATTTGTATGGCTATCAAATCTACAGCAAATAATGCAAAAATGTCTCAGCTTGCAAAACATCCCTTCTTAATCCTGTCATGGGCTTGGGCCAATTCATGCCCCTCCCTAGGTCTTGATACAGCTACCATTGTTATTAGCAGGCTTCTTACATGGTTGGTAGACTGGCATTGGAGCTATAATGAGTACTTCTGTCTTTTGGTTGTTAGATATGGCCCCCTCCCGCAAGGCACTTCATTTTTAACCTTCTTCCATTAAAATCCAGCTTAATTTGTAAGATTTAATGAACCAGAAAGTTCATATTTGTCTTTTAACTGATGAATTATTAGCACCATGTAACGGATAATATTTAAAATGTAATAAAAGAAGTTTAAAATACCAGCTATTCAGTTTCTTGAGAAAATGCAGAGCCAAATGGCAAAGATTTTCCTGCAAGAAATAGCCCTTATTTTTTTTGGTCTGTATTGATTCCTGAAATAGACTGCAGTAGCTCAGTTTTGTAGTGAAGAGTGGCCTGGAAGTTGCCAACAATATCTTCTTGCATTGTCCTGTTTCTCAGTGACAATGGTGTCTCAGAGTAAATATTTATGTGGCTGATCTGAGCCTTCAGGGCTACATCTTCTCACTCTTCTCCCTCCCTCTCTCTCCCCATTGGTCCCTGTTGTGATGACTCGGAATCATGGTGCCCTGACCAGCACCTCATCATGAGCTTTAGGGGGGTGCATGCTATTTTAAGAAGGGTCCGAGGAAAGGTGTAATTCTTTTTCTCCTAAATGGAGATGTAAAACTCACAGAGGCATGATTTATCACTTGATTGGGACATTATGCTTTATGGTTGTGAAGCACATGTTCCATCCTATCTGCCGGTGACAGCAGCTCTGGCTTTTGTAATTTTGATGAAAGAGCTTTGTCTAGAGTATTTCAGTGCAGGTGCACACACAGCAGTGGTTGTTAACATGGCCTTGTTCACACTGGAGTAGAGGGTGGTGAGACCCATCACTCCACAGTGCTGGAGGAGGGGGTGGGAAGAAAGAGGGCATCAGTGAGGGCTGATGGAGGGCTATTCTTGACACTACCTGCCTCCCTTACCCAGCTTTCAAGACTGGATCTTTACAGCCATCTGTACATCAAGGAGTATTCATGAGCCATCATTCCTCTGGCTGTCATGAAGGAGGACATCATTTCAAGGGTCTAAATGCAAGTGAATCCCCAGGAGGACACACTAATATAGGGATGTCCCAGCAAAGCCTGTTGGGTCCAATACCAGATCCATTGTCAACTGGAGATGAAGGGTTCTAGCCAGACTCTGGGAAGTCATTCTCGCTTTTCCATGGGTTTCTACCCCAACCTAGGATGGGCAGTTCTTCTCCACCCCCATCACTGATTTTCATCTCTGCTCTGGGTACTCACTTGAGGCCTGGATCACAGTAAACAGTAGACCCTGTCTGTATTGCCAGCTGAGAAAATGGCAGGGCCGTGGCCTTTATTGACTCTATTTTTTTCACACATTGAACCAAGCATCTCCCCTCCTCCCAGAAAACGAGTCAAAAGGAGGAGAATGTGGCACCAGTGTTCCTGAGGTGAGGGCTGAGAAGGAAGGGCAGGCCTGGTATAGGGTGCCGACAGAAACAAGTGGCCAAATACTTGCTTTGTAGCCAAGTTAGGAGAGGCAAAGGCACAAGTGATATTCTAAGCCCCAGGGTAGGTTCCTCTGTCCTGCTTGACTCTAGTGAGCAAGCTCAGATTTAGGCAAACAAGCATGAAGTGTGTCAGTGAATGGTCTCACACCACCATAGACCAGCCCTGGTGCCCAGAAAAGCTCACTACCATAGTATGGTCACAGGGAACATCCCCTACCAATGCCATAAGAGGAGAAGAAAAAACAAAAACAAAAACAAATTGAATGGTTTTTTTTTTTTTTTTTTCAGAATGACTTTACAGAAGAGCTACACATGGACCTCTCCTTCTCTTGGAGTATTTGTTTTGTGTGAAAATGCTTAAACATACAATAAAATGCACTGTGAGTGGATGATTTAGAAAATACTTGCACTTTGTAGGAATGAGAGGCTCCATGCAACCAGGACAATTTTGAATCAACTCATTCACCTTTGAACTTGATGCCCAAACCATCTTTTCCATTTGGTTTCTGCCCCTTTATCGCTTTTAAATACATCCAATTACATATTTCAGTCTCGTGGTGTCCCTTAACACATCCTTTTAAAGCAATACATATGATGACATTTGGTCTTTATGATAGCTCGGTGTGAAAGTTATTTTGTCAAGGGGTTCTCAACTGGGTAATTTTTGCCTTTTGGTTACTATTTGGCGATATCTGGGGTGAGTAGGGGCTAAGGGACAGAAGCCCCAGCCAGCATCCATTGGATGGAGGTCAAGGCTATGTTTAATACTACAATGTACAGGACAACCCTGTATCCTTAAATGTCAGCAATGTCTGGGCTGGGGAGCTCTTTGCATCCAGTGTGGGAAGGTTCAAGGTGTTTGTGTCCTGGGACAAGTTGACATGGCTTGTAGCACAGCCCTGGTTCTCTTTCAACCTCGTTTACTGTGGGTAATTAGGAGAAATTAACAGTAGATTGCTCTCACCCGTGCCCATCTCCAAAGCATTCAAGGTGCTAATTAGGGTGTTTTCTTGCCAGTAAAAACAAGAATCAGATTCCATGATTGATTCATGAACATTTTAAAATTAATGCCGTTATTATCATCCAAAAGCCGTGGTAAGTAGAGGTAGGAGACCTTCTGCTGTGAGATACTATGTTAACATTGCAGTAAACACACAGTAAACCCATTTATCTCAGGCTTAAGACTTTGTTGTTTCTTTTAAGAAGTTTTTAGGCGCCTGGGGGCTTTTTTTTTAACATTCTTTGAAAGTTGTAATTTATTAATTTTTTTCAAAAATTGGCTTGTGAAAATGAGCTTTAGTTACAGCTTTGAGGAGAATGAAAAGAAAGAACTGCTTGTTTATCAGCAGCTGGATCTTGGGTTCTAAAAGTCAGGTCAGGGGGAACTTGGAGTTCCTAGACACCAGGCTTTCTCACACACCAGAGGAGGGGTCAGCGACTCAGAGAGGAATGTTGCATGTATGCATTTTTATTGCAACAGTGATGTTGAGTGACCTTCTCAAGCATGTCCTCACATAACCTGGTAGAGTCTAGCTATCCTACCAAAGTATTTGACTGTGGCCCTTGAGCCCCTTTGTCTTTTTTTTTTGTGTGTGTGTGTATGTGTGTGTGTGTGTGTGTATTTTGCTTGTTTAGGTTTTGTTTCCATGGGCTCTGTTGTGGTGACTCCTCATTGCTTCAACAAAACACCTGACAGGATTGGTCCAGAGGAGGGAAATTTCATTTCGGTTTATGGTTTCAGCCTAATCTGTGTAGTGAGGGGGCAGTTGGGAGAGTTCATGACCATGTGCTATGTAGTGGACAGACCTCGTATCTTAGTAGATCAGGTAGCAGGGAGCTCTGGATGGAATGAGCTGTGGATATGAACTCCAAGGGCTCTGTCTTAGGAAGGAACTTGGCTGTAACAGGGATGGTGGCCTACTTGCAAGCAGATTGTCCTGACCTTGGCCTTTTAAGTTGTGACTTTGTCAAAATTATGTGTTTTGGGACAATGCCCTGCCTATCATTCCCCACTCCCCTTATCTTTCTTCTTCTCCTTGCATACTGGGGATCGAACCTGAGGCCTTGTGTGTGTGTGTTAGAAAATGCTCTACCACTGAGCTGTGTCTGCAGAGCCCCCTCTTAAACTTTTTAAGACAGGGTCTAAGTTACTAGACGGCCCTCGATCTCACTCTGTAGCCCAGTCCCACCTTGAGTTTGGTCCTCCTGCCTCAGCCTCCTGAGTTGTTGTGGTTACAGGCCTGTACCACAAGGTGCTTTGTACCTTGAAGCCTGTAGACCTCCAGGTTATGTGTGTGGTAGAGTTCATGGAGCTCCTTGATGCTTCTTCTGCTGTTATCTCTTTCCTAAATCGACTTTCTGTACCAGGAACGGAGGCTGGGGATGCCTACCAGATCTCTTTGGTGAGAGAGTGTCATCTAATAAGTGATGCATGGTGGGGACCACAGCTAGGTTAGGGCTCCCTGACCCAAGAGACAATTAGATGGGAATCAGCCTGCTTTGTCTTCCCTGTCTCTGCACTGCAGCTCCAACTACTTGCTTTAATTGGGCTGAGGCTGATCATAAGATTTGGTTTCTGGAGGGAGTCAGAAGAATGTGATGCGTGCTACCCTGCTGACCTCTGAACACTCCTGCCACACAGGCCACTGCCTTGAAACAGGGAGAAAAGGCCACATTTAAGCACTCCACCAAATAAGATTTCATTTGTGTCCTATGCCATTGACCTCTGAAATTATTGTTTAAAGGATGCCTGTATAGGCTCATATTTTGATACTACTAAATGAGGGAGATCAGGAAGCCAGTGGTCTCTATCCCAAGATGCACTCAGGAATTCTAAAATCTCTGTTTCCACTGGAATCAGGAAAAGGCTAGAAAGAATTGACTCTACTGCTTTATCAATGTACTGAAGCAAAGAAGTTTCTGGAGCCCAGCTTCCCTGGGTATAAAGTAGAGATGATTCTCCAAAGTAAGCTGCTGTGGGCCAGTGTTTTCAGACACTCTGAGAGGCCATGACCTGCCTTGAGGTCATTGGAGGAACTGGCTACCAGGCAGCCTTTGAATGCAGCTTTGTCCAACAATCCACAAGTACCTTGCTTCAAGCCTGCTTTCACGTGGATCTGTAACGTGGAGCAGTCACTTGACTGTCTTTGCCGTAGCTTCCTCCTGCCCTTTCGTGTCCCATTGCAGATGGGGCTGTGCCCAGGGCTATAGAGTCTTCGATGAGGTCTCAGGATGGAGTCATGCAACCCCACGTGCAGAAACTAAGCATAGAGGTGTTTCCATGCAGCTGTCTGAGTTGGGGGTCCCTGAGGCCCATAGTCATGGTGGGAAGGAAGAAGAAACCTCCAGGCTTATATGGATTATCTTTCTCCTTCATTCCCATGCATCTAATCACAGATCTCAGATGAACAATTTTAAAGTCATGTATTAAACATTTAGAATATGCTGGCCTCAAGGCTAAGTCTCTATTATACCAATTTCGATTGCCCCCTGACCATTTCTCTCTCTTCCACTCTCCTTCCTTCTTTAGTTGCATCTGTCTACTCTGCCCATTCATCTGTTGTCTGACTTAATCCTTAGAACCAACCAATGATATACGATGTGTATTTCCCGGTGGCAGGTAAAGGCTAAGGAGGATGGGTAATACATCCTCCACAATGTCTCCTAAGTGTATGAGGCTCGTTTTCTTTTTCTTTTTTTTAATATAGTATTGTATTAATTCTTTTATAATTCCATACATACAATGTATTTTGATCATATTCACCCCCACTCCTCCTAGTTCCACCTCCACCTTTTTCAAATTTATGTCTTTTTTGTTTGTTTGTTTAAATAACCCACCAAGTTCAGCTTGTGCTGGCCATGTACTCATGGGAGGCCATCCCCCGGAGTATGGTAGGACTTCTACTCTCTCCCACATCAGCCATCAACTGGGAATAGTCCTCATCTAGGGTGGGGGGCTCATGGTCCCCTCTTCTCTCTTTGCTGGAGTATTGCCTGGTGTGGTCTTGTGCTGGTCTCGTGCAGGCAGCCCATAGCCTCTGTGAGTCTGTGACAGCAGCAGGTCCTGGGCTGCTCAGAACACACTATTTTGAGGAGTTCATTTTCTCACTCACTCTTAATCTCTTAATAATGACTCCTGCTGCCTTTCAATTCAGAAAAACAATGGACTCATTTTTTTCACCCTTCTCACCTCTATTTTGTGATTGATCTTTTTCTCTGGCATTTTGCAATCCAGTTGGCCCCACTGCCATGCTCATCCTTACAATTCAACTGGAAATCAGTCCACCTTTGAAAATGCATCTGGTGGCAGAGACAGGGCAGGGGTGTTGAATTATGCTGTTGTTATAACTCTGTCAAGCACTGGAGTAAAATTCTTGGTCCTCACTCCCACAGTTCTGGGAAGGGTGGATTGGGCATCCCGGCTGGATGCTGAGGAAGCTAGAGGGTGCAGCTGATGCTGTCTGGATTTGGTAGGCAGGTGATCCCCAAGGGTCAGAATCCCCTGCCTGTGTTGGAGGCATGCCCTTGGCCTTGGCTTTGGGAGGAAGGTCGGGGCATGCTAGTTGGGACCACTTTCCCATTACAGCAGCTTTGGCCTATCTCTCCAGAGGCCTGCTGATAATCAGTAAATGAAATTCACCTTTCCGCCATTTCCCGAGGTCTGAGAGATGAGGGTTGAGTTACAGGGCACATCACAATCACTGTCTTTCTCAACCTTGGAGTTCCAAGCTGAGAAAATGGGGAGGGGAGGGATTATTTTATTTGGGAGAACACATTCAAGTTTGGCAGTTACCTGAAAGAAAATTAAGTTCCTGATTGCAAGTCCCTCCTCTGGCCTTCTGAAGAAGATAGATCGTAATCTTTAATTAATCTATCACTCACACCAAAAAAAAAAAAAAATGCGGGGGAGGAGTAAGAATGGAGGGGTGTTGGTATCCATTTATTTTGGGTGGCCAGTGTTACTTTGGGAAGCGCGAGTGGCAGTATATAGGCCCTGCTCCGAACATTCTATTCCTGACATTTGTTTCAGATTTTAATTTGTTGCTGAGACCTAACTGGCTGCATGGTGTGCACGTTGGGGCTGGCTGGCTGCTCTGTGGCCATGAGTTTTCCCGCTGTAATGAAGATGGAATGGCTGTAAGGGTGACCTTTCCTTGCCTTTGTCTGTAGCTGCCCTCCTCTTTAACTGAACACCTTTGAAACGCACACGCTCTGAACTCTTGAACCGCTCATTCGGCTCGCCATGCTTAATGCGGGGCTTGCAGTTTATCACGATAACCCTCCAAAGACTTTGCCTTCCCCACGTTTGACATGGAGATAGAATTTTTCATAACCCTTTACTAGTCATAAATTTGATTGTTAAGGGACCCGGGTTGATCTTATGTCTAATACCTGTGTCTCATTTTTAAAACCCTGATTTAGGGGCATTTTCTTTCTGCTCCCTTCCAAAAATGCATGGCAGGGAAGCATATAAAATATGTCACCTGATATTGGAGGATTGTTTATTTCTGTTCATTTTGGGCCTGAATAGTACCTATGAGATGCATTTGAAAACTTATCTTGTTTATACATTTATTGTATTGCCATTTCTCCCATTACCTGAAATAGCCACTTTGAACAACCAGCAAAGCCATGCCCTTGCCTGGCTGTCAGCAGAACAGGTGAAGGAGCCTTGGTAACGATGCATTTTGGTGACCACAGGAACGGCACATGACAAGAGTTCTAATTTGACATTGTATAATATGTACTTTCTTTGCCCCTCATATCACACATCCGCCTTTCTCATAGCCCTTTATGGATAAATGCAATTGTTTATTTCCTTTTTCTACTAGGTTTCTCCTTGCATGGCACACAGTAGGTGCTGGGAAAAACACACTCAAGTAAACTGCAGTGTTTAAGTCAGCAAGTAGATGTGCAGATAAAAATCCCAATAGCTGCAGTGAGCCTGGCTCTGCTCACGAGGGTTTTTGTGAAGAGTGATGGAAATCACTCACCAGACACCCACTGCGCTCTGCCCTGGTAGGCATTCCTCACCAAACCTATTGCTGCCCTTCTAAAAGAGACCTTGTGAGATTACTGAGGGTGAGAACGAGACTTCTCAAAGTTCGTCTCTCATCCGGGAGGCAGCTGCCTCCACGCCAAGCAGACACTGAGCCACTGCAAGGTGTCTAGTTAATTCTCATGGACAGAAGTAGGGCTTTGGGCCCAAAGATGCTATATTTTGGGGTATATATTCCAGATTTCCAAACCCCTCCTCCATGAGCAGGCAGTGTGGTTCTTAAGCAGATGTATGGACTGCACTTATACAGGCTCTCTGGGAAACACTTGCACACACCCAACCAAAGTATGTGTTTTGTCTAAGGACAGACAGGTGGTAATTATGAATGCTAACACCTGGGCAAGGTTCCACAGATAACTCAACACAAGGAGTGCCCTGCACTGCAGAGCTGTAGTGTTTGAGCTGGACCATGATCTCCACCCTTCCGTTAATGCACCTCTGTTAAGGAGTTTACCGCCACCCCTGTAGATAGGATCAGATCAAATATAAATTAATAATACCATTCTGTCATTTAAATACAGGTACTTCCCATTTCCTTTCCTAACTCCCTCTTCCAGTCACACACACACACACACACACACACACACACACACACACACGAGGCACATGTACACAAATTCTAAGCTACACATCAGCTAACCTAAAAGTACAACTATATTCTGTCTTTCTGTTTCTGCCATGCTTTCTCTATCCTCTGGTCTGTGTTTGCCATCTGTCTGAGCAAGCGAGTGAGTGGGAGCTAATATATTTAAACATGATTAGGAAGAGCAAAATAGGAACAATAGAACTGAGTAGTCCTGCTGCAGGAAGGGCAGAAAATGGAATCAAGAACTTCAGTGTTGTGGGTCATCATTTCTTTACTTAAATGTGTGCTTGATACTGAGCCTTGGCTAGAAACTTACAGTAGTGCTATCTGGGCCTGACTTGTCCTCATACACATCATGTGTGATATGCAGACCCATTTTCTGATTGCAAATTCATCTATTCCTACTCATGAGCATGTCTGGGATTCATAAAAAGCAGCAATTTGAGGGCAAAGGGGGAAAGGATTAGCTTTCTTTTTGACACCTAAATGAGATGTCATTTTGCCTAATGTTCATTAAAGCTGGTGTTTACTCTGGGTGTCTGACCTGGGAATGGGAATGTGGCTGTGCCTACATCTGCATGTAATGGCTGCTCTTGGGGCTGTTTTATAGCAGCCCCTGTCTGTGCACTGAGTTCCCTGTGAATCTTCTAAGCTTATCTTTATTTTATCCAGTGGAGATTTTAATAAGAAATATCTCCCTCACCGTTAAGTATAATTATCTATTGAATTGAAGGATTATAGATATAATTAAAGTTTTCAAAACATTTCTTTTATTTCCACTTATATGTGTATCTGTGTGTGACTATGTGCATGTAAGTGCAGGTACCCATGGAGGCCAGAAGTAAATGTGGGATGCCCTAAAGCTGGAGTTGCAGACAATGGGTGCTAGGTACTAAATTGATGATCCATCCCTTCAGCCCCTTAGTTTAACTTTTGAAAGGCATTAAGAATATTCAGAGAAGGGCTATCAGGAGAAAGGTGCTTGCTTCCAAGCCTAATGGCCTGAGTTGAGTCCCTGGGACTCACATGACTGAAGGAAGAACCAACTCGTACAAATTGTCCTGTAATCGCCACACATGCACTGTGATGCATGTGTATGCACACACTCTAAGCTGAAAAAAATTAAAAGAATATCCAAAGAAGTAACATGTATTAAGAATTTACATTTTAAATGTTAAAAGCAGTTTATGAAAATGCATTTAGCATATAGAAGCTTTATTTTACATTAATTCACATATATACATAGTACAAAATTCTGAAAGAAATAAATACACACGCCCATATAGACACATACACAATATGCATGATATTTATTTTGTAATTCTATAAAAATTGTGCGTGTGTGTGTGTGTGTGTGTGTGTAGTAAAAGATGCAGAAAGAAACACACAAGAGCCAGAGGGCTTGGTGGTTAGAAGCACTGACTATTCTTCCAGAGGTCTCAGTTTGATTCCCAGCACCTACATGGTGGTTCATACCTGCTTGCAATTTAAGCATGTGATGGACAGATGTATTTGTGGTCAAAGCACCCATACACATAAAAATAGATAAACAGGTAGAAAGAAAGAAAGAAAGAAAGAAAGAAAGAAAGAAAGAAAGAAAGAAAGAAAGAAAGGAAGGAAGGAAGGAAGGAAGAAAGGAAGAAAGGAAGAAGAAAGGAAGAAAGAAAGTAAGTTGGAACAAAAGAAGCCCAGTAAAATGAACTTACTCATCTTGGTCAGATAGACCTGGGTTCAAATTCTGTCTCTATCACTCACTGGCTGTGTGATATGATGTTGAGTCAGTGGTTTGATCTTAGTAATTATCCTGCTTTCTTTATACAAGGGGACAGTTACAGAAGCACCTGTCCCTCAGGGCTACATGTCAATGGCATGTGCACAGGCTTGGCAGCTTAGGAAATGTGCCAGGCCATATCACCGTAGTTGGAGTGTTTTCTGTGCCCTTTCTTTGTCCTTCCCGCCTCCCACTGGGAGCAAGAGTTACTTTTGTAATATGAAAAGTGAACATAGATTTGTTTCAAGACTTAGCCAAGGGCAAGTGAGACTGTTTTCATGGTTTGGTGTCTTGCGTGACACCAGAGGGTGTCTTCAAATGGAGTGATGTGACTTGGGCAGAACGTTCATCACTCCAGGCTTAATCTTGATAGGTTTTCTCATGTATTCTTTCCTGGAGGATCTCCCAAATTCTTGCTGACACCATCATAAAAGAACAGAAATCACCCACCAAGTATATCTGCTTGATGATGCTGGATCAAGGGCCCCACACAACTGTTACTTAGTGCTTGGCTAGGGATGCTCAGATAAAGAGGAGAGTCGACTCTGTAAGACATGATAGGGCCTGTGTTCTTCCAGCTGGAAAGTGAAGAATATCACAGGAATCTGAATATAGGAGAAGAGAGGCACTCTGAAAAGGACCACAGTGGGTGTCCCTGCTCTAAACTCAGCCTTCTCTCCCACTAAGCCTTTGAATTTTGGTAAAATTCTATAGAGTCCTAGCCCTCAGCAAAACTACTGCTTGCTGCTGTCATGGAGCAAGACTAAGGTAGCAAAAGCCAGGCTGCAGAGGTGAGAATTGGCCTTGCAATTGAACCTTGGCATATGGCTATTTTCCAGACCCATGCATAAGGCCTTAGGTAATCAAGCAGGCAGATGTGAACCCAATTGTAATTTTATAAAAGACACAGCAATACTTTTTGAGTAGATAGTTCCTACATAGCCTTCTAAATTGGCACAATGTTGAATTATAATTCAATGAATTCTACAGGAAGCAAAGATAATAAGTTCTGAGTGCTTTTATTTTCTGTTTTTGTTTCTGAATGCAGGGAAAACCAAGGTGGACCTTTCAGTTAAAACCCAGATGGGGGACCTGGGAGTCATCACAGTCTGATACCAGAGGGCATTAGTCCAATTTCTTTCTGTGGCCAGAAAAAGTAGTGAAATGAGACAGGAGAAAAGAAACAAGAGATAAAATTATTTCTTGGTTTAGGGGTGTGTGTGTGTGTGTGTGTGTGTGTGTGTGTGTGTGTGTGTGTGTTAGGTAGAATAGGGTATTGTGGGAATGCTTTCTTTCTTACTGATGTCATATCTCCATCCAAGGTTGCCAGGGTCCCCCTGTGTGCAGCAGTCACTTAGGGACATAGGCTGGTCCGACATGGTCTCATCTACAACAAGATACTTTAGTCTGAGGGGTCACATGTCACTGCCTCTCAGCTGCCTATTGGCTAGACTTGTCACATGTCCCCACAGAGCATGATATCAGACCTCCCTATGGTCATAGAAGGAGGAGAAAACAAGATGTCACATTTGGTATCTTCACTTTAGTGATATTCCTCCCATCCAGGACAGACTGACCTATAGGTTGACATGACAAACCAGTGACAGGGCCCAAGGACAGCAGCTTGGTCATGACAGCTTTCACCCTGCACTGTAATCAGAAGCCCAGGCCCTCTAGAGGAACATGTCTATGGTTGTAAAGTGTGTGAACTGCCAAATGTTCCCTGAATTAAATGCTCAGGGTTTTAGAAGTCCTATTACTTCAAGTCTGTGGGGCCAAGACCTTACCTGTCATGCTCTGTGGATTGTAAAAGATCATCCATCTACCATACAGGAGCCTGTTGTCACCCCCCCACCCCAGCCCCTGTGCACGTGTTAGTGATCTATTGATGGGTGTTGAATGCCCTGTAAGTTGCATATCCCCTGGTGCCTGGTAGCTGCTCTATCTTGCTGTTTGTGGTTCAGAAACTCTATTTATTTGTATCAAGGACAGTTGATACTTTAATCATCGATAAGCTGCCATTTCCACAGCCTTTCATAAATTCCTTGTCAAAGAAGAAGTTGTTATTAGGACACTGTAATGAGAGGTAACCTATGCCTAGACTTACAGCCCTGGGTTTGAAAGCCTGCCGTGGTAGTGTGTAGGGGTTACTGCAATGAGAGAAGCCTAGCCAAGCAGAAATCCCTGTGTTCTTCTTCCAAGGTGTGTGTGAATCAATTTACTTGCATTTTAAAATAAATATCTAGCACAAGCTCTTAATTTTCAGTGAATAAAAAATCGAATTTTGAAAGCAAATATTTTGGTAAGAAAATAAAGAAATGGATACTAACATACTCTAATTATAATTGTTAAACAGTGGACATCTCTCAATAAGCATTTATTCCATTCATTACTAATAATATAATATGAGTCCTTTCTTACAATGCAATCAGAACAATTTATTGAGAGCACTTTATGGAACATGTTGAAGCATGTGCTTAATAGTCCGCAAACCTTTTGATGTAGGTTCCATCTCCATCTTACTAAGCAGTCATTCCCTCCTTGGCAGATGAGTTAAATGACTAGCCAAGTCACAGAAGTCCTAGGCTAAAGAACCCAGGTTCAAGTACAGAGCTGTGTGACAATCCAGACCATTTTCCCAGTGCACATGGAGGTTATTGAAAATGGGGTTATAAAGCTGGGAGATGGCTCAGTAAAGTGCTTGCCTTTGAGCATGAAGACTTGAGTTGGATCCTTAGACACCATGTGAAAAAACTAGGTATGGTGATATATGCCTCTAATTCCAGTGCTGGGGAAGGGGCTGGAGGATCCCTACGGCTTGCTGGCTTGCCAGGCTAGCCAAATTGTTGAGCTCCAGGTTTAATGAGAGGCCTTTTCTCAGAAACAAACAAACAAAACACAAACAAAAAAACAAGAAGGATTGAAGAAAAAGACATGAATTCAACCTCTGGCCTCCACATAAACATACACATGTATACATGTGCACCTATCACATGGGCACATGTACAAAAATATGTACACACACACTGGATGGATAGATAGATAGATAGATAGATAGATAGATAGATAGATAGATGATGGACAGATGGACGGACAGACAACAGACAGACAGATAAAAGGATTATTCCTAGAAGACAGTAGGCTAACTGGGAATTCAGTTTTCATTGATGTCCAAAGGCAAAGTAGACCTATGAGTCCCTGGTGTGTTCTCATTTCCTGCAAAGGGCAGATCTCACTCCAGGATAGGTGGAGGGTGGTTTGAATAGGTAGTGACATTCTTCCTTGAGCAGCACGGTGTCATGGGTGGGTAGTGTTATAGGGCCAGATGTCTCCCAGAATGAGAAGTGTCTTTATTTAGTGCCAGCCCAGGTGTGGCTCCGAGATATGGTCTTGGTCTTGAGTCCTTCTGAAGAAGCCGTCACCTGTGTGACCAGCATGACTTTCTGCCCAGAGAGGCTCTGGAGAGTGTCTCCTTGATTAAATATTTTTAAAAATTAAATTTGTAAACTCCATTATGAAAAAAACCCTTGCAAATCATGAGAATATCACACACTAAAATTGCCCACACCCAAGGTATGGTAATATAACTCAATGAACTTCTATATGGTTAGAATTGTCATTCAGACAGAAGCTCTGAAACTTCACATTGAATTTTATACTTTCAGTATCGAATATATTTTATGCACGTATCCACCACCACACCAAAGAAATCCATGACAGCATTATAACTAGAAAGAGAATTATCTTTCTATGTTCCTTCATCACTCATGTCCATTACCTGCATTCAGACTTTCTTTATCTTCTTATATTCAACTTTTCTTGACCTTTTTCTTCATGTTATGCTGCATCCATGTGCACATTTGTTCAAGAGCCTCATATCCTTGATCCATTCTTACACCTGCTAAGCAATCTCACTGTCCTCATGTAGAGCAAGACTAGAGAGAACACAGTGATGCTGAGACGTAGTTGTCAGTGGCCACTGACTGGCCTTGGGGGCCCTTTTCTCGACCAGGTACTGTATGACTCCACCAGGGCTACTGTATAGAAGAGAGAGAGAGAGAGAGAGAGAGAGAGAGAGAGAGAGAGAGAGGCTTAAGCTATATATGGTTATTATCTCAACATCCCAGAGACTCAAGCCCAAGATCAACTTCTGGCAAATGTAACTTCTTCAATGTCTCTCTCCTGGCTGTCCAGATGGTTGTGAGTTGCTTTGCATTCACATGGTCCTCTCTTTGCTGGTTGACACCCATCCCTATGTCTCTCTTGTCCTTGGTGCTGTATGAATATGCTGTGTGCATGTTTGTATGGGTATCCATGTGTTGTGCACATGTGTACCTGTTAGTGTATGTCTGTGGAGGCCAGAGGTTAACCTCAAGCTTCAGTCACAGTCAGGAAGCAGAGAGACAAACGCTAATGCTCAGCTCGATTTCTCCTTTTTTTTTTTTTTTTCTAGGACCCCAGTGCATGGAATGTTGCTGCCCACATTCAGAGCAGGGCTATTCTAATCTAGAAACTCTCTCATGGACATGCCCAGAGGTCTATCTCCAGTTTCTAAATCTGTCAAATTGACATCAATATTACTCATTAGAGGCCCAATCCCAGTGATGAGGTTCCTTGTCAGCATTTCCTAATTCTGCCCCCAAAACCTTCCTGAACCTTCCTGCTTGATACCATCACACTGGTGATTAGATTCCAACATAGAAGTTTGAGAACAGAGGTAGGGGGCATACTTCCACATCACACACAATGCTTTGAGAGGTTGCAGTGGCTTAAACTTCACCTGCATTGGCAGTTGTCTTAAGAAACTTCAAGAACCCCTCAGATCATATTTCATCCAACTATCCGTAATTCATCCAACAATACATGATATTAATTCTAATGGCTAAAATAATCCAGGGATCCTAAAGAAGACAATGTGGATGGGGGAGACTCCAGATTTCCTGAGCTTTGGAGATGATCACATATAGTGTATATGTTAGCCCAAAGGCATTCTGCCCTGAGATTTAGGGAGAAAATATTTCAAAGTAGAGTTAGTTAATTAGTTTATTATTTGTTTGTTTGTATGTTTATTTGCAAACTCCTCAAGAGTACATCACTGCTTGATTGGACAAATCATAGTTTTACCTTTGATTTCCATCAACTTGACCATGACCTGTCAAGGAACCAATGGGCCAATTGACTACAAATGAGTTTGCCTTTCATGCCATGTTGTTCTGTCCGCTCGCAACAAAAATGATTCCAGGTCATTCCAATTTATTTAATTAATTTTAGAGATGAAATTATTCTGCCCAGTAACTAGATTGCTAATGGCATTTATTGTAATGGTTCAGTTCGGGTTTGTTGGTTGGAAAATAAACGCCTTCATTTCAATATTTGCCTTTTGGCTGCAGCCCATAAGCTTGTCATATGCCATGACCTCATTACCACCACAGCTTAATTGTAAGTTAATGTGCACCTAGTTTTTTTGTGAAGCAGGCTTCTGTCTTAACTGCCTGGTTTCCCTCCTCATTTAACCCTCTGAACTGATATTTCCAACAAATAGGTTAGCCAGCATGGCAGAATTCATACTTATGGGAACTTTGGTCATACAAATTCGAACTGATTTTTAAAAGTAAAAGTGAAGGACAGAAATCTTGGCTCACTAGAGCACAACTGTGCTTTGAGATTTGTGGAGGTGCACAACATTTGTAATTGGAAGGGGTAGCCTGGACTTGGGGCAGGGGTGGACAATGGACCCTCTACAGAATCAGAGGCAGAATCAAAATCTGCATGTGAATAGCTTTCCAGCCAGTCATGATCAGATTCATTTGTCACATCCTGGGTATATAAAGCTTATTTCAAAATAAATTCTGGGGAACGTTCAACCTGATTGAATCTGCTCTGAGCTCTGTTAATATATTTGTTCGAGTCACTTGCACTCAACAGCTTTTCAGACAGAATATCACTTTTCTGTATTATTCATGGTAATGTAATCCCCCCCTTTAATCTCCTCATGGTTTCCCATTAAGTCATGATGCTCGCTTCAGAGAAACTGAATCAGTTTCAGATTAACAGATGGACTGTTACTCATGCTATCTGGAATAGTGTGTCTACTTTTTGCCCATCTCTTAAATCACTAACTTGGCAAGTAGCACGACACTTGGGCACCCCTGACCATTTGATCAAAGAGCCCTTGTTAGGAGATGAAGCCACTAAACTGCAAGGCAGCTAATGGGAATCATTTGTGACAAAAAAAAGACTACATTTGTAGAATCACTGCACGTATGTTTTCAATGGCTTAATCCTGCATGTGGACACCAAGCCTAGAGGCAAAAGAAGCATCTTAGGTGATCCACATCATGCAAACACCTATGACATATATTGTGGAGTACGTGTCAGAGAGAACATGTGTGAGTTAGACGGTCTTGAATGGATTTCTATTTGAGTAGGCAGTGTTATGAAAGGCATAGTGGATCAGAAAAAAATAAGAAGAGATAAAAGGAAGAAAGAAAGGGGGAAAAGGTGAGAAAAGGCACAGGAGGAAGGGACAGAAAGAAAAAGGGAAGAGTGGTCTGCATCATTTATTCCACAAAAATGGGAAATTCTTTTTGTTTTTGTTTGTGTTTTGTTTTGTTTAGTTTTTTGAGACAGGGTTTCTCTGCGATGTTTTGGTGTCTGTCCTGGATCTCGCTCTGTAGCCCAGGCTGGCCTCAAACTCAAAGATATCCGCCTGTCTCTGCCTCCCGAGTGCTGGGATTAAAGGTGTGCGCCACCACTGCCCGGCCATTGGGAAATGCTTATCTTCAAGACATATCACCCATAAATATTTGTGGTTGAAGAAAGCTGGCTGGTATAGGTTTAATCTGGATTTCAAATGGAAGTTTCAAATCTTCTAAAAATTCTTTGACTTTACCTTTTTTCTGCTCTAAGCCCAAATTAATAATGCCTGGGTGTTGTTACCCAAACCCTCTTTTTGGACATTCCACTCTAATTGAGGAGTAGCAAAGCACATAAAGCATTTGGGAAGCACAGAAACCAAGCTTTGGGCTTGAACAGGATCCATAAATGCTCTAAGGGCTGGATGGTAAACATTGGGCTTTGGGTCCCCTAAGGTGTCTGTCACTGCTAGGAAATCACAGTACGTAGTGAATGCAACCATAGATAATAATATAAGCTAATTGGCATGAGTGTGTGACAGTCAAGCTTTCTTGATAAAACAAGCAGTGAGATGGACTGGCCAGTAGGATGTGCTTCTTTCCATTTAGAAAGACCATCACCTTTTCCTCAAGGCAGCAATGGCAGGGAGGTACTGCAAAGCTGGTTGGCAAGGGCCCTGTGTGTCCTCACAGAACCACTGTTCACCACTGTCTAGCCATCCTCACCTTCATCCTGTCACACTTCCTTTCTTGTGCATCACCTCATCTCCCTACAGAAGGAAATGGAGTCAACTTAGCACAGAGGTATTTACACGTCATTGTTTATTGCTGCACTATCCACAGTGGCTAAGTTATAGAAATAACATGTGTCCATCAATAGAGGAATAGGTGATACATATGCATGATGGGGGTTTTTTCAGGCATAAAGATTGTCATTTGGAAGAAAATGAATGTAGCTGGAGATGATCATATTAAGTTAATTGTCAATCTCAGGAAGACACATGTGACATGTTCTTCTCACTTAGAGATCCATAAAATTCTCTATTTACAGATGGTAGGTAGTGAAACTGTCTAGGGAGATGAGGGGCATTAAAAAGAGGATGAAGGGTGTGTAAACCAGGTGAAGGGAGTTATGCTCTGGGTATATTATATATTAATGCATGCACGAAAATGGCCTTATGTAACCCAGTTTAGTGCAATTAAAAAAAAAAAAACAGTGGTAGAAAGGTCACCAATGGTGTCATCCAAAGAGACAGCCACTCCTCGTGTGGACTCCAAAATTCATATGTAAATGTGATCTGCTGTTGAAGATGAACTTGTTTCACCTCTTCACCCCCTCCCCACAAGATTGTACTTGTAACATCCTTCTAATGAAGCCATCTTGCCCTGCGCTCTGTCATCTGACTCATGTGAAGCCATCTGTGTGCTTCATGAGGGTTTATTTGGGATCCAGGGAAAGAGAAGATACATCTGCACCTTCCACAGAGTCTGAATCTTAATGCAGCAGCGAGGCATCCACAGTGATTTTAAACGGGAACAGTGAAGCTCTATTTATAGCCTGATACAATTGTATAATCTCCCTCCATGTTGGATGGTTACTGTCAGTTATGTAAAGGAATGGCCCCTCTGCTGACAATCCTGAGTAACAGAGTGTGATCAAAGAGCAGCGGAGAGGGCCTGGAAGTCTACTAATCTTGGACTACTGGGTGGAAGGTCCTGCTTTCTAGTTAGACATGGCTGCTCAAGACGGGCCCGTGTGTCTTTGTTTCTTTTATGCTGTTGTGCTTGAGTGTGCCTGTGCATGTGTACGCAAGTGGAGGCCAGAGGACCACCTTGGCTCTTCCACAGATCTACCTTGTTTTTTGAGGCAGAGTCTCTTACTGGGACATAGGATTGCTGATGTAATGAGGGTGGCTGGCCAGTGAGCCAGAGAAATTTGCCTCTTCCTCCCCAGCAGTGGAATTACAAGCCTGAGCCACCCCATCTGTCTTTACAGTGGATATCTCAAGTCTCCATGCATGTGTAGCAAGCACTTTACTGACTAAGGCATCTCCCCCTGGGTACAAGTGGAAGAGGATTTTTCCCTTGGTGCCATTACTTTGTCCCAGTAAGAAAGTAGGTTTTAAGTGAGTTTCTTCCATCCATCCATTCATTCACGGATTCCTTACTTCTTCTTCTGTTTTTCTCTTTCCCTTCCTCTTATTTTAATAGGCCTTATTCTTTTGGTGTGGTGAAGCCAATAGGTCAGAGATGACTAATGTTAAAAGATAGTTTGTTCCATACTCAGTTTCACACATAGACCAAGGGAAATCTTCAGGACACAAAAGCCACGTAGTGAAATGCAGAAGGAAGCTGTGAGAAAGGACTGTCACTGGTTTCCACAAGAAAGAGGGACAAGACCGAGCACGCAGGCTTAGAATTGGCTGGTTTGGGTCATGTCATTGTAGCTGGAGAGTTTTCTCTCTGGGTTCCGCCAAGCCCTGGCAGTCCGACAGCCCACTTATAAAATAAACACACAGACGCTTATATTATTTAAACTGTTTGGCCTAATGGCTCAGGCTTCTAGCTATCTAGTTCTTACATCTTAAATTAATCCATTTCTATAAATCTATACCTTGCCACGTGGCTCGTGGCTTACCGGCATCTTCACATGCTGCTTGTCATGGCAACGGCTGGCAGTGTCTCCCTCCGCCTTCCTGTTCTCTCTATTCTCCTCTCTGTTAGTCCCGCCTATACTTCCTGCCTGGCCACTGGCAAATCAGTGTTTTATTTATTGACCAATCAGAGCAACACATTTGACATACAGACCATCCCACAGTATGTCATGACATGACCTCTGGGATACAGGGCTGTGTCCGGTTGTCTAGTACCTGGCCATGGGCTGGACAGGGCAGATGGACAGTAGGCTGACTGTGAGAGTCCAGACTGAGAGCTGGATGGTTCCCTTGGTAAAAACCTGAGTGATTTATTTGCCATGTCTAGAAACTGGCTGAGGTCCAATAAGGAAGGTAGACTTGGCCATAAGCTTAGGCCATGAGCTTAGGCCTAATCTCTGTAATTAGGGAGAGATGGGCTTCCCCCAATACAGAAAAGGGAAGCATGTGACCCACAAAACAAGCTCCAATCTGTCCTGTGGCAGAAAATGCTTTCCTCTGGTTAAGGTAAATGTGGGAACAGAGAGCATGGGAGAAACAGATTTGTGGGGGCGGGGGGGGGGGGTGTCGGGGGAGAGGGATGTTGTGCAGAAACAGCAAAGGCCTTGAAGTCTAGCAGACTGACTTTGTGGCCCCGGCTAACGTTGTTGAGTGTGGCTGTACCTAAGGGTCTTTGTCTTGTTTCCTACTGCTGTGATAAAATACTGAGAAAAGTAACTTGGGTGGAAGGGGTCCATGCTGGCTCACAGTTCAAGGGTAGAGTCCACTATGACAACGAAGTGAAGGTGGCAGCATGAAGTGGCTGGTCACGTGGCATCCACAGTTAAGAAGCATGCTTTGCTGCTCAGCCTCCTTCCTCCATTTATACACTTTAGGATCCCAGCTAGGGAATGGCACTCATCCATAGTGGACAGGCCTCCTGACTCAGTTAACACAATGAAGATGATGATACCCTGCAGATATTCCCAGAGTCCTGTCTCTGAGATGATTTTAGAGTCTGTCAAATTAACAGCACTAACTGCCACAGGCTGTGTGTGGAGAGCTTCTGCCTGTCTGAAATTGGAACACAGAAGTTCGGCAGCTTCCGTTTCTCCTTAACTTAGTTTGGTTTACAGAGCACATCCAGGGAAGTAGAGTCCAGTAACCTACTGGAGGGCTTTGAGGAGCCAGGACCTTTTCCCTGGAGATATCTGAGAGGCATTGTTAGGAAGACAATGGATCTCAGTTTGAAACAAATACTTGGAGTCAGATATGAGTCAGCTGGGGGTAGCAAGCCTAACCTCACCTGCTCCATTAGCATCTTCTTGCTACACTACAGGAAAGCAATGGAGGTGTGTTATCAGAGGCATTGGCAGCGGGGGGTGGGGGGGGGTGGGGGGGGGGGGTGGGGGGGGGTGGGGGGGGGTGGGGGGGGGTGGAGGACACGGTGGCCTGATGGGAAAAAAAGGTAAGGATTCTTGGGGTTCTCATTGCTGATCCCATAAACCTAGAAAGTGATTGATGGATTCACTGCCATAATAATACATAGGTAGGGCTGGATATAAGCCAAGAGGGAATACATGTGCCCCTGTGTGCCTCGTATGTGCTCACTCCCACCCAGAATATACTCGTGTGCCTCTCTGATGAAGCCATTTCATCCTGCACACTGCTGTCTGATTTATGCAAAGCCATCTGTTTCCATGCAGGTTTTATCTGGGATCCAGGAAGGGAGACACACATGCACACCTGTCTTTGAACAAAACACCCCCAAGACAATCTTGTTTGGCTTTTAAAACCATAATGTCGAAAGAGACCACTGAGGTGACTGAAGGCAATCTGCACGTGGTGCCCAGGGATCGGATCCCTAAACCTTCTGCGGTTGTTAGTCACACTGGTGCGCTCCCAGAAGCCCTCGTGCTCACTGCAGCCCCTGATTCTGTACCGTGAGGCAGTGATTTCGACGATGGGGTGGAGAGAGTGGGGACACAAGATGATAAACAGGGGAGCACCGTGGCTCTGGAGTCTCCCACTCCTCTCATAGAAACGGCACTTCTTAGTGAAGCCCTAATTTTTGCTGAATAGGCATCTGTTCCCCCCACAGAGCACTGACTGAGGAGAAAACTGCCCCACAAAGTGGTGTGGCCTAGAGATGGCCTGTGGCTCTCTTGCTCTCTAAGGTCCCTGGGAAAGTAGAGACATCGGCAGGGATGAGGGAGATTTAAAAGAAGAGTGTCTCTGGCCTTTCCATTTGCTTTTCCTCTCCTCCTCTCCCTCTTTTGTTTAAATGTTTTGTTTTAAATTGGGTTGGGACAAGGTCCTGCTATGTAGCCTTGGCCAGCTTCAAACTCTCCGCCCTCCTCCTGCCTCGCCCTCCCCATGCTGGATTACAGGCATGTACTGCTCTGCCTAGCTCCTCCTTTCCCTTATTAATTATTTTTTAATTACAGGCATACTTAATGCTATGAATTGAAAAAGTCCCGTGGTTTTGTTGAATCTCCATAGAGACATGAATAGTTCTAAAATTAAATGTGCTCTTCTATGCTCTCTGGGGGGAAAAGGCATTTTTCAGCCAAACCATAAGAAAGGAAAGGTAATCTCTTGCATTTGCTTGCCCCACGTCTCAACATATTTTTCTTTAGAATTAGACACTGGCACAGTTGTTGTTGAATAGTAGGAAGATAGTGGTGGGAATATGTGAAAGCAGATATCTGGACCTATGACTAGAAAATGACCCCTTCTCCTTGCACCTCAGTTTATTCACCTGAATAATGGGGCCAGAAGCACTGCATGCACTTCTGGAGTTCCTTGTGTATTCATGAAGATAATGTAGATGTAGGCCTTTTACATACTTCCCACCACATTAATGCCATTTGTTTTTATTATCAGTATTATTATCATTGCAGTTGCCCCAAAAGGGGCAAAGTTCACTCTTTGGACTAAGAGTGAAACCCCCTATAATTCTAGAGTGCTTACATCTGGGGCAGTTGTACAAGGAACTCAAGAGTTGCCTCTGGTTTTTTGGTTCAACAGTGGAGGCCACAGGAGACCTCTTTCTGAGAGATGCCAAGGAGAAAAATGGAGATGCCAGCTTCCACAAACGTTATCCCTGTCCCTGCAGAATCATGACGTCTCTGATTTCTCCAGTGTTGACTGCAGGATATTTATTATTCAGTGATAATAATAAATCGCTGCTTATAAAATCCAGGGAATCGAGTGTCGCGGAGGGGAGGAAGGGGAGAGCTGCGAGAGTCAGAGGTCCAGCCAGGCCCGGGCTATTAATCATCGCCCTCCATTATTTCTCGAAGATTCATTCATTGTTCCATAGGTACCTAGAGGGTCAATTAGAGACCACAGACAGGCTTTTTCAAAGACACAGGAGGGTCAATTAGGCCCTCCTTATAATTTTCTGCTTTACCAGCAAATGCCAGCCTATTGCGCATCAGATGCAGGGAGCTTGGAAATAAACAGGGTACTTCCCCTCCTCCTTTGAAGAGAAAGAAGAATCCAACCAGGAGAAATGGAGGATGGCAATGACCAGTTACACATGGCTCACAGGCAGTCAGGCTGGGGTTAGCGAAGCCAAAGGGATTTTATGACCAACTCAGGCTTGTGAGGAACAAAGTTCTTGTGGGGTCAGAGCCCCAGGAATGGTCAGTGACTTTCCGTGATAGAATGCTCTGATCTCTGATTAGAGGTGGTTCATTTATCTCAGGTGCCATCTTAACTGTGCAGTCAGGAGAGTACAATTAGAAGGTATACACAAATAGTATAAATAGTACCTGAATCAATTGTGATTTGAATCCAGAGAGTCTGGCCTGACCTGGGGGTGAGTCTCTGTACCCACCATAGCTACTGTTCATGTTTAGAAAGAATTTGGCCAATGTCATATACATATTATTGTGCACTATTTTCTTATGGTTTCCCCTGAGGTTGACAGCACTGATTACAATAAAATAAAAGAGAGAAATTATTCCTAGTTAGGAATAGAGGGTGGGATAGGGCTGTATCTCGACGGTAGAGCACTTGGCTAGCTTGTGTGACATACTGGGCTCAACCTCCCTTACAGACAGAAAGGTAGGGAGATCATGGAAGAGAGAACATCAAGGCCAGTGCCGCATCTACTCTTTTCCCAAGTAGAAGGTTAGATTTTGACTCTGCCCATTCCTAAACATCCAGTCTTGTTAACAGAATGAAGGAGCTGTTAACATTGACATCATCACCATCATCATCATCATCATCACCACCACCACCACCACCATCACAGTTTTACTTCTAGATCCTCTTCTTTCAATGCTCCTTCACATAGATCTGGAACCCAAACAGAAATACTCCTTTGTTTTTGTTTTTTGTTTTGTTTTTCCGAGACAGGCTTTCTTCATGTAGTTTTGGTGCCTATCCTGGATCTCGCTCTGTATACCAGGCTGGCCTCGAACTCACAGAGATCCACCTGGCTCTGCCTCCTGAGTGCTGGGATTAAAGGCATGCACCACCGCTGCCTGGCTCCACAAATACTCTTACATATAAACTACTAATGGCAGTTTTAGTGATCCCCACCTCATGCCTCAGCTTTCCAGGGTATCAGTGTTGCTTCTTGTTTCTCTGATTTCAAACCAGTTGCCACCTATTTGAGTACTTGCTCTATACAACACTGTTGTAGATGATGGAGATCCAACCCTAAATAAGGGATGTGAAAATCAGTGATGAGCATTCTGGAATGTGGGAGTCTTTTGGGGGCTGAGCCTGTTACACTTGGAGTCATTTATCAGGAATCTCCAAGAAAGGAAATCGACTGAAGCTAAAGGGCATGATCTGGTGTCAAATGGACCCTTGGCCAAAACACTTCCAGACTGTCCCTTTTTTTTTGTTGTTCATTGTCCACAGAAAGAGACACACATGTATTTCTCTAGGATGGTGATTTGGAGAAGGCTGAGCACACAGTAGGCCCACCATAAATGCTTGCTGACTCAGTGAGTGAATATGGACTGTGATTCTGTATGACCACCATCCCAGACTCCAGAGATATCTTCCTCTTGCAGCAGCTTTGGCCTAGGCTGCTGTGGCAGCCTCCCTTCCAATCTCTGGATAAGGAGCAAAATGAGGTTCCATGCCTTGGGCTCTCCACCTTCACCTCTAACTCCTATCCAAGATGGTTAAGATTTCTGGCTTGCAGTGGTCTTTTATTTGACCTACTGAAGAATCTTTTAAAATGTAGTGTTTGTGTGTGTGTGTGTGTGTGTGTGTGTGTGTGTGTGTAGTGGGGTGAGGGTATGCATGCTGCCATGAGTATGTCAAGGCCAGAGGACAGCTTGAAGGAACTCGTTCTTTTATTTTTACATGTTGGTTCCAGCGATGGAGCTCAGGTCATCAAGCCTACGTGTGAAGTCCTTTATGACTGAACCATCTTGCCTGCCCAGATTTTTTTTTTAAGTGAAGTAAATGAATTGCTAGGATTTTAAAACTTGGTAGACTTTATATCAAAACTAGGACTCCATTCTTCTCCTGAGGAGACTTGATATGATGTAACTGACCTTTCAGTTTGGCACTAGTTGGTTGGGATCGAGCAGCAGCTGCCCCTGTCTAGCCAACCATGTGCTGTCTGGTTTTCTTCCCTCTTGATACAGTCTATGTGGCCTTTTGGCAGTGGAATCTATAGAAATCCGTGGATAGTCCTACTCATGTTAAGCTGTAATCACCTCTTCTAGTGTTCCTCCATGCCAACCTCCGATTCACTGAGCTGCCCTCTGTCTTAATCACCTTTCTCTGGGCTCAACCTGAGTGACTGACTAGGACTTTATATAGATATCTGCACCATGGAATGTTCTGGAATGTTCTATCCCCAGCTAGCTGAAGTTCATCCAAAGACTTACTGGACCTGAACCTCTTTTCTCCATCTCCTCAAGACTGAGTCAAGAAGGCTGGTATCCACTACAAGGCCAGAAGTATTATATCTGTTAGCTAGGCTGCTGGCCATCACTTATTGCTACCTACCCCCAGCTACAAGGTCATTCTGTTCATGGTCATATGCTGGGCATCCTGTGTGACAGGATATACAGTTGAGTGTGGCAGGAGCCCAGCATGGGAAAGGAAGGTGGTGGTGAAGCTGAGACTAGAGATAAAGCAAAAGTCTCCAGGTGCTTCCAAAGTGCTAGCCATCCCAGAGCCTCCCTGCCCGGGAAAGATCATCACCAGGGACGTTTAGGAATATTGTGCCATCTGATGTAAAGAGGGGTGTGAACAATTTGGAGACTTCCCTCTGTCTTCAGCAGAGGAGGATGGTACCAGGTAAGTTGTTGAGCACAATGAGAGTGAATAAGAACTGAGACCAGAGCCAAGGCCACATGTAGATGAGATATGACCGTCAACAGAGGGGCAAGAACAGTGCCTTCAGCTCTGGAAGGGGAAAGGAAGACATTGTATAGACAGTGGGTGAGTAGAAATGACTTCATCCACTTCCCCTTACTCCAAAGGATCCCTGCATCACCTTGGACCCAGAAACACTTGTCACACATATCAGGAAGCAAGAGCTCTGAGATCAGTATGTTCAGCAAACATGTACTGGCACAATTTTTTCATATGCGTATATTTTGTGTATTCCGCATAGATTTCCTTTTCTTTCTTGAATCCCTATCCTTAGGGGAAACCCCTTTCTGGCATAAGCATCTTGATAGAGCGTTCTAACTAATAACTTTAATCATGTGACTGTGGAACAGCAATGGACAGGAAGATCGTCAGCCCATCCATCTCATAGTGATGAGACAAGTGAACAGACACAAATCTGCAAGTCTCACCTGCTTCTGCTCTCTTCCCTCGGTGTTTGACCTGGCTTACAGGATGATACAGAAAGGCCAGGTCCCCAGCTTCCTCCAGAGTTTGCATTTTTCTGTTTTGTCTGAAATAACTCAAGTCTTAGGAGTTTGCTGTTACATGGCTTCAGAGTGACATAGGAAAGCTGTCGTCTTTCTTCTTGGTATAATTTGGTTATAGGAAGAAACCTACCCAGCCATTCTTTTTTCCCTCCTCCCTGCAGTTTGGCAGATTATATGAGGTGAGATGATATTTTTATGTAGAAATATCAATGGCAGAGCTTTTCTGTATGTGTTAACAAAGAATAAACCTTTTCTTGTAAAGTGGATTCCATTTGTCACCTAAATCCTCAATGCTGTTGGGATAGGAAGATGTCCCCACTTGGTTTTTGATTTTATGTAACACTTGGCATAGGATAGGAATTTCACTAGCTACTGGCCTGTATTTGTTGTCTAGAATATCACCATCATAAATAATAACAGTGATAAGTATTGTTTTGGAACCAACCTTTTCTAATTAAAAAGAATGGAGCTGTGGCAATTGAGTTATTGGGTCAAGAATTTTATACTCTGAAGCTATGACGATTGTGAAAGCTAATAAAAATAAAAAAAAGAAGAGAAGTTTTCCTTGAAGCTGGGGTTCTTGCTTGCCTCTGTATTTGTGTGCGTCACCATGTCACAAATCACCACAAGCTTGGCACCTCGCGTCCACACTCACTATTGGCTACAGTTCTGTGGGTTGGAAGTGGGCACTCACTGCGGCTGTGTTATCTTCTCTGAGCCTCGTAAGGACCATAGGGTGTCAGCAGGAGCTGCATTGCTTCCTGCAGACACTGGAGGGAAATCCACAGCCAAGTCCATTCAAGGTATTGGCAGAACTTAGTTCCCTAAAGCTGCAAGACTGAGGCTTGAGGTTCCCCTTCCATCATCAGCTGGTGGCTGCCCTCTGCTAGTGGAGGCCACCCACCCATATCTCTTGACCCTCCAAGGACAGCTACTGGGACCCATAGATGAAGTCCCTTTAATGTATGATTCTATCTTGTCGCCTGAATCCCCCTGACTTTTCTCAACTCTGCTGTCTGAGCAAAGATGTAAGGTCTTACATGGTTTGGACAGTGGGTTTAAAGCTTTTGTTATCATCTGCAAAATCCATTTAGATCAACACACTGACAAAGAAATGCCTGGGAGAAGCCGTGTGTACACCATAGGCTGGGTGTCCTGGGACCATAGAGTTTCACCTGCAAAACTACATGTGTGTCTGTATCTGTGTGTGCATATGTGTGTGCAGGTGTGCAGGGGCATATGTGTGCATGTGTCTGTGAAAGCCAGGGGACAGCTTTTGGTGTCGTACCTCAGCAGCCAACTGCCTTGAATTTTGAGGCAAGATCTCTTACTGGTACCTGGAGCTTACTGATTCAGCTAGTCTGGCTGCCAGCCATCCCCAGGGATGCTCTTGTCTTCACCATCCCTGTGCTGGAATTGCAGATGGGTACCACCAGGCCTGGCTTTTATACCTGAGTTCTGGGGATCTAACTCAGGCCCTCACAACTTTCCAGACACTTTACTGACTAACATACCTCCTCAGCCCTGCCTTAGCTCTAAATAATAAAACAAAACCTAGTATTTTCAGAGGTGGAAAGTCTAATATAAAGGAAGGAGGTTCTTAAATTTAAGACAATGTCCTGCAAGGGGCTTAGGCAGATCACACAATTGGAATAAGAGACCTGATAGTGGGCAGACCTTCTGTTGTGAGCCAGATATATGATCTTACCTGAAAGGTAGAGGACAGGAGAAAGGTGGTTGTATGGCCGTGGGCTTCAGTTAGACACACAACTAAGATGAAAATGGTTAGTCTGTTTTATGGCTGGATCCCACGCACTGTGTTCTCTGTAACTCAGTGTCCCAATTGGAATGATAATACTAAGGATTATTGTAACCATCGAGAAAGTGGATGTCACTTGTTAGCTCTGTTGTGGCAAAGCAAGGCATTCCACGGATGCGTTCCCGTCTTCCTTTTCTGCTCTGCTGGTGAGGCGTGGAACAGTGTGAGGCAGGAGAAGGACTGGAGAGGCTTGGAGTATGACCTCTACCCTCCCACACCTGGCCCAGCACTCCTCTGAGATCTGGCTTCATCTCCAAACTGCACACAGTTATGCTTTAACTCCCAGTCCAGGCTCGGACAGCTCTGTGAGGGCTGGCACATTCAGCACACACTAGTTCATTCACACCCGGGGATAGAGGTGAGTCCCCTTCGCTGTGTTCTAATGCAGGGCCAACCAGGCCTGGAGTGGGTGCGTGAAGCATCTCAAGTGCTTGAGAGGCTGAACTTGGAGACTCTTCCAGCCAGGTGTGTCCAGCTCAGGGGACCCAGGGCTGCATATGACCAAGGAGAGCAATAAATGCAGCCCAACACAAAGCCTTAAACTTACTTAAAGCATGCAGTGGTTTTACAGTTTGCTTTGCAAACTGATGGCACAGTTCTGGAGTGTGAACTTCACAGATGACAATGCCTTGTTGCAATGTCAAAAGGTCAGCCCAGGCATTCCATCTGTCCCTCCTCCCAGCAGGTGGCCCCTGAGAGATGTATCATGCATTCCCATCATAGAGATCTGGCACCATGCATAGCTTTTGAACAGTTACCTAGATCTGGTGAATCCCTGCATTCCTTTTAGGTCATCTAAGTCCACAGATCCTCTGCCAGCTCACCTTTAAGTGAATGAAAGGCATGAATGAGCTTCGAGTCATGACCATTGGCTCAGGGAAAACCATGTGGATGTAAGCTGACTTTTCAGCATCCTAACACAAGATCAGGAGCCTATCCTAGGTTCAAAGTCATCCCACTTAAAACCTCACAAGAGGAGAGTCCCAGGACAAGGATCCACAATTGGTTAATTACAGGAAGACAACCACACACACACTCAGTAACTCTTCTTGCTTCTCACCCTACCACGTGCTGCCAAATCCTTCAGAGAAGGATTACAGATGTTCTCCACTCCCCCCCCATTCCTCCCTCTATCTTTCTTTCTTTGCACCCTCTGCACTCCACACTTCAAGCTAAATATAATGTATCTGATTTCCCATCATACATACTAATCAGGTTTGAAAGTTGTCTTCTGGGGCTTTAAAAAGCTAGCCAAGAGCAGTGCGATTTCTCCAAAAGGATGTCTGCAATCAAGATGATTACATGGGAAAATAAATCATAATTTATATTGCTGAAAATGTCATTTGCAAAAAACACTTTGACAATGCCTGCCTCTTGGTCTGCTTCTCTGTGTGGGATAAATGCTGCCCTTCTGCAGCTCCCCTTTTTCCTTATTTATTTATTTCCTTTTAATGCTCTGAATACCATGGAAGTGATTGCCGTTTCAGGAAGGCATGAGGTTATTGGGGAACACAACTGACAAGCTTGAAAGACCTAAAATGAACAATATGGATTCATAAGAGAGAGTGTAAGGACGCTGTGTATTCAGGATGCACACATGCATATACACTCATCTTCCTATCGAAAGAGAACGTCGAGGTAGACTCTAAATCCAAAAGGCTCTCATCTGCCCATATGCCTTTAGAATGAGGAAACCATGTTATGTTATCTGAGAGAATTGGTTAATGATCAAATTTGTTAGTGCCCCTTGCTAGTATTAAGAACTAGCTCAGTTTCACCCTGGCTCTCAAATATTAGGTACATGAGCACCCATAGTTAACACTAGAGGCCAACTGAAAATGGCCCCCAATTCTCACCTCTCTTCCTCGCAGGAATATCCTCACACTGTGGAGTTAACACCTTTCCCTAAGCAGTGCGTGAGCCTTTGGCCCTCACAACACTGGCCCTGGCCGACCGAGCACAGGCATGATGCAGGCGGAAGATTGAAAGGTGCTCTGAGGTGTGGGTAGCACACCTATACTTCCTGCACTCGGAAGAATTAAAAGTTCAGGGTCAACTGGGCTACATATGTAGCAAGACAATGTTTTTGCCCCACTTCTCCCTGCCCGCACCCCCCCCAAAAAAAAAAAAGAACAAAGGAAGAAGGGGAAATGGCCGCTTCTGTGTTGGTGCTTGCCCACTTGCTCTGCTTGGAACCTGCCTGTAGCTTCTGATGTGAACAAGCCTACTTGGTGCTAGGTGACAGCAACAACTAAGCCCTGAAAGTGGAGTTGCCTGCCTAGAACCTGCTCAGCTCTCGTTGCAGACCTGGTGGGATCAGAGGCTAAACATCGGTCGCTGTTGTTTTACATTTTGGGGTAGTGTCTTGCACAGTGAAAGTTGGTAAGGGCATAGTTATGAACTGGACCCCTTGTAGCACCCTGGGAAGCTGCCAGGCATGTTGATATCCATTGTCTTCCTCTATTGCTGTCCACCTTGGCTTTTGAGGCGGGGTCTCATACTGAACACTGGAGCTCACTGATTGACCTAGACCATCTAGTCCAGGAGCGCCGGGGATCTTCTTGTCTTCATTTCTCCTGTGCCAAGAGTGCAGCTGCATGCTGCCACATCTGGCATTGATGCTGGTGCTGAGGATTTAAACATCAGTCTTTATTATGCACATGAAGCAAGCACCTGACCTGCAGAGCCATCCCCCCATTCAACAATATTAGACCATTTCAAGGATCAAATGAAACCTTTGGTGTCAGAGCTCTTGGTTATTATGGATTTGTGGGGGTGGGGAGGAGAACAGATAAGTGCTCTGAAGCAGGAGAGGGGAACACTCTGCCTGGCTGGGCTTCACAGCCTTCCTTTCCTGCAACTCCCAGGATATGATCGCCAGTGAACAGACAATAAAGGGGTGGGAGCTGTGGCACCAAAGTAGAGCCTATGTCTTCCTCCTTGTGTTCCTATGAGGAGGGTGGAGATGGGCAGTGACTGGGTACCAGCTGGATGAGGAAGGACCCGATTGCTCCCTGCTTGTTATCTTTTTCATCTATCAAAGGAGGCAGAGCTGTGGTGGGTTTCCAGTTGGGGAATTGAGTGGAAGGGGTTTTGTCTCTGCAGCAGGGAGAGGGGACCAGGAGGAGCAGCATAGATAGTGAACAGGATGGTAATTGAAAAGTGAGCAACTACCAGAGTTGTCATGGCAGAAATGCACACTTACCTTTGGCTTCCCATGGCCCGGGCTCTCAACTGAAGCAATACATTACCTCATGATCCTGTGACAGATGAAGAAGACATCGAGCATCAGAGTGGGCTGCTGATTATCCTGGAGACCTGTGTGGATGAAGAGCCTGGCTGGAGTTCCCATCACCTCCTCATCCTCTGTAAAGGCTGTACCAGCCATGAGAGGTGTCCTTCTACTGCCAGGGAGAGGGGTCTGTTCTGTTCTGAGAGGTTCTGAGACTGTCTCCCCTCATCACAGAAGGGTTTCTCTGTTGGGAACTCTACTAGGACAGAGAAGAATCAACCGACCGTTCGCACCAGCTCTGGGAAGTTCCACCTGGCCCAAGCTAACTTGTTCTTGGGGAAAACAGGTCCCCTGAAGTCCTTCAGGGTAGGACCTAGACCAGCCAAGCCTCCAGCAGGGCAGCCTCTTGAACAGTGTGGCCTGCCTGCCCTTCATATCATGTCAGATAAAACAGAAATGAACCATCTGCCCTTGTTTCCCAGTGGATTATCTGAGCATCCATGAAGTTGATTCATCATTGCATTTAATGGGAAAGGAAGTGTCACATTTAATCCTAGGTCCCACAGAGCTACTATGGGAAAATCTAACAGATGTGAGGAGTATGGTAAGACTTAAACCTTTCAGAATTACTTTGAGTTAATATTCAAAAGTTAATATTGTTGTTATGGTTTTTGATATATTTGTATTAATTCTTTAAATTTCATACAGATATACGATGTATTTCGATCATACAACTCCTTCCATGCCCCCCAGTTCATGTCCTCTTTTTCTTTTTTTTATAACTCACTGAGTTCAATTTGTGCTGCCCATATACTCATGGGGGTGGGACCATGTGATGGATAGTTTTAATTATCAACTTGACACAACCTAGAATCACCTGGGAAGAGAGTTTCAGTGAGGGATTATCTGCATTGAGTTGGTTTGTGGGCATGTCTGTGGGGAAACTATCTTAATTAAGTTAGCTGATGTGTGAAGACCGAGTCCACTGTGGGTAACCCCATTCCCTAGGCAGAAGGTCCTTAATTGTTTGAAGAGTGGAGAAATTTGAGCTGAGCTCAAGCAAGCTAATGAGCATATATGCATGCCTCTCTCTTTCTTCCTAACTGTGGATATGGTGTGACCAGCTGCTTACAGTACCTGCCACCACGAGTTCCCTGTTGTGATGGACTGTAACCTGGGCCTGTGAGCCAGGATAAAACGTTTCTCCTATTTGTTGTCATTGGCCCTGGTGTTTTATCACAGCTGCAGAGATGAAACAACAACAATTACTTTCTATTACAGTTTTATACAATGCAAAACCAGAATAATTGTAACTTTTCTTATGTGTATGGTTGTGTGTGTAGATATAGGTTTGTGTGTGTGTGTGTGTGTGTGTGTGTGTGTGCGCGCGCGCGCGCGCTCATGGGTGTGCATGCACATGGAGGCCAGAGACAACTTCAGGTGTCATTGCAGGAGGGCCATCTACCTTGATTTTTCTTTTCCCTCCTTAAAACAGAGTCCTTCTCTGGGACCTGGGGCTTGTCAAGTCTGTGAGGCTGACTGGCCAGCTAAGCCCAGGGATTCTCCTGTCGCTGCCTCCCCAGCACTGGGGTTACAGGCACATCACCATGCCAGGTATGTTACCTGGGTTCTACGGCTTGAACTCAGGGCTCTGTGTTCGCACAGAAAGCACCCTGCTAACTGCACTGTCTCCCTAGCCCCAGATTCCAGTCTCTCAAACAACAGGATAACCACTCATTAGTTAGCACACTATTACTACCGGTGACTGCTAATGTTTTCTTTGGTTGGTTTTCTACTTGGTTCATATAAGCTTTAAAGACCGTCAGTAGAAACCGTCCTCACTCCTTCCACTGTAATGTTTACACACGGAGTCCTGTTTTCACCTCCTGCCAGCTCTGTAAAAAGATGAGTAACTGTGCTTGGCTCGCTGCTCTGGCTTGTAGCAGACACTCGGAGTCCTGAGATTGGGTGCACCTGGTGTCTGCCTCCAAGGCAGGCCCAGTCCAGCAGGGTGGAGCAGATCTCTGGGGGTGCTGGGAAGTCATGGAATGCATGGTTGCAAAACACTGTTTGAAATGCCAACAGATCTGGGGACTATTGAAAAGGGAGCCACATGAGCAAAAATATGACTTTCTTTAGAAAAAATGTTGTTCCCATCCAGAAAAGTCAGATATAGAAAGTGCTTCTTTATATATAGTTGCTGTTGTGAGGCGGGGTCTCGTGTAGCCAAGGATAGCTTCGAACTCACTATGTAGAGACTAGCCTTGAATTTCTCATCCTCCTGCCTTTATTGCCAGAGTGCTGAGGTTATAGGGGAACACCACAATGTCAGTCATGTAATAAACCTTTTGGGCTACAAACTAATGGATATTATTATGGCATTGTCTATATGTTTTCCCTCATTACTTCCCCCCGTCTCTCCTCCATCCTAATGGTGTCCCTCCTCCAAATAGTTCACCTCTGCTTCCATCTGAGTCTGTGTGTGAGATCTGTATATGCGATTGTCCATATGGAAGATTAAAATTCCATGTAGGAGAGAAACCTGATCATTGTCTTCTTCCCCCTTCTCAGCCCCTCTCTCTTTCAGTGAAAACAACTCGATCCATGGTCATTGCTTCAAAGCCACATTTTTCATTTCTGAAACTTTCTGTTTTACTTTGCCTTTACAGTCAAGACAGCCATCGTTGAGTTTGTCAAAAGAATTACCATTTTTTGTCGCCTTTCCCCTGGATGCTTTCCTATTGGCTGTATCTTCTAATTTATACTATACCTTTCAAGGAGCAGCTGGGAAGCGGGGGAGGGAAGGAAATGTGAAACATTAATGCTCCCTCTCCTAACTGCAGACTTGTCAGCTCCGTTTTGTACATATATGATTATGAAGCAATTTGCATTAAATTTACACCTTTTCAAATTTTGAAAATTGCTTTGTTGAGAAAGAATCGCTGCACGTTCTCAATACCGGGCTGATTAATCACAGTTCTATGGAGGAGACATAACATTTTTATTAAACTCTCAGTGAGCAGGAAAATGAACACTTCCTGCAATAACCATACTAATGTCATTAGTGAACGTTTTCAGTTACAAAGGGCTTCTGCCTCATCCTGAACCTCCTCCGGTCCTTCCCATATTGACCAAAGCATCTCTTCTGGAGCTGGTGGTAAACCACATTCAGAGTGTGATGGAACCTTGTCCACAAGTCCCTGCCACTGGTTGATTGTCCTTCTAGGTCTCAAATATCCATCTGTTCCTCTTGTCACTTGAGGCTCCCCACACTACATCTTTGAATTTCATATATGGTCAGGGATAGTTTCCATTCTGAAGAACTACTGACTGGGATGTTAAGAATTCTAAAACAGTTAAGTAGTTAGAAGAATAAAGAAAAAGAAAAAAAAACAGTGCTTTGTTGACTGTGGTTCCTGCGATGTCTTCAGTGGAGGCTTAGGGTAAGGGTAGAGCACATGAGTGGCTGGGAGAGGCTTGTGGGCCTGGTCAGCTATATAGAAATTCAATGATACAGGCCTGGGGAGATGGCACAGATGGTAAAGTGATTCAGTGCAAGCATGAGGCACTGAGTTTGGAGTCCCAGCATGCATGTAAAAATCCAGGTGTGATGGCTCATTCTTGTGATCCCAGTGCTAGGGAGGCAGAGATGAGAATCCCTGGGGCTTGCTGGTCCGGCACTCTAACCGAATTGGTGAGCTGCAGATTCTACAAAAGACCCTGTCTCAAAAATAGGTAGAGAACAATCGAGGAAGACACCCACCCGGTGGAGACCTTTGGCCTGTACATGCATACCCTGCCCCTTGCTCACTCATTGTCTGCATTTAGCACACAATTGGTTTGAATGCAAATTGTTCATTAATAACTTCTCCAGCATTAGCCCTAATCTGCCCTGGAGCTATATAGATAGCATGGGTGCCTCTCTTTGAATTCTATTAAAAATGTGACCAAACTCATCAGTCTGAAGGCCCAGCAAAGCTAGTGGCAATAAGAAACTATTCCACAGGTACCAGAATGTGAACCTATTAAATAGTGTAGCAATAACAAGTGTGGATGAGGATGTGAAGAGCCAGGCATCTCATGCTGTACAGGTGGGATTGTCACTAGGTATGGCCATTTTGGAAAAACATATTGGCATTAGGCAGTGAAGTGGGAAACAACAGCTGATGCAGTTGATGGATTAAAAGATTAAGAATGTTCCAACAAAGTATTCACAATGGCGAAAAACTCAGAACTTTTACAGTTTTTACAGGGAAAATGGTGGTGGCATATCTTTGCAGTAGAGTGCTAGACAACAGTGAAAATAAATGAATGAATCCCTATCGCCTGCATCAACACAGAGCTATCTTAAAAACACAATGTATAATATAATAGAAAAACCAGGTACATGGGATAATTTATACAATAGAGTTTAATTGACCAAGGTTGTGCAACCTTTAGGCAGTAGAAACTGGCTGGAGGTCACATGTCGCTTGGGGTTTTGTGGCTGCCTCCCCCCAAATCCTATTCTTGTTCTGCAACCAGATGGCCTCATGCTCCCTGTGCGACACTTCTCCAGCCAAGAGGGAAGTGTCCCCTTGACATCTGGGCCAAAATAAACCCTTCCTCCCTTAGGTTGTGCTTGCTAGGTATTTTGTTGCAGCAACAACGTGCATCTCCTGGCAGTTCTTACACCTTCTTGTGCACTGAGCTGCAGATGATAGTCCTGCCTCTCTGAGGTTCTTCCATAGACCTATCCCTAGAAGCGCAGGAAACAATGGGATTCTGTATTGATGACTGCAGACCAAGTGGTCCTTTGTTACCATGTCCTAAGGTCCTGAGGCTTGGGTCTTGCCTGGGGCCAAGGTTGTATGCTTCTCCATTGTTCTCCCTAAATCATTCATTTGCCAGGTATCTAATAAAGTACCTACTATGTGTTGGGGACTGTCACAGACCGTGATGGAGCTCTGGAAGCCAAAAACCCCTAAAGCCTCCATCTGGTCTTGATTATTTTTAACAGTAAAAAGGAAAAAATTCATTGACTCAAACTACAGTAATTCTATTTACTTTTAACCAAACATGGTGAAGTTATCAACCTGTGGTGGCTCCCTCTCCTCACAGATAGAAAATGCCTAGATAAATACAGCGAGGGACATTTTTAAACATGTAAAAAAATCAATTTTCATAAGGTTACATCTTTTTACCTCTTTATATAAAACATGCTGTATTAAAAGAGAGATTAAATTTTACTCTGTGGACTAAAATGCAAACACAAAATTATTTTTTCATTTTTCAGAGCATGCACTGGATTATCATTTATTTATGAGGCTTTTTTTAATCTAGAATATATGGAAATCTTTTCTTGAAGCACAATATAATATTGAATTGGGAATGTTGTCTGACAGTTCCCCTCTCACGGTTGAGGAGAATGATTCTCCTGTATGAATTTTTTAAGGAAACTTCAGTGCGCTCTGCATCTGCAAAGGAAGATGTGCATCATCATCTCGAGACACCTTTTCAAGGTTCTCTCCCGACTTTGTGCTCCTCCAACTTTTCTGCCAGAGACGATGCTTCTGTGATTTTTCAGAACTCACAAAATGTCCACTTTACTTTCTTTGGCTCTATTCAAAGGTTCCACTTGCGGGGCTGGTGAGATGGCTCAGAAGGTAGAGGAGCTTGCCACCAAGCTCAAAGATCTGAGTTTGATTCCAGGGATTGACATGAGGAACAAGAGAGCTGACTCCTGCACATTGTCCTCCAGCTTCCACGTGTACAACAGGACACACATGCACCCTCACCCCCCCCACACACACACACAAATATACAAATGTAATTTTTAAAAATGGTTTTAAAAGTCAAACTTGGGGATTTCCTGTCCCAGAAGACCTTGCGATGAGAAGCACAACTGAGGTGTGCTCCTTTATGTGTGTTTCCGCTGTACATTTTCCTTATCTGGAGGCACTAGACTTGGTTAGTGTCCTTCTTTCTAGTGTGTTCTGAGGCAAGTGTCCATTTCAGACCTGTTAAACATCAGTGGTAAAGTCTCAATGGTGACAGCAGGCACCACATGGATGCTGATGTAAACAGCTCAGTCCTTCCATAGGATCCTTTCAAGACTAGGTCCCTGGTGCCTCTCCATGTGTACTACCACCTGCTGGTCTAGTTACAGCTTGATCATTTGTATGTGTGTACGCATGCACACATGTGCAGGCATGCAGGTGGTAGTGTACATGTACATGTGGAGTCCAGGAGTCAAACTTGGGTGTCATTCTGCAGGTGCTATCTACCTTGTTTTTTGAAAACGGGATCTCTTTGGCCTGCAGCTTTTCAAATAGGCCTGGCTGGCTGTCCAGCAAGGCTCAGGGATCAGCCTCTCTCTACCTCCTCAGTGCTATGATTGCAAGTATTTACCTCCATACTCTTTTTTTTGACGTGAGTTCTGGGGCGAGAACTCGGTCCCCATGCTTTTTCACTGCAAGCATTTTACTGGCTGAGCCATCTCTCCAGCCCCTGATAATGTCTCACTTCAACACAAGCTAATGTGCACCAATTACCATGTTGTTAATGCCTCTTTTTATAATTAAAAATAATCTTATACCATTAGCTTCCTCCATTGACATTCAATTTTATATTTATGTATTATAAATATGTATGAATAACAAAATAAATGTAATGTATATATAGTACATTGACACACATTCTCAATTTACAGAGGCAGAAAGATTCATAGACATACAGAAAGACAATCATTATAAATAGTATGAAAGAAATTCATCCAGACCCCCACTGAAAAAGAAGAAATAAGAAGATTGTATCACATGGTGTCTGTATTTTCCTGGCCCTTCATGATTCCTTATGAGCAGGGGTGGGGGTAGGGTTTGGTTGGTTTCCCTTCATTTTCATATCATCAACTACTTTACCAGGGGTCACTTAGAAACAGATCGATATGACACATCAACACTATAAGTAAATGAAAATGAATGCAGTGGTTTTTCAAGGGATTTCTAGCAGAGTGTTGGTGACACCTGGCCTGTGCACTCTTGCTGAGCAGTTTCATTTTGAGAGGACAGCCACATACATGAGCATGTCTGAGAGTGCTGTGACAGCTCTGATTAGCCTCAGGATTCCTCGTGAGCTTTCTTCTTTTCCAGAGACCCCCCACAATAAAAGATGGAATAATAAGACTCTATCATACCACTTCATAGTTGTCTGTCCCTCTGTGGGTTTGTTTTCAAGGGATGTCCATTAGTTTTCCTTTGTTTTTCTCTCCACTCTATCATGTTGTAGTTCCCATTTTTTATCTGGGGAGGGCTTTCTTTTTGTAGTTTTTAATTTGTTTGGATTGTTTAAAATTCATTTAACTTGGGGTGGTCACCACTGACGATGGTAAATGGCTTAGTCAGTGTGGTGTTTTGGATGAGAGTGGCCCCTATAGGCTCATATGTTTGCATACTTAGTCCACACTTGGTGAACTGTTTAGGAAGGATTAGGAGGTGTGGCCTCGTTAGAGGAAGTGTGTCATTGGGGATAGGCTTTGAGGTTTCAAAAGTGCACACCAGGCCCAGTGTCTCTCTCTCTGCCTTCTGATCAGGATGTAGCTCTCAGTTACTTCTCCAGCACTATACTTGCTTGATTGCAGTCATTCTCCTACCATGATGATAATAGACTACCATTTGAAACTGTAAGCAAGCCCTCAATTAAATGCTTTTATTATATAAAAGCTGCCTTGGTCCTGGGTCTCTTCACAGCAATAGAACAGTAACCAAAGACAGTTGGTAAGGTGCTTGCTTTCCATGCACAAGGACCCAAGTTCAATTCCCAGAACCCATATAAAATGCCAGGTGTGGCAGCCACACAGAATGTCACTGTGTGGAACTGGAAAGCTTACAGGAGCTCAGAGTTCACCTTTATCTTCCATGGGGCAGAGGGAGGCAGGGCTGGGAAATATTGACCCTCCACCTTTGCAGTGTGGGTAAGCAAATAGCATCTGCCTTGCTTCAGATGAAGTTTGAGATTGTTGTTTCAGATGAAGTAAGGGGTTACAGTGTCATGTCTGACACAGGGATCCCTGGGAATGACATGGGAGACTTGAGAGATACCAAAGCTTCTTTCTTGTTTAAAATGAATTGCCCGACAGAGACACTGGAACCAAGAGGAGGTGTCACCATTTCTTTCTTAAGCCACAGGTGCCACCTGTGTGAGGGAAGCATGCAAAGAAAGCCTAGCACCCAATCAGGAGGACAACGTTCACTTCTTCTGTGCCTCACTGTCTCTGTCTGTCTGTCTGTCTGTCTGTCTCTCTCTCTCTCTCTCTCTCACTTACTCTCTCTCTCTTTCTCTCTCTGTGTACCTTCTTTCCCCAGTATTTTGTAAGCCCTTTGAAAATAGAAGTTGTCTGTCATTCTTTTTCAAAAAAAAAAAAAAAAAAAAAAAAAAGCTTCCTAAGTGCTGAGAATGAGTTGCCAGCTGATCACCTCTAGGATTGCACATGAACAGCATCTCCTGCCCAACAGAACCCCACCCCCAGCCTCCACTCCCCACCGCCACTCCCATTGTGAACAGATTACCACATGGAAGGACTGAGCAAATGGCACAAAACTGATTTCTTTAGCCTGAGCATGCTTTTCTACCACATTGCCTTTTTCAGCCGAATGCTCGGTGCTGGTAACGCTCAGCTTTGCAGAGAGAGGCAGCAAGAGTGAAAGACTTCATGTTCAAATCCAGCTGCATGAAGAGTGAAGTGGTGGGGGAGGGGAAGAAAGTGACTGGTCTTGTGTGAGAACTTTTAGAATTATTATCCACTTTTTATTGCCGTTTATGATAGCCCTCATTAGAGTGGATTCCTGTGTATTACTACATCTCCTTGCCCCTCCTCCTTCAAACACTCCTTGTAATTCCTTTCTCTCATACCTGCCCATGCAGATGGTAATTCGTTTTCTTAAATTCAATTTAATAAGTTTCTAAAGGGTATCTATGAACAGGTCATGAGAAACAGCCTTTGACCATGTTAGAATAGGTTTGAGGATTTTAAAAAACGTTTCTTAATTAAGAGCTTTATTGGTCCTTTTTGTTTTGTTTTGTTTTTCATGCAACATATAACAAGTGTTTTAAAAATATTTACAACTCCAATCTTAAGAAGAAAAAAGTTATATGTGGCCATTTGAATTAATTGCAAAAATGACACTACATTAATTAGATAATTAAAGGTCTCAAGCATGTGGCTATTGTATTCATTGGGCTGGAAGCCAGTGTCTTCTATAGCTGAGAAAGTGGGTTAGCATAATTCAATATTCAATCGCTGCACCCGTTTTCATATGAATAGATAATACAGAAGGAGCCTTAAATCTGGCTGGGGAGAACTAACAGGGACTGGTTTTATTTTAATTGAGTTTTAAGCACTTCTAGGCCATCTCACTGTCTTTACAGTTTAACCCTTTGGGGTTTTCACTGCTAGCTGCTTCCATGCCACCTCCCACTTTCATGGCCAGGATGTTTCTAGACTATTGAGAAACCTCTAGCGGGACAGGGAGAGAGGCAGGGAGAGGGAGGGAGGAGTAGGGGAGGTGTTTTTGCTTGTGGTGGGGGCATTTGCAGGCTACTGGGTCATACAGAGGCCACAGGACAACCTTGGGTGTTGGTCCTCACCTTCCACCCAGCTTGAGCTTCTGGTGTTTGTGGCTGCGTGCACCAGGCTAGCCGGCCCCAGGCTTCTGAGGATTCTCACGTCTCCACCTCTCATCTCATCATAGGAGTGCTGCAATTATAGATGCTCATGAACATGCCTGGCTTTTCATGGGTTCTGTGGATTCAAAATGAAGGTCCTCACGTTTGGGTGACAAGATCTTGACTCACTGAGCCACCTCTCCAGCCCCGTGAATGTATTCTTTACCAATAAACACCTCAACACAATTTTTCTCCGCACAGAGAATCCAGGCCACCGTGGACAGAAGTCCTTTACCCCAGTGCATTGTCTGTGCCTTAGCACATCAAGGTGACTTGTCAGGGAAATTCTCTCTTGTAACACCAGGTCCCCTTTAGATGACAGGACCTAATACAAAAGTTTTCCCCATACCAACTAGTCATGTAAGTTGATTTCATATCCTTTTATTTTATAAAGTTTTGCTTATCAGGTTTGTCATCCTGAATTTGAAATTAAAATGCGTGGTCTCTGGATGACCTTATCGTAACTGACCCCCAAATCTAATCACTCCTCGCATCTGCGAAAATCGACAAATATGTCAGGCATACCTTGGGCCATCAAAACAATGTTTTAAATATTTCATTTGTAGGCAAGGCAAAGATCATTTTCAGGTTAGTCCTCTGAGAAGGAACAGCACGTGCACTTGCATCTTTGGTCTCTCTGAGCTATAATCGGTGCTCATTATCCATGGCTTTTTATAAGCAGAAAATGTACATTGTATGTTCTGCGTGAGTGAGCTATTGATCGGATTTACGGCCAGAAGAATGCTTCTCCGTGGTCAATACCTGGCCGAAGTGTGTCAGATGAAGGTAAAAATAAAGTGAGATCTATACTTTGGATGGCCATTGCCGCTACGCCATGTCATGCTTGTCGTTTGAGGTTGCTGTTGAATATAGATAAAAATCATATTAACATAGATGGCAATGTAGCAGAGTATGTACCTCATCAATAGGACAGATTTGTGTCCTCTTAAATGTCAAAATTTATTTTCCAAAAGTCACATTCTTATGTCAATTGCTGTCCAACTCATGTATGTTAGACTTCGTTGTAGAAAGACCTTTTCAAAACTCTGAGGATCTGGGAAGATGGCTCTGTCAGTAAAATGCTCTTATTAACTCATGAAGATCTGTGTTTGGATGGTTGAGACCCACATAAAAAAGCCGGGTGTGGTGATATGCTCATGTAGTCTTTGCTCTGGGGAGGCAGAGACATAAGATCCCTGGAGCTCACTGGCCAACTGGTCTTGATGAGTTGGTGAGCTCCACGTTCATTTAGAGACCCTTTCTCAAAAAACAAAAAGGTAGAAAGCAATGGAGGAATATTCCCAACACTGACCTCTGGCCCCTACATGCAGGCACATATATATGCACAAACACATGCATCTTCAAGTTCAGCTGCAAGGGAGAAAAGCAGGAATTCACAGTGCTCTTGTCTCTGCACAGAGCTCTTGAATAAGACAGGAGTCAGAGGAAGTGGGTCTTTTGCTCTTGAAACTTTAGCCTTTTGTGTCTTTTCCTTGGAGTGTCTTCTAAAGTTTGGAAAAATTTGTGTTTTACAGTATCTTAATCTTCCCACTCAGACAGCTGCTAGGCCCCGAGACTCAACAGCAGTGGGTGGAGCCAGGGCAGGGATTAGCATGAGTTTCTCCTTACCTGGAACAGGACAACACTGGCTTCAAAGAGTGAATTCATCTGTCTGGGTCATTCTGGCAACCCCTGGACCTGCTCCATGTACCTACTCTAGAACTCAGGATACCCAGTATCAGATCAGGGCCACCGTGATATCTTCCAATAAACTTCTTCTGAATGACTCTGCTTAGAAGAGGTTTATCTTTTTTCTGAAGCAGAGTCTGTGGTTATGAAATGGAATGTAGATTGCAGGCTTTGTGGTGATACATACTCAGAATAGCTCCTAAGAAAGGCTGCATGTCTTAGGGATACACAGTCTTCTTCCCAAGCTGGCATGATGATGATGCCAGACCATAGGGGAAGGACCTGGGAACCTACATCCCTAGAGGTAGGATTGGTAATCCACTCAAAGTGAAGTGTTTTCGACACCAACCAACACGGAAGAAGCAAGAGGCAAGGGCAAAGCTGCCTGTGTAAGACTGTTTTTGAGGAGTCCTCTGCAGTTGAGCTCCCTCAGAGCAATGCTTCCTGGGAAAAAGTGGGCGGCATCTTCACATCAGGGCTACGTGCCATTGTTGAGGGTCCGCCACCCTCTTGTTCTCTGAAAGTTGTCCAAGCTTCTCCATTCATTGTTGTGCACAGTACACTCCTGTTCTCTCCCTTTGTATTTACAGTGTACAATTATAACTGTGTGTTTATTTCCTGTCTTCTGTAGCACAGTGTGAGATCCTTGAAGTCTAGGACCTGGCATAACTTCATCTTCTCTGTTTTCTCAACATTAATTTGAGGCCCAGCAGCATCATTATCATTTCTTTTATTATCATTCATTATGAGGGCTAATATTGATTGTCATTTTGAGAGGAAACAGAATCACCTAGGAGACAAACCCAGGGGATGTTTGTGAGGGAGTGTCTACGTTTGGTGAATTAAGGTGAAAAGCCCTACCCTAAATGTTGGCTACACTCTCCCATGGGCTGGGATCCTGGACCAAGTGAAAAGAAGAACTTGAGCTGAGCCCTTACATTCATCTACTTCCCGACTGTGGATGTCCTGTAAGCAGGCAAAAGAAACCCTTCCTTCGGGTGATTTTGACAGATAATTTGTCCCAGCAGTGAGAACAGTAATCAACACAATTACCGTAGTTAATGTTTGTTGCCATGGACAGTGTGTCAAACACTAGTAAAGAAGACTATGTGGGCCATTTCTAACCACTTTGTGAAAAGTCAAAAGCCAATTGGGGAGCCAGTGAGATGGCTGAGTGGGTGAGGGCTCCAACTACCAAGCCTGATGACTTGAGACATGGTGGAAAGAATGAACCAACTCAAACAAGCTGTCCTCTGACCTCCACATGTACATCTTTAGTGCTCATACAGGCATATTTAGAAATACAATAAAATGTAAATTTAAAAAACTCATTTTTTAAAAAAAGCTAACTGAAGCTAGGGATGTATCTCAATGGTAGATCATTTGCCTAGCTAGCATGCTGGAGGTCCTGTGTTCAACCCTTAGCCCTACCAAAAAGTAAAATAGAATCATGCAGAGCATTCTCATTTTAGAGTTGGAAATAGGGTGAGCAGTAGAGCACTTACCTGACTTAAGTGATACTCAGGTTCAGTCCCCAGCACTGTGAAAGCATAAAGCAAAGAATTCATGTTGGCCAGGAGAAACATTCTGGCATCTGAACTCTTAGGTCCCAGGCCCCAGTGTGCTAATTTCCATGCTTGGGATCCTGCACTTGACCATTTAAACTTCGATAGCTCCCACTTCCTCATTAGTCAGGCTGGAATAACATTGCTTATCTGTTGTGTTCACATTCAGGATTAAACAGAAAGATTATTCTGAGCCTGGCATCCAACAAGAGCCAGTATACGGCAGGGGAGTGTGACTTTTATGTGCACTGTGAAGTTTGAGAGGTAGATATGCTGTTGGGTGAAAACAGCTAGACACTTGACATGAGTACCTAGTCAATGACACCGTTTGTGCCAGAGTCAAAAGCAGGCCTGGCTTCTGCAGAAGAGAGAAGTCAGGACCGAGTTCACCTTGCTAAGAGGTGGAGATCTCAGAAGACCAGAAGGAGTCTTCTGGCATACTGTGTATTACCCTGGTGACTTGAATCCATGTGTGTAGACACATGTGCAGATCCTTCAGGCAGAACATTCAGTATTTGTGTATCTGAGTACATGTCAGCAATACTGCAGAATAAAATTTGAGGGAATTTTCCTCCGGCTTCAACAGAATTTTGGTTTCTCCAACAACTGAAGTGCCCTGAGGGCTGGTGTCACAGAAGTGGCAGGATTGAGATGACCTGGTCGCTTGGCCTGCTTCCCCATTCTCCTCAGGCCTAAGCCCTGGCCTTTGCAAAGGTAGTTATAAGATCTGCTACTCAAAACCTGAACCTAAAAAGAAATCCTTCAGCCATATCTGTGTGAACTAAATATAGTGTCCGATTTACAAGGCTGTGGTCCTGACCACCCCCGGGCTATTTCTGACCACAGGGACAGCTTAAATGGCATGGCCTATGAAATGTCATCTGCAAGCTCAAGCCAAGTGTTGATCTATTTAGGGCCAGGAGGAGACAGTGCTTCTGTCCTAGGCAGGATCCTATGCTGAATGAAGACTAGAACCCTGGCTGCTGGCCAGAAAGCCGGGCCTCCTTCAGTATTCTGTCCCGTGAGGAAGATCCTGCTAGTTGCGGGATTGACTCATACTGCTTTGGACTCCCCAGAGCTAAGTCCACTCACGGGCCCCAGTTGGAGTTTTGATGGGGACTTGGCATTAACTTGTCAGCCCCCAGGAGTCTCTCAGTGTTGTGCATTCTTCCTTTTATGTTTTCCCATGGCAGTTACCAAGATTCTTTGACTCAGATGGTGCCTCCTTCCAAGTCAGTTGAATACAGATTGCTCCAGGGGACCTAGTTCCTGTCCTCTTCTCTGCCCCCACTCCCAGACAAGGGCAGATTCCCTGTTGTTGTGGATACCTTGCTAGTTCCAGAGACCCTGCATTATCCCTCCACTCCTGGACTGTCTTGTCTTGTGCTCCAGTGCTAGTTCCAGGCCTTCCCACCTTTCTGGAACGTGTGTGTCACAGCTCCCTCATGATGTCACTGTGCCAGTGACCTGAGTCGAGATGAGTCTGCCCAAGCCTCTGTGTTCTCCCTTACCACACGGAGGAGCAGGTTTCCTGTTATTGAGTTTTGTTCCTCTTGCTGAATGCAAGCTGTCGTCTCCAGTACTTGGCATCTCTTGGTTGCTGTTTTAGGTTCTATGTTACTCACTATTGAATTTCCTTCCCAACAACCTTGCACTGAACAGTTACTCTCCCTGTTACAAGTGAGAAAACACGCTGGGTATGTTGGTGCTATACACCGGTAATCCCAGTATTTTGGAGATTGCAGCAAGAAGATCATGAGTTCAAGCCCAGCCTGTGCTACATAGTTAGATCCTATCTCTGTATCTCAATGCTGCACCCACATACATAAACAAAAGTGAGAAAGTGGGGGATGAAATATTCAATACTTTATGCGTTGTGAACCAGTCAGAGTTATGACGTTAAGAATGAATAATACTTACTGACTTTCATGTATTTGGGGAATATACTAGGCCTAGAATAATCTTACTTCTTCTTCTCTAGACTGCCAGGATGAAGATATCATTGTAGTCTTTTAGACATGGGTAATTTTGGTTGAGGAAGGTTAAGTAATACACTCAAGGTCATCTGCCTATAAGTAAGGACATTTTCATCTCAGGTCAGATTCCTTCTGTGTTCATCAAATATCACATTTTACCTCCTTTCAATCTTGATGGAAGCTCTTCACACACTTTGAATTCTGCACGAAACTGTCCCAACATCCTACAGTATGTGTTTGAAAAGCCCTACCAAGGCATGTGGAAATCTTGCTATTCTGTAATGATGTAATGTAGTTAGCACACATTGTAAAATTTTTATGGCATTTCAGAGAAACCAACGAAACAGAGCCTAACTCTCAGATAAGAGTTTGAAAAACAACCCATACAGCAACTCTCCTATCGAGTTTTATCATCATCCCATTCATAATTGATTCCAAACTTGCATGAATCTTTCAAGATAAGTGTCTTATTGATTATCTCAATACAAGTGATCACTTGGCATCCTGGTCTGCTCACTGTCTTCCCCTGATTACCGTAAACAATGAGGTTGACCAGAAGAAATGTCACTGTCTTTGGCACTGGACACCCGGGACCTTCTGCGGCACTGGCGATGGGAAGCAGAGGCAAGGAAGTGGCCCAACTAGAGCGCTGCTTGGTCATGGTCTTCGTCCTGATCTGAGGAGCTACGTGTGGACATGGCCTGGGCAGTGAAGTCATGCTTGCCGTCTCTGCTCAAGGGCTTCTTTGGTAGCTGTGCAATGGGTCCGGATGACCCGATCCATGGCTGTCGGGAAACATTAACTCTCTTTGGTAGCATCAGTTTCCTGCTGTTTACTCATGGTTATGTAAATCAACCCTGCCCCCTCCCCCTTCTAGGAAATGGTTGGAGTGTTTCCAGGGGACTTAAGCTGCTCATTTGTAGTGGTGGCAGCTATAATACAAATGAACTCAGCGTTGGAGAACTTCGCCCGTCCACCCAAGGGACTGTCCCAGCACTGCCCCACCACCCTGGCCTTCTGCACTGTTGCCCACAGGCCTCGCGCTGGTACAAGGTAGGGTCAGGGTTGACCAGGGAGCTGGATAAAGGGAAGTCTCCGAGGCAGCTCCTGAGGAAGCCTTGAAGTACTCTCCAGACGACAATAGCCCTAAATTGAACAGGTTGGGCACTTGGCAAACAGGAGGCCTGGCACATGGACTTTTGAGGACAGATAATGAAGATTCAGGCCATTGCCTTAAATTAGCAGCCCAGCTTCTCGAGGCTGCCACTGCCAAATACTTGTTCTGAACCCCAGGGGACAAGATAGGGCTACTCAGCATCCTAGGGAGCCTGGCTGTCAGAAAGCCCGTGTTCAACAGCAAAAGCTGCCCTTTCGTGATTGCTGAAGGTTATTTTCTTTATAGTGTTTATTATTATTATTATTATTATTATTATTATTATTATTATCATCATCATTATTCTCTGTGAGAGAGAGACAGAGAGAGAGCAGGTGCATGCATTTGCTTACTACTAGAGGACAACTCTCAGGAGTCAGTTCTCTTCTTCCACTGTGGGTTCCGGATTTCGAACTCAGGTCATCAGGCTTTGCAGCAAGGGCTTTTATCCACTGAACCATCCCACTAGCCCTGAATGTGAGTGGCCTCATGGTGCTGCATGCAGGTCATGAACCTAAGTAGAATTCCCTCACTGCTGCAATCACAGATTTACCAAGGCCATGTGAAGGAACAGTTAGTCCGCTTTTTATAGATGAGGACATCTTTGAGGCAGAGAATGCAAGGTCCTGCAAACCTTTAGTCTTCATGTGATGGTCATTGCTACCAAAGTTTCCAGGTGCCTTCTAACGCCGTGCACATCTGCTTAGACAATGTTGCAAGTTCATTTAGCATCCCTGCATTCATCTAAAATGTTTTAAATTCCATTTACTGCTGGGCGGTGGTGGCACACGCCTTTAATCCCAGCACTCAGGAGGCAGATGCAGACGGGTCTCTGTAAGTTCGAGGCCAGCCTGGGCTACACAGCGAGTTCCAGGATAGCCAGGGGTACACAGAGAAACCAAGTCTGGAAAAAAACAAACAAACAAAAATTCCTTTACTTATTCACTGGTGCGTGTGTATGTGGGGGAGGGAGTCAAGCCGTGTGTACAGATCAGAGGACAACTTGTGGAAATTGTTCTAGGATTCTAGGGATCAAACTCAGGTTATCAGGCTTGGTAGGAAGTGCCTTAACTCACTGAATCATCTCTCCAGTCTCAGAAATACCCCTTTAAGTAAAAACCCCATATTTATGTATGTATGTGGGTAGGTGTTTACACACCACAGTATGCATGGGGAGGTCTGAGGCCAAGTTTGGAGTCATTTATTTCCCCTCGCACGCATGGATTTCAGGGATTGCATGCAGGTCCCCTAGCTTGGTGACAAGTGACTTTATTCAGAGCCATCTCACTGAGCCTGCATCACTTTATAGCTAAGCATGATGCTGAACATAAAGAGCTAAATCCAGAATGGACTCGTTGGAGAAGCCCAGGAGTCCCTGTGTTGCTGATGGTGGTGGTGATGCTGATGGTGATGATGATGTTGATGATGATGGTGGTGATTGTGAAAATGGGAGTGGAGGAGAAATCGAATGGGGAGGAGGGAAAGGAGGAGGAGCTGGCTTTTCTCAGGAAGAAGTGCTTTCCTCCTTCATCCTTTCTGTACTGTTCAGTAGGCTGTCTGCAAAGCTCGGTCTGAGAGCACTGCTACCTCGAACAGACATTTACTCCATCCCAGTCAGCCTCCTTATGCTGACTGTGTCAGGGATCTGTAGGGTTCTCCCATCCTTCTCTGAGTCTCTTCTGCTACCAATTATGTTTTAATGCTCAAGTTTTGACAGCGTTTGAGACTAGCATTTCTTTTTCTTTCTTTTTTGTTTTTTGTTGTTTTTGTTTTTGTTTTTTTGAGACAGGGTTTCTCTGTACAGCTTTGGAGCCTGTCCTGGTCTGTAGACCAGGCTGGCCTCAACTCACAGAGATCTGCCTGCCTCTACCTCCAGAGTGCTGGGATAAAGGCGTGCACCACCACCACCCAGTTTAAGAGTAGCATTTCTCTTGGGAACCAGGGAACATGTAGAGTGCACCTTTAATTTTTTTCTATTTTTTTTAAGAATTTCTTATTGTGCTAACTGCCAAGAAGGAAGCAAGAGGGAGAAAGTAAAGTAAAAATCAAAGTAAAAAAAAAAAACAGAAAAGCACAAATGAAGAGCATTTCAGGCCATTCTATTCATTAACTGATCTTCCTAGAGAGGACCACATGGTGGCCTGGCCATCTGATTCACCTAATTGTGATTTTATTGACACTCACGTCTGTCCATATCCTCAGGGCCTATCATACATGGAACTTATTCCTTCCTTCCCTGGTTCTGAGGAGTTGCAAGGCTGAGCAGAAGAGGTTTCATTTGCAGTTCAGAATTTCCAGCAGATCCTCATGGAAGCTTCAGGTGGGAACTGGGGTTGGTCTGTCTGCAGAGGAATGGTCAAATTTCACTCTGATCCTTGTTGTTTCTCTAGCTCGCCTGACATGGCACATTGGAGCCCACCTGAGCAGGTCATATCATAGCTCAGTGCTTGAGTCCTCACTGGGGCCTTGGTCACCCTCAAGTAGCTACAGCAGAGAAGTGGGAGTTTAAGCATAGCTTTCCAGGAAGGACATAGAGGTGGCTATAATTAGATGATAATGTGCCCCTATTGTGTGTATAGATACAGTTTAAGGATCAGCCTGCAGCTTAAGTGTGTGTCTCCTTACTTTCTCTTGATGTTAGCTCACTTACCTGTCCGTTGGCTTTGTTCTTCTGGGTGGATTGATTTTTTTTTTTTTTTTTTTACCCTTTCTGTAGAATAAGAATTGTAAGGCACTAACCCTTCATAGTTGGAGGGTGAGAAAGGATGGAAAACCACAAAGAGGTAACAGGATTGTTCAGAATTTCCCCAAGAAGACTGTCACTGGTGGTGGCAGCGCATGAAGTTTATGGTTTATTCATTGAACATTGCTCTTCCTCTGTGCGTCAGGCTCTTCTTCTGTGATCATAGAAATAAGTAAAATACAAACGCTGCCCTTAAATATTTCCCAAATAGGAAAATAGTTAGCCTTAGTTGATGGGCACTTGGGGGAGGAAGTAAGAGAGTGTCAGATACTGTTAATAAGAGGATCATTACAGTGAGGTGGCTCAGTAGATAAAGACACTCACCACTAAGCCTAACAATTTGAGATGGACTCCCCAGTACCCACAGAGTGGGAGGAAAGAAACAACTCTCTAAAGTTATCCTGTGATCTCTACATACAAATCACAATTCGTGAACCCATACACACACACACACACACACACACACACACACACACACACACACATACACACACAATAAATAAATTCAATAAAAAATCGGAAGAGTGTTAGAGTGTTATATTGGTATAGAAGTCATGTGGAGGACAGAAATGATGATCCCAAAGGGTTCAGGAAACACTCCTCAGCTTTAGTGTCCTTTGAGGTGTTTTTTGAAGACTAACAGTTCAGGAGGTAGCTGGGACTTTCCGAAGAGCTGGGTAGAGGAGGAAAATTCATAGCACCAAGTGTATTGACGGATGGCAGAGCTCAGGGTAGGGAGACATAACCAGGTACTCTTGTAGCTGGTGTGTTATGTGAAAGCCTGGAGAAATAGCTTGCAATTCAGTGAAAGGTCTCAAAACCTAAGACTTTTGGAGAGAGTAAGGAGAGGGCGAGCCCTGTACATGCCTGAAGGAGTTGCAAGGCCGAGTGGAGGAGATGAGAACCAGCCCTAGTGGATTTCATTTGCAGTACCAAGATTTCCAGCAGATTCTCATGGCAGATTCCGGTGGGAGGTGGAGCTGGTCTGTCTGCCGAGAAGCAGTCAAGAACTCAGCTTCCCAAGTCTATAGTTTGCTCCACAAACCCTTGACATTCCCAAGTCCATGTCTCTCTGTGTATAAAGCAGAGAGTGACAGGACACCTCCTCTGGCTGGCTGAGGTGAACCAGGCTGAATGCATGCAGCCGCCCAGTGCTCAGTGCAGCCCTCCCGCCAAAGTATGAAAGTATGTGTCACCCAACTGGAGGAGAGGGGTAGTGTAGCATAGTCAAAGGAGCGACTAGACATATCAACTTCTGCCTTTGTTTTTTACTTTTTAAATATCTGTAGCAGTTCCCAGTACCGTAATCAGATAGCATGTGGGTGGAGGAAGCCCCTTCTTGCCTCATGTGCCTCCCTTGGAAACACGGGAGTGTTTCCCTAAAGACTTTGAACAGAGCTATTCTGGCTTGACCTCAGACAGCATTGTACTAAATGCCACTGAAGACTTAGAACGCATACCATCCTCGTATGGAGGCTTGTCCTGAGCAGCCCAAATGTGGGCTGTTTGTTTCCTTGTTCCCTCCACTTTCTGTCTTCCCCTTTCTCTGACATTCACCTCTATCCCCAGGAGACAAGGCTGATTATCCTTATCAAGACACTGTGGCGTGGAAGACTCATTCCAAATTTAACACCAGACAACTTTTTTTTTTTAGTTTTATTTACTCTGTGTGTGTGTGTGTGTGTGTGTGTGTGTGTGTGTGTGTGTGTGTGTGTTTGGGGGGGAGAAGATGTGTGTATATCAGTACATCATAACATGGTACATGTAAGGAGTTCAGAGGTTAACTCTGTATAGTTGATTCTCTCTTTCCACCTTCATGTGAGTTTCAAGAATCGAACTCAGGTCTCCAGGCTTCAAGGAAAGCACTTTTACCTGCTGAGCCATCTCACAGGCCCTCAGCTGAATTTTAAATTTATCTTTGGAAACTTAATGAGTTGTGTGATCTCGAAAAGTCCAGGTTTACCAACCTGTACAGAGGAGATCATACTGTCAGTCTTTTCTGTTACTGGGAAAAGAATAACCAGTATAAACACCTTCATTCTAGAAGCTTCCTGGAGATGCAGGTTAGACCGTTTTCCAGAGGGGGGATACCTAGGGCTATCTGCCTTGCAAGCCAGATGTGGACGACCAAACTGAGAGCCTTTTGACTGAGGAGAAGGCACCAGGGTGGCTTCTCTGAGCTACCACTTCTGTCTCCATTTTTCTAGAGTAGCTCCTGGCCACCCACTGTACAAACACACACAGGTGACACCAACGGTAAGTGTTTATAACAATGTGTCTATCGGCCTCTTATGTCAATAGATATCCAGATTTATTATCCCTCAAGGTAAGCATCGATTTTACCTTTGTCTCCGTCAATATTTACCTCTGGGGTCAATATGTGTGGCTATTCACCTCAGCTACAGTCAATAGCCATTCCGTATTACAATATATGATGCTCATATGTGAAAATGAGGAGCAGTGTGGCATTAAAAAAAAATGTTAGTCAAGGAAGCTTCTCAGAAAATGACTATAATTCTATTTAATTTGAATACATTTTGGCTGTTTAGAGGTCAGGTTCTTTTTCACTTCGTCAAAACTAGGGGTTTTTGGCTGCAGGCTGGGGTTCGGGGAAAGGCTGACCGTTCAAGGCAATACTTAATGATACAGGACTAAATGCAGTTCTCTGAGAGCTCCTGAACTGAACTATAGCTGTAAGACTATGCATGTTACAAAAGGAACAAGAATGTGAGTGTGCGCATGCTCGGGACATGGAGTTACTTCCTCTTCTGGTTTGCAGGAGCTGGGTCACTGATGTAAGAGGGGAAGATGAGGGGAGAGAAACAGAGCTCCCTTGCCTTGTTTTTCTGCCTTTATTACAGTTGGAAAAGGAGGCCTGGTGTTACATGGCCTGGTTGGGGGGGGGGGGGGGAGTGTCCAAGCATATGCCAGGAAGCACACATGGCTGCTGATGATAAGGACCTGACTGTAGTAGTCAGTCTGTTCTTTTTGTTCCTGTGGGTGTGTAAGCATGTATAGGTGCCTGTGTGCGAAGGTGCACATGGAGGTCAGAGATCAACCTTGGATGTTGTTCCTCACTATTGATCTTCCACCTATCTAGTCTCTCACTGGGACCACACCGATTAGACTAGGCTGTCAGGTCCACAAGCTCCCCATTGCAAGCATGCAACACCATGTCCTGTGTTGCATGTGGGATCTGAGAATCGAATTCAAGTCTTCAGACTTGTGGGGCAAGTTGATCTCTCTCTCTATCCTGGGTTTTGTTGTTGTTCGTTTGTTTTGCTTTTCTTTTGTGGTTTTGAGATAGGGCCTTGTGTAGTCCAGGCTGGTCCCAAACTTGCTGTGCTGCTAAGCGTGACCTGGAACACCTGATCCTCCTGCCTCCTTCTTCTGAGTACTGGGATTACAGGTGTGAGTGACCACACCCAGTTCAAGTGTACTGGCAATTGAACCAGGTTTTTGTGCATGCTGAGCAAGTTCCTGAGCCTAGTGGTAAATTTATAGTAGTGCCCATATGGCCATTGTGGGCACAGACTGCAACACACTGGGCCACACTGCCCATTCTAATTCTTTTGGATTTCACTTTATTGTATTCTTATTGCAATTTAAAAACGTTTATTCATTGTTGTGAGTGAGTGCATGATGTGTGTGTGTGTGTGTGTGTGTGTGTGTGTGTGTGTGTGCACATGAGCCACAGCATGTATGCAGAGATCAGAGGACAAATTTGAGGTTAGCTCTCTCTGTTTATCTTAGTGAGGATTCCCGGGAAGGAACTCAGGCCACCTGACTTGCACGGCTGTTTTTACTCACTAAGCCATCTCACTGGTCTTGGCTTTTTCGTTGTTGTTCTTGTAACTAATATTTTATCTGCCTAGCATCTTTCCTGTCATTCAGGTACTATTTCCAATGCTCCATTCTCTTTTCTGACATACCTGTCTCCCTCCTTGTGACAGAGACCATGCCATGACGCACAAAACCTACAACCATTAGTGCTAGTCTTAGTGACCTGGTCTAAGTATGACCAGATGCAGCTCTCAGTCCCTGCCCTGTGCCGGATAGAAGAGTGAACGAGCAAGGAGCCATGATAGCAAGTCCTCCCTGGGATCCTGTCCTGTGGCTGGTGCAGGAGCTTTGGCAGACCTGTGCCCTACACACCTCACGTCCTGGCACTGCTATGTAGTAGTGTCTTCCCAGGCAACACGGGAGAAGGTCGCCTGTTGCAGAAAATAAATAAATAAATAAATAGATAGATAAATAGATAGATAGGTAGATAGATAGATAGATAGATAGATAGATAGATAGATAGATAGATAGATAAATGTATGTAACTGACACAGAAAGAGAATCAGAGGAGCAGAGATGAGGCCAAGACAGAGCCAGGAAAGGTGAAGGAGGGTTACAGACAGTCAGAGCCCTTGGGATGACTGGTCCATTCATTTTTCTCAAAGCTGCAAACAAACAAAACAACCCTGGCTTTCTCCCCTAGCAGCTGGAGAGATGGAGCTGCCTCTGGATCCCATTGCTGTGTCCAGCTGTGTAATCAGAAATGCTGTGGAAGTCTCAGTCTCCTTTCCCACCAAATGGGAAAATATCAATCTGGTGATGAGGTTCGACAGTGCTCATAAAGTCCCCAGCAAGAGCTTTATAAAGTTACTTCCCAACGTGCCCTTCCTCTGTCTTATTAATGCCCATCCTTTAACCTGTCCTCGGCTTTATCTCTTGGCATCCTCGGGGCCTTTTTAACCCCACATATGAAACTAACCCATGGGCATGTCTGTATGCAAGGATTCATTTTACCCCACACAGCATGCAAACTCAGTTGCTGAGATTTCCCCAGACTCTCCTCCTCTGTGATCGGCCACAGCAGCAAAACCCAAAACCAGTGCATCCTTTTGCGTCTGCCTTGGCAAAAGCCCGACCTCTCTGAGTGTTACCTGACTCTGGACAAAGAAGCCTGAGCCCAGGATCTCCTAGTCTTTCTGTCTGTTTAGTCTTGCTGCACGAAGCTGACCTTACCCACCATCCATGGTCCAAAAACCCATAAAGGAAGTCGAAATCCCGAAATGTGGACATCTTTCTGGCATCCCACCTCCTTCCTTCTTCTGTTACCATAAGGGGCTGATATTCCCACTGCATTTCTGTCTTCTGCCTTTAAAGGTGCCCTGGATATCACATGCTCAATGCAAGATCTAATCACAGGCCACCCTTGGCTCCTTTGTCCCCTTTACAACTCATAGGCTATCCCCAACTTGACACTTTATTTAAAGTGTTTATTTATTATATTTGGCATTCACAGAACTCCATGGCCCTGGTCCCTTAGGGATGTAAATTAAAGCAACTTCGTTTTCATAGTATCTCTCTTTCCAAATCCCCCATTGTTTATTTAAATAGCAGCCGATGCATCTTGCAAGTAAAGAATGATAATTAAGGGAAGAAGAAGAGCTGGTCTCTCAGGGAAGCCAGGATTCCTTTCACAGCAACCCCAGCTCTCACTGTCAAAGGCTGGTGCAAAAGAGCTAATGCCCAGGGAACCAGCGATGTTTGCGGGGAGGAGGAATGCTTCATCTGGAGGCTTGGGGCTCCTTGTTGGGGAATATGCTGTAGGGCCTGCTACAGGAGCTCAGCCACCAAGGGTGTAGGCATGTCCCTTCACTCCCACCATGGCTGGCTGCCAAAGGAGAACTGGAATTAGATAACACAGTCGCAGAAGGCTGGGAAACACCAGGTTCAGAGAGGCCACAAAAGCAACAACCGGAAATGCATCCTCTCCTCTTGCTGACACCGGACCAGAGCCTGTGCATTCTCACATGCTTCTCACAGTCTTCTTGGGGTCTGTCATCTGCTATAGACCCAGGAGGTAGTCACAAGACTCCTTCTCCATCCAGCGAGCAGCAGACTACTTTTGAGACCATGCCATGAACAAGGGCAGGCCGTGCTTTGCAGAAAACGTGTTCTCTCATTCCTTCCTGTGGCTGTGTCCGAGGCTGCATGTCTTAAGGATGAGGTCCCTTAATCGACTCTCTTCCCCACTCTGTCCCCCTAGCAGATATAAGCAGTGTCCTTCACATTGAGCAGAGAAGAGCCTGTCCTCCTGACCAGCCAGTGAGGAGACTTGACACATAAACCCAGCCCAAGTGGATCAGTTGCGGACAAAGACCTGGATGCAGTAGAGGAACAAACTTCAAACTTCAGTGTTCAGAGGGTGGCATGTGTAGACCAAGAGTGTTTGTGTTGAGGCAGGTAGTGTTCCTACATATGGGGAATGTGATCAGTTTTTCATTCTTTGTTCTTTCTGCTCCTTTTTTTTTTTTTTTAAGTTTAAGTTTTCTGTTAATAGGCCTTGTAGTGCAAGGGTCACTTGTCAGGGTCATGGCCTTTTGAGAGCCTGTAACATACAGAAGTGTGTGCTAACTGAGATTTAACAAGGGTGTGGTGGGATGGCACAGGGGAGCCACAGGAACCCATGGCAGGAATAGCTGAGGGCCTCTTAGGTGTTAAAATAACTTCCAAATTGAGATGGGTAGGAATACAGAGATGAGGAAGGACAAGCCAGCTGAAGGGCAGGTGACAAAGCTCTGGAACTTGCTGGGGTAGAAGCTCAGACGATGCCATTAGAAGTCCTCATAGAGACTCAGCTGGGAGTTAGCTAGGGCCTAGGAGGAGGAGGAGGAGGACAAGCCCCGCTTCATTAACTGAATGAAGAGAGCATGGAGAATGCACACCCATCAAAATAAAATCATAGGCTCAGCAGGAGTTCGGTGCCTCTGATCTTTCCACTCTGATCTCAGCGGTGATGACGGCTAGCTTTGAGGAGTGGGGATTCCACAGGCCATCAGTCTAATCTCAAAGCACCCCACCCCTCACCCCCGCTGCCGCTAACACCGGCCTCACTAAACATGCTGCCTAAGTAATATTCACACGTGAGCTCTGCAGAAGCTTTAAAGACAGACCCCTTGTGTCCTCAGCTTACCGTCTCTTCTGCTCTGAATTCTAGCTCCTTGTTCTCCCAGAGCATGCTGATTCGGGAAGTTGCCAGTGCATCTCGGGAGTTAGCAGGTCCATGGAGTAGACCAAAGTCCCCGTGAGCTCTCATGAGATAGGACCTATTTCCATAGTTTCTCACTTGATCACCGATCTTCCTTTCTTCCTATCCTTCCTTCTTTCCTTCCTTCCTTCCTTCCTTCCTTCCTTCCTTCCTTCCCTCCCTCCCTCCCTCCCTCCTCCCTCCCTCCTTCCTTCCTTCCTTCCTTCTTCCCTCCCTCCCTCCCTTCCATCCATCCCTCCATCTATCTTACCCTGTTTCTATTGGTTTCTCACTCCTTCATGTATCTATCCATCTGTCCTTTCATCCCTCCATTCCTGTTTCAGTTGCTTTCTCACTCCCTTGGGTATCCATCCATCCATCCATCCATCCATCCATCCATCCATCCGTCTCTCAGATACTATTAGCCCCAACTGTGTGCCAAACACTGCACTTCCTATTATATACACTGATGATGTATACGTTTGGATTCGGTGGTTGATTTTTATTTTGTTTTATTTTTTTTACATCCTGCCTCCATTTTGTATATGGCTGTTGAGAGTATTCAGGCAGTCTTTTACACTGCACCATTTTCTAAGAAGCACCAGGGTATACCATCAAGCATTCTCCCCCCAGAACTCCACCACACACATTATTTTCCACAGTGACCTATTTTAAGAAAGGTTTTTCTGGCACCCTTTAAATGAACATCATTACACTTGCTTTATTTATTTTTTCCCATCTCTCATGTTTTTAGCCTTTCCAAACTCCTACACTGCAGTGTTACAATGATCTACCACCTCGTGACTCAGTTGTCCATACTTGTTTATAAGCATCACAATATATGAGTTTATAATATATATATTTTCCATAAATATACCAAATGTTTGCCAAGTTTCACATGCCCCCCTCTTTTTCTTCCTTTTTAAATTCAAAAATTTCTAGTTGTGTTTATTCTCATCGTCAGCATACTTTATCATATCAAAGCCTTTTCAGGCACTGTAAAACTACTGAGTTATGTTTGGGTCATGTTTTGCGGTATGCCCTTTAATACTGTAGCTTTAGAAATGCAATTTTCAGCCTCTGCTTATTAGAATATGATAAAGTATTCCCGGTCTATGTCCAGCTCTACTAATCTCCAGACTGCGCTTCATGAATTAAGCATGAAGATTTTAGTCAATGTGCTTTCAAAGACCAATGTTTAGGGAATCATGGATTTTCTACAAGCTGAGGGGAAAATCTATAATAGGAGGAACTGATTTTCAAACATCATATTCCCAAGAAGAAATGTCCAGTTCTGGCCCAGAAACTGAAAATGTTTTGCTATCAGAATATTCTAGAACCAGTTATGACCACATTGTGCAGGTTAGTTTATTAAAGGCACGGTGTTTTAAAATATGTAAGGCCATCTATCATGCGGGAGGATTTCAAATGCCGGCTTACTTTGGAAAAGCTCATTCAGATTGGGCTAACATCAAGGGAAGAATGTAAATTGAATTTGTAAGTTATTACCACCAACTTTCCCCTCTTCCCCACCACTGCCCCCTGCATGTCTTGGTTCTTCTTGCTTTATATAGTTTAGCAAATAGTCAGAGATCTCTTTGCAGAGATCTCTTTGCAGGATGAGAGATCCCTTTTGGAGAGACTTAGACTAAACACGTAGATAGGCTGTGGTGAAGCCACATTACAGGTAGATTGCATTAGAGACTTCTATGTGATTCAGGGTTTGGTGTGTTTTATGGCAGCCAACAGGCAAATGTTTTACAAAGAAGTCAGCGTTCAGCATCACCACACTGGATGAAAGGGAGGCATCTCTCCAGGAAAATGTAGAAGTGATTAAGATCCAGGAGACTGTGGAACATCTGGAATGAGCACTCAGGCACCTGTGTTCATGTCAGCCCTTCTGTCCTGGTGCTGTGTGGTGAGACTGCTCTTGGCTCTCTCCTAGTTACCTTCATGATCATTGATACCTTTCGTGGGGTGGGGGACAGAACTTTCAGGCTTAGTTATGCATGTATGTGTACATACATACATGTGGAGGCCATACAACCATATCATCACCATTGGTATCCCACATTATGTTTTCTCTTATTGGCCTAGAGTTCACCAAGTAGGCAAGGCTAGCAGGCAGGTGAGTCCCAGGGAACTGCCCATCTCTGACTCCCCTGGGCTGGAATGGTAAGCAACTAACCATGCAAGATTCTTTAAGCCTAATTTCTGGGAATCAAATTCAAGTCAGCTTTACCAAATGAATTTTCTCCCCAGCCCTTATTGGTACCGATTATTGGACATCTTTTTCACATGGCCCTTTCCTAAGCCCTTGGTCTCAGTAGCCCATTCATATCCCTACTTCCTATCCTAGCAGCCGAGGCTAGAGGAATCCCAGCTAGTTTCTTAGGCAGTTGAGATGGGGCAGCGTTACTATTTGCTACCAAGACTTGTTGGATCCCCGAGTTAGAGGAGCCAGACCCGGCTTGGTGGTTCACGGACACTGCTCCATGTTTGGACGGTATAAGGTAAGAATGTAGGCATAGGCTGCAGCTGGGAAGCTCTGCTCAGCCAGGCTCCAGAGGCTGCTGAGGACAACTCATCCTCTTCTCCAATGCAGAGATCAAGACAAAAATGTAAATCATCTCCAATTAGGGGGCTGCGGCTGAAACATCCCACTTTTGAGGAAGACAGGAAAATTCTCGGCTTGTCTGGCTTTATCTGTGAACCCACAGGATCTCTCAGGGGCTTTAAATTAATCAATCAATCCAAAGACATTGAACTGAATCTCTATCTCTGGTATGGAGACTTTGAGATGTGTTCTAAATGGAAAAGAAGCAAAAGGCTGACTGCCTTGCTCCCCACATAGCCCAAGGCTGCCTGCCCTGGCTGGGGAATTGGCAATCAGTTCAATCACACGGCCCCTCTGACTGGTGTTTTTCACTAAACTGACCCCAGTTGCATGTAGACACAGTCTCCAGAGAGGGACATCATCTCTTCTCCAACCCTCACCATTTAATCGTTCCTGACACAGTTTTACCAGAAATGCAGCAAAACCCAGCCCTGTCAATCACCATTTGCTCCTAAGTGTCAGAATAGCACCTTGAGACCTAGGTGTACGAGGGCACGTCCCTAGACATCAGCGTTAGGAAGTTCACAGGACAGACAGTGCAGCCGAGGAAAAGGGCCCCATAGGAGCAGGGGATGCTGGGACTTTTTAAGGGGCCTCAGTCCATAAAAGCTTTCAGAATAATGTCCATTCCAAGGAAAAGACTGGCTGTTGTCTAAGTGAGAGTTGCTGAACTACGACCATGTGCTGATAAAAGACAGTGTAGCGGTCACCTGGAGGTTGACTATGTGAGTGAGTCCAGAGAAGCTGGTGGGATCTCAGACAAGGGTCAGAGCTGCAGCTCCAGCCCTCTGTTGCTGTGGTTTGTGTTTTATAGGAGAAACTGGTGGGCAGAGGGTGCATCTCAGTGCTGGGGCACACGCTCAGACTCTACAGGGCCTGGGGTTGAAAAAGAGAGAGAAGGAGAGAGGCTGAGGAGAAAGCCTGTCTCGGAGGCTCAGGATTTATATGTGAAGTCACGCCCACTCTAAGGGCTAGAGTATTATTTGTTTCTCTTTTTCTTTCTTTATTCTTATTTGTTTGCATCATTTATTTTGTGCGCATACGCTACAGCACACGAATGGAGGTCAGAGGGCAGATTACAAGGGTACGTTCTCTCTACCTTGGTGAGGCTGGGTCTCTCTGTCTCGCTTGTTTCTGTCCCTACTAAAACTTCCAGATGATCCCATCTTTGCCTCTCATCTGCCCCCCAGGCCCTTTAAGAGAAGTAGGGTTACAGATGAGTGCTGCTATACCCAGATTTCTATGTGGGTTCTAGGGATTGAACTCAGGCTGTCAGTTCTGAGCAGCAAGCACTTTTACATGTTAAACCATCCTGTCAACCCCTGATTCATTTCTTTTCAACCCTGCATAGGCCAGAAGTCTGTGCCCAGGGAAGGGAAGACAGGGGCAAGAGGCCAGCAGGTGCCCCTCTCCCCCCACCCGTGCCCCCCGGAACCAGCATCTTCATTCTGTTTAGCCAAGGTCTAAAGAGGAGGTGGAGAGTTGGCTTTGTTGTTGCCAGCTAGTCAGTGTCAGCCCTGAGACTAGAATCTTGCACACTGGTAGGTAACTGCCAGCACCAGACGAAAACCAGAGCAGACAGTGTGACAGGAAAAGCATGAGTCTAGACAGAGAACATAGAGACAGCGCTGGACCCCGATCCTCTGATCCGCGACTGTGGGGATGAATGTGCAACCTCTCAGCACAGTGGCATAGACCTATAAAGAATGGATCACTGTGGGGTGACCTGAGCCCCTCTCTGGAGTTTTAGGGAGGAGTCTGTCCAGTCCTGCAGCCATCTCAATGCTGACAGGAGCATCTATGGCTCTGGGCAGACTTAGGAGGAGAGTAGGACATGCTTCTAGAACCTACACCAGATGTGGCCAGCAGCCTTGCTGTCCAGGTGCACAAGGTGACTCTGGCTACTGAGTACAGATCAGGCCCCCAGGACTCAGAGAGTATCACTGACAGCCACTGCCCTCTGTCTCTCACAGCTGCTGGGGGTCAGGGGGTGGGGGAGAGGCCGCTTGAATCAGCCCGCCCTTTCTGTCTTCATGACCCACCCACCACCTTACATCTACCTCATGGTATTGAACAGAACCTAGGCTGTTCTTTGCCTCTTGGGTGTTAGAAAAAGTCAGGTTTTCCACGCTGGCTTTCCTGAACACAACTAGAGTAGAATCCAAGGGAGACGTCAGCTCAGCTAAGTTTTCCCCAGAAGAGGAAAAGACAAAAATGTTGAGGGGGACTCCCTTGCCCTCCTTGACTGAACACAGGCAGGAAAAACTGTGAGGATGGAGGATCGTGTTATTTTTAAGCTAGCATCCACCACCACCCCCTTTCTAAACTAACTTCTTTTCTCCCTTATAGGGGACAGAATAGCTTTGCCTGTGGTGTGTAAAATATATACCTTCTAATGTTAATCAAGAAGCTGTTATTGCCGAGTAAGAACACACTAGTGTGTTAATTGATGGAATTTGTCGTGGAGAATATTCATATCCAGCAAGCAGCCTTTTCTTCAGGAGGAACAAAGGATTAAGTTGAGGAGACTGTAATGGTATTGTTAGCAGGCTATTGCAATGATTTTCATCTCGGAAGAGTAGAGAAAGGTGAAATTCCAACTGGGAATATTAGACTATGCAGATCACCACCCAGGGGTATTCAGCTCTGTTTAAAGTGCCGAGCTCCGTTTTGCCTTATGATCCAATTGTTTTATTAGCGAGATCATTGCGTGTTTCATTTTGCTACAGTAATAGCACAGTGTCTGTCTAACAATACATTATAGAGTCAGGCAAACAATGGTTTTGTATTTGGGATAACAATGAAATATCTTATTAAAATGCAGGCTTCCTTGGGTCTCTGAAATTAGAGTCTTATTTGAAAGTGATTCCTCTGGGTTTAATTCACTGGTTTGAACTAATCACAGTAAGAGAATCACTCTTTTGTCAGGGCACAGAGGTACTGGGGACGGTACCTGTTTTTGTGGGATTTTCCCAGTCCTATTTTATCCTCACAGTCTCTGCTATGGAGATCTTCTGGGCTTGACAATGAAAGGCACTGTGTGAGGAGCTACATCCCTTAGCATGCAAAAGATAAATTGAGATCTCAGGCAGACGTGTGCTTCCTGCCAGGTCTCTTCAAAAAGATACTGGCTCTGAGAATCATCATGTTAGCAATAGGAAAATAGTAACAAGTGATGGTGCTGTAACAGTTGCTGTACTACTGCGCCTGAGCAAGGGGGAGTGCGTCACGTGACTTTTTAAAGATATATATATATATATATATATATATATATATATATATATATATATATATAAATTTGTGAGTGTTTGTGTCTCTGTGTTAGCACCCTCGTGTGTGTGTTGGGGAGGCGGGTGCTCAAGGAGACAGGAAGACGGTATCTGAGCCTCTGGAGCTGCAGTTACAAGTGGTTGTGAACCCTCTGATGTGGATGCTGGGAACTAAACCCTATTCCTCTGCAAGAACAGCAAGCCTCCTACCTCCTGGACTGTCTCTCCAGCCCTGGGTCACACTGTTTTATCTTGTTGGTCCACAGTATCCTTTTTGTAGCTGAGAAGACATAGGCTTGAAGAAACAATTCCCCGAGTTCTGTAGCTTGGCAAATGTGAATGCCGAGGCTCCGTCTCTATGGTCTGATCCCCGTCCTTTTCACTTGTCAATGCTAAATGGTTTTCGTTTGTCTTTTCTTCTCCCTGATGAGAACCTTTCTGTGTTCTTGGATTCCGAGAGATTGAACACTCTCAACCCCACAGCCGATTACAGATTGTGAAAGTGGGGAGTTAGATAGCAGGGCCAGGCTGTTTTCTCCTCTCCCTATTGAGACAAGCCCCCAGAGAACCAGGGCTGACCTCATGCTGATGGTGTAGCAGCAGATGACCTTGAACTTTTGGTCACCAGTCTCCTCCTAAGTGTTGTGATTGCAAGCTTGTGGCACCACACATAGTTTATGCTACATTAAGGGTTGAGCCCTGGACTTTGTGAATGCTGGAGAAGCATTCTACTATCTGAGCCCCTTCCAGCTACATCCTCAATCCCTTTTTATCAACCTAACTTAGCAAATTCTACCCGACGTCCTGCCCCATGTCACCCCCAACAGCCTCTTGCCTTGCTGTGGCATGCAGTTTGGGACAGGACTACCATTTTCATTGCCCAGATGTGACATGTGGGGCTCAGAGTTTAAATCTTAGATCACATCTAGCTGGTGACTTGGAGAAGAGGGCAGCTGCTCTGTCCTGCCTGGTCAAACATTATCCTTGTACTGACCTTCCCTGCAGACACTCCATTGAGAGGACCAGAATACTGTATAAGTTAAGACAGGGTTTAGAACCAGAGATGAAGCTGAAATTGAAGACACTGTTTTGTTGTTTAACTGCTTGGACCCTGTGAAGTTTGGAGGAGGACAAAGGAGTAACCCACTGCTTTCAATCTGACTTGAACACCAATTGACAACCTCAAAAACTAGAACCAAGCATGGTGGGATATGTGTGTAATCTCAGCGTTCAGGAGGCTGGGAATTTTGAATTTGGGGTCAGCCTGGGCTACATAGTAAGACCCTGTCTAAAAAATACAAGCAAACAAAAAAATCTGGTAAGATGACTCAGTTAATGGTTAAAGGCACATGTCACACTCGCCTGATGACCTGAGATCAGTTCCTGGAACCCACGTAAAAGTAGGAAGGAACGGACTCCACAAAGTTGCTCTCTGACCTCCACACACATATCTCTTATATACATGCACACACACACACACACACACACACACACACACACACACACACACACCAACAAAAATGATAATAATACATAAAATTTTGAAAGAAAAGGAAATAAAATTTGAATTCTGAGGCACACCCAGACATTTCTACACCTGGCTGGATCCAGAAGGATTTCTCACATGTATGCCAAAGGTGAAACTTTGGGGCGCCTTTATTTTCTCCACCATATTGATACCTTCAAGTCCCCAGTACCATCCTCCTTCAGGCCAGCTCCCTGCACACTTCTGTCCTGTGTGGCCATGGCTCTTTGTTCAGCAAACTTCCCTGAGACCCTGTATGCTAAGCCCCCACAGAGAAGCAGTCCTGAAGAGAAGAGGAATGAGAGAACTGTCATCTCTCAGACCCAAGGCTCTTGGTGACAAAATGCCATGAGTCTGTTATGAAATATAGTCTAGCCAGCTTTCCATAAGTGACCTTATCTATATAAAGTAAATATTGTAGTGCTGCATGTCTTTCTCTTATCAACGCTATATAGTAGAAGTTAACTTCTTTTTGCCTCCCTCCTTACCCCTCCCCACTCCTTCTCCCCCCCCCCACTTCTCCCCTTCCTCTCCCTCCCCACTCCCCTTCCCTCCCTGTTTTCTTTTTCTTTTTGGAATGTTCTGGTTTTTGTTTCCTTTATAAAACTTTTAAGAGACAAAAGGGGAAAGTTGGCATGCCTCCGAAGCCATGGGGTTTTCTCTTTTTTTTTTCCTATGGCACCAAACTCTGCAAGTTGAAGACTCCTGCAGACCTACCCTCTTAGTACTCCATTCTTTCTGTTCTCTGATTATTACAGATGTTTGCCTCCCGTGTGCCATCTCCTCAGCCTGTGTCCCTGTACCTAATCTATACTTGTGACTTGACTTCTAGCCCACCATACTTCCCCTTCAAAACAAAATCTGTGTGTTCACAACACAAAGAGAGGGGTCACCTCAAAGGAGCCTCCAGTCTTCCATTCTCAGGGAAAGGGAGGTGAGGGTGCTCCAGAGGACACTTCTTCCACTTCCTCTTGTAAAAGGGCTCGCCTGTCTCCTCTTACCATTGTGCCGAACAGAACAAAGTCACAACTGTGTCCCTGCTTTGAAAGTATCCATTGCCATCCTTTATAAGACAAATCTGTTCACGGTCAGTTTTTTGAAAAAGCCATTCTATTACATTTGTTTATTTATTATGTGTGTGTACACATGCATGTCATGCCATGGTGCATATATGAAGGTCAGAGGACAACTTGTGGGAGTCAGTTCTCTCCTCCCACCGTGTGGGTTCTGGGATTGAACTCAGATGGCCAGCCTTGGTCACAAGCATCTGAGCCATCTCTGTGGCACTATAAGCAATTCTTAAAATATCATTTTTTTAAAAAAATGATAGCACAACCCAGAAACCCAATGCTGGCCGTTTGTACCAACAGGCATGCCCCCTTTCTTTATAGCATTCTTGATTCAAATGTCCAGGTATCTTGGCTTATCCTGGTTGAGGCACTCTGGGGCCATGTGCAAGCCACCACCCTGATGGAGTGTGTACTGGTTGTTCATCATCTGCTTTGTTTTCCGTGTCCAGATGTGGACCCCTTGACATGTAAGTTAAGATGGGAAAGATGTTGAAGTGCCCTCTTTTCCTTGAGAACTTGGCAGTATGGCCTTGAGTGGGCAGCTCTGGCTGGCCGGGCAGAACCCCTAATCTTATTGTCAGGTACCTTCTTGTTAGGAGATGCATTCTTTTCAGAGGAATGGCCTGGCAGATTAAGGACATTGTTCACTGGTACACAGTATAGTTAGAATCTGTGACTGTCAAAGTAACAGTCCACAACCAGTCATTAGAGTTTCTTGAATGAAGTCAAAATTGGCACCTGAGCTATTATTAACACTTTAGCAACTTAAGTAACACCAAACACATAATTCATTTAAATTCTATCTGGCTTATATTATAGTCTCTTGTTTTTCTACTCAGTACTCCTTTGAAAAGTTGGAGGCATTTAAACGTATATATAGTCTCTAAATCATTTCTCTTTAGGTTTATATAAAGGATGTCCTTTGCCGTATATGCAGTACACATGAATTTCTTCTTTATTCCTTTTGGAATGTTGGAATGTGGGGCTATTTTTTTTTTTACAAATTGTTTTACTTTGGTTTTACAAATTGATTATTGAAAAAGAAAGGAAGAGAGTGAGAGACCAAGAAAGAAAGCGAGAAAAAGAACTATGTCCTGTTCCACTGTTCCTCTTCTGTCAGGACATTTCTTACCCTCTTCATAGGGGTGCCAAGAACAAAGCCAAGTCCTCTTGACCTGTCAACTTTAAAAGGCTAGAAGTATGCTAGACTCAGAAAGGACAAGGGGAAAAGAAGCTGGAAATTAGCGGCACCCAGTTGAATCAGTGAATGGCTGCAGATGCAGAGCCAGCCTGTCAAGAAGAGTGAAAAAGCATTTCCCCAGAATCCCAGGGTTCTTTTTTTTTTTTTTTTTTTTAAGTAGGGGACGCGATTGTCATTCAGAAAACCCCAGGCTGTTCTGAAAACAGACAAAAATCAATAGCCCACTTGTTGAGGATAAGTGAATTAGCCTGTGCTGAAAGTTAGCCCGTACCTGAGCGCTTACACCAGAGGGTTTGTCGGGTAGAGAAGACAGTTGGAAAGACCGTCCTTCCTTGTCCTCCATGGTAACCATGGCTGATGAATTGTGTCCAGTGGCCATTTTGTGCAGGACTAATGGGCAGACTGTGTTTGTTTTTGTCTGTCTGCCTGTGACCTGGCAAACTGAATAGAGTTCTCCCTCAGAACAGTCATTGTTCCCGGGAAAGGGCTGCAGAAAGGTGTTGAGAATGGGGAGCAGGCAGAAGGACAGGCAGTTTTGGTTATTAAGTACTTAAGATAGGAAGTAATGCAACATGAAGTAAATAAAGCAACTGAGAATGTATTTAATATCATATTATAAAATCATATAACCAAGTGTGGTGGCTCACACTTGTAATCATAGCATCCTGAGTTTGAGGCCAGCCTGGGTGCTTTAGCTATACCCTCTTTCACATATATATACAAATATATCTTACTAATTTTTTTATTAAAGATTTTTGTATTTTACAAAAAATATGCTAATATCAAAAATAGTATATAAATGTAGTTTTTCTTTTAAGTAGGGTCTCAGTCTGCAGCCCTAGGTGTCCCAGGACTCACTCTGTCAACCAAGCTGGCCTTGAACCCAAAGAGGTCTTCCTGCCTCTGCCTCCTGAGTACTGATATTAAAGGTGAGTACCACTTGCCTGATTTATACAGTGCAGTTATAAAAGCAGTGACTCCCCTGGGCCATCCAGACGGTTTAGCTGCCAAGTTTGCCAAAATGAATTTGTTCCCTGGGACTTAGATGGTAGGAGGAGAGAAATGACTCCCTCAAACTGTCATTTGCCTGCCACATGCATGCCATGGCACATGTGCACCTGCACACACACACACACACACACAATTTTAAAATGTGAAGAATGATGATCCCATTCTATATTTATGTGAAAACCGTTCTCCACTTTTCTTCCCTCTCCCTCTGCCTTTGAGTGGAGAACAGCAAAGCTTTGTAAAGAAAAGCTTACCTTTGAATGTATGTGTAGCTTTTGAAAGGCGTGGATGTTTCAGTTGGTGATGAGGTCTGGATTCCGGCAAGGCCGTTCACCTGAAGCAGCCAAAGGGTGTCAGTGTGAGCTCTTGTCTGGACCGGTTGAAGCCTTCAAGTAGATGCCTCCTCAGGCATAGAATCACAGAGATTTGTTAGCGGGGATTAGGAGAGTGAGTAAGTATGTCAGGGACAAGGGCAGAGCATGCTGGTCTAGACTTTACCTTGTGGGTTAATAGTCTCCCTCTTTTCCATGTC